>NC_080594.1:67592673-67901707 GCF_027887145.1 Ammospiza caudacuta
GGCGTCCTGGGAAGCACATTTTTTAATACTCACAAATAGGAAATAATCAAATTGCTTTCCTTAAAACTACAAAGAACAGATATACAGAAGTTGAATACTAATGTAATGGGACTGCAGAAAACTGACTTGGAAGCTAGACTATTCAATATTCTAAAATGTAACGACAACTTGAGAAGCAAACTTATTTTATAGAAACAGTAGAAAGGCCTAAGTACAATAGAAATCTAGAATTATTAGACAGCATATAATTTGTCTGATAAGCTGCACTTTCACTTACCAAAATTTACATCATTAGCTACTTCACAGCTACCTGCATGCCTGGTTCTTACTGCCTTGCAAACAGGAGGAGGGTAAAAACATTCTGTGGGGTCACAGCACACTCAATCACATGTGAACAAACTGTACCTTACAAATGGCAACCTAAACCTTAGATCATGCCAAAGAAACTGTTTGTGTTGACACCACCAAAACCATTTATCATTGATCCCCAGCATTCCTGAGGGGATGGCCTGAAAATATTTTGGATAAGCATTAATTCCCTTGAATTTTCAATGTTTACAGTGTATTTTGTACATGACTAAACAAGACTGGAGTGATGCATTTTGCTGTCTAGCACAGGTGGTTTACCTCAGCAAATAATTTCTCACATAAATAACCTTTCTTACAGGAGTTGAGCAACCTTGTATAAACACCTTTGCACCTTCTATCAAAAATTAAAATATGTAGCATGATTTGACAATCCATCTTTTTCCTTCCTACAAAATAATAGAAGGTGCAAATCCCAAAAGTTTTACATAAATTACTCATGTCTTCTATACAGAACAGAATTCTGAGAACACATGCAGATATGATGTTTCCCACTGAGAAGGAATTGAAAATAAGACAGTTGTCCCCATGCCAGCATGACTCCAACCCACCAAGAAATGCAAAATAAATGCAAAAAGATGCCATGACTTTATGAAAGAGAAGAGCTTTTTTAAACTTTTCCTTGGAAGTACAGGAATAGGGTCATGTTGCATTTAAGAAAGATGGACCTCAAGGGCCTGCAACTGTAGGAAAGTCACTTTTAATACAAAGTCTTATGATGAGGCTGTTATTGCATTAACAAGAAAGTGGACGGTTTTGAGGGTTTGATATGTTCAAGAGTTTGAACATAATCCCAAATATTAATGGGCAATGTATACACTTCAATAAGAGAGCAAGAACAAAGTATGAAATTAATTCCTACGGTCTAAAGCCTACTTAACAATATGTCAGAGCTGCTTTGTAAAAGCCCTGTTCGTGTCTGCTAATAACATTAAACCCTACCAAATAAAGCTAGTGAGGAGAAAATTTGGGTTCCAAGACCAATTCCAGGACCTAAAATAAAGGATCATACACTGCTTAAAGCAAGATAGGTTGTACTCATTTTGATCAATACTAGCAGGATCACATAGCACAAGTAAAAAATTCTTATTTTTTGTGAGCACAGCTAAAAAGAAAGACACTGGAAAACTGCTCCAAAAAATTACTTAAGCTGAACTATGTATTGAAAAGGAGGAAAAAAAACCCACAAACTTGTAATTTGAACAGGTTTTTATGTTATTATGTTATTGAGACCAAATTCCTATTCTTAATCTTTACTAGTGTTCCTATTACAAGTTTGCTTCTGTTTGGATAATATCACAATTGTAGGAATGTTCAATTTCAAGCAATCAAAAGCACAATTTAAAATCTAGTATTTTATTCATGGTGGCTAACAAAATATGTGTTTGTAAAAAATCAAGTCCTTCTGGCTTAACTAGCTCTCAGAATATCACCCGGAGAGTTACCAACCTTGACCTATTCCTTTGAAAGGAACACACAACACAACTCAATATGTGAAATGCGTGAAGGCAAACCTAAAATAATAACCTGGGTCAATAAGGCTTATTTATGGCTACTTGATAATCCATGCCCAAAAAATTTCAGAACAAGTATACAGAAAAGCTTTCTTTGTCATGCCCCAGCTGTCAAGAAGCTTTAGAAGCCAACCAAACACCAGTTTCTTAATATGGTACGGATATGCAACATAATCCTCTACAAAACTACTTATATACTAAATTTAGTATTCATTAACTCAACAGTGGTTGCAAGAGTGTTTTCATAAAAAGCTAAAAGAAGCAATGGAGATGGATAAATAAAGATATGATTTACAGCCAGATTTGAATGAAGACTTTAGTAAGATTGAAAAGCTTTGAAAATATGCTAAACTTTGACTAATCACAGAAACAGGTTTTAGCTCAGACTCATTGAAACATCCAGCCAAAATCAAACAACTGCAATGAATGCATTATTGTCCTCTGTTTTGTAGCTGGAATTTCATAAAGTGGCAATCTTGCAAAGAGTGGAAGAGATTCAGATCCCCTAAAAAGATAGCTAATTCCCCAGTGATTCCCTCACATAACAGGTTATGACCCATGGTGTAGACAGAGCATAGGACAACTGCACAGTTCAAGAAGTGCAGCATAACCAGTGTGTCTGAATTCCACACAAAGTATCCACATTTTTATTTCTTATTTCCCAGATTCAAACATTAGCTAAGAGACTTTGTTTCCAGAAATGTAAAATTGCACACACACTTCCGACTTCACCATTATGCAAAAGTCTCTCTTCTACCTGTTCAGCTAATTTAATAGGACTTTAAAATTATGTCAGTGTAACAATTTTGTTCATGTTCATTCTGATCTAGGACTTAATAGGTTTTTCCTACCTATCTTCAGGCAGCTAACTACAGTATCTACATTAACTCAGTTTTTGTTCTGGATTCTTGGCATGATTATCCCACCTAATATCTGAACCACTTTCTGTGATTATCTCTATTTTCCTTTTAATTATCCAAGAAGTATTAAGTTTAGCACTTCAACTGGCTACTTAATTTTAGAGGTACTCAATATCAGTTCCCAGGCATGGCAAAATTCAGCAGATTTGTAACGAGCTAGACTCTTCACCCTCATGCTCCTCTTAGATAAACAGAGGGTTGGGAGGCAAAAATTGCTTGGTGATTTAGGAATGTAACTTAGAAAGAACCAAAAGCATGTCTCTATGCAGAACATCTGGAGTCAACTGACTTGGAACAGGATCGAGGCAGTGTCAGTCAGAGAACAAAGGAGACCTCTTGCAGAAGGAAGACCTTGGACCTTTGGTCTCTTATTTCTTACTAATTTTTTTTTTTTATTCTGCAAAACAGCAGCACAGTTCTCAACCTTGACTTTACACCAAATTTAATATTAGAGCAACTAATTGCCATATTGCAATAGTTTTCTCAAGTCATTCTGAAAATATGAAGAGACCTGGTGCTGGAGAACCTCTGGAGATCACCCAGCTTTGATTACAAAAAAAAAATAAATTTAGGACCTTCTCCCTAAAACCCAACAATCTCTCCTACTCAATACAGGCATGTGGATATAAGATCAATACTAACCCTGCATTACATTCTGTTACAGCTTCAGGGCTTTCTATGTGTATCAAAAAAGTAGATGGATCTTCATATGGAACACCCTCCCCCTCTTCTGCACCACAGCAAAATCACAAACCCTCGTCTTAGGACCAGAAGTTTTTGCTCCTGCTCTGTGCTCTCCCTGATGCCCATGGGAACTGCCAGAAAGTACACTCATTGTAACTTTCAGTAGAGAAAAAATTGCATTTAATTCTGAAGACTCAGTCCAATTCTGAGAGTTCATAAAATAAACTGACTAGTAGAATTTTGTCTAGACTCTTCTCTCAATTTATATCAATTTTAATACAATCAATTTGATTAGGACTTATTTAATATATTTAATAAAATATCTATTAGGTGAGAGACTGATTAACTAACATGCAAGGTTACTTACCTTGAATAATTTACAGAAATCTCTTTGCTCCCGAAGACAAACTAAAAATGCATTTCAAATTAAAAGCAAGCAAACAAACAAAAGAACAAGGGAAGGGGGAAAATGCTGGGAACTCAGAAGGGAGCTAGAAATATTGTGAAAGCAAAAGTGGTAATGAAGCAGAGAAGACTGGAGACAAGTTGACATTACTGGAGGGCTCTCCCAGTCAACAATCAAATGTACATTTGCTGCAGTGGAAAAAGGAAGGCAGATTAGGTTTAAAGATGAATTTTGCAACAAACCAGGCTTCACGCTTTCTAACCTTTCATGGAATATATTTTTTGATAAAATTCTCTCCTTATAATGCAAACCCTTCAGACCCCCAAGAAATTCTCCTCATGCACCCACACTGTTTTCTGGCTTGAATAAGTTTGTTAGTAGATAAACACTGCCGCTGCCTCATGCTTGAAAAGTTTTGAATGTAATTGACTGTCAATGATATGATGATTTATAATGCAATCTGCTGCTACTTCTGCTGCTGCAGATAACTCTAATTTGCCTCTATTGTATTAGATATGATGAACTTGACAATCATTTTCAATTTTCCTATTTGGCTTTCATTCAGGTTGATGTGGCCAGTAACACTGAATTTTCATTGTTCTTCCCCTAAGCCAATAAAGGAAGAGGAGCTTGTTTTATATGAAGCAGTTGGCTCTTTCCAAAAGACTCATTTATTGTGTAATGAAGCTTCTGCCAAGCAAAACATTTACTAAAAGTGTGGACTGAAACTTCTGGTTTAAATATTTGTGGTTTTACTGAATCATATATTAACCAGGTTGTACTATACTTAAAAGATAGGTGATAGGGGGAAGGAGCCTACAGACACAATGGACAAGGTACAAGCTGATTGAGATTACCCAGTTCCTTAATTCTGATCACACTCAGACCTGGAGGCTTTGGTTTCTCTTGGGAAGACAGGCGAAAGAGATCAAGATGTTAATGATTTTTGGTTTTTGGGAGAACTATTAAGGAATGAAAAAGAAAAGTGATAGAAGATACCTGAGTGCATATAATAATATTTTAAAGAAATGCTTGCCAGACAAGCAAGTGCCATTTGACATCTCTTCAATTTACAGTCCCACTATCTTAAAAGACAACTACTCAGGAAGATAAAATGTTTTTATTACTAGCTATAGAGATAAGAAAACCAGTTTTAAAGTGATACACATTAGACTATGAAAAACAGCCCTTGTAGCATTGAATAACGCAGCTTCCAGAGCTTCAGCTATACTTTCTCTCCATATTAAAGAAAGATAATTACACCTGCATTTGTTCTAGCTTGCTCTGGTGTGCACAGACATAATTTAAAATGTAAAAATTGCATATTTCCAGACCACAGAATAGTTTCTATTTACAGAGTTACAGCTGTCTCCTCATCTAGTGATGAGTGTTTTCATAATAGTTGCAATGGAGTTGTAATGTCACTCCAGCTGCCACTTGGAAGGAGATGGGCCCTATTCTGCTTCATCCATCACAAAAAGGGATTGACATCTAAGTTTCAGTAACTAAACTCTATTCTGTAGGTAAGATATGAGAAAAATATTTAAGATCTCAAGTTCAGTTTGAACAGCTGGCAGTTAGAAAAATGATTTTTAGACTTGCAAGCTAAACACATTTAATACAAAAATCATTGAGGAAGAAGAAATAGGGAACTCCACACTCTCACAAAATGACCTTTTTGACTGCAACCACTTTTCAAGAATTACATGATTTACAGTATCATGCTTTCTGTATATGATAATTAATCCCAATGTCATTCATTGAAAATAAACTATACCACTGTAAAAGGTAATTTCATTTGAATTAATATGAAGAAGCTTTTAATAAATAAACTTTGCAGAAGCTTAGGCCAAATTCTGGGGGAAATTGACTGATTTTCCTTTTCCCTTGTTCTTACAATATAAAAAAATCACCACAAACAACATAAAGAATGATGACGTAAAATACATAGACTGCACAAATATAAAGGTTGAGAAGAACGAATATTGCTTGCAGCTGTTACAGTAATTCAGACCTGGAAAGCATTAAGTGATTGCCTTTCCTCTGCAAAAATATTAGAGGAATGTGTAACTAGACCTTAAAACATCCACTTTAAACAGTTTACTTATTTGTCAACAGGAAGAATTTTTAAAAGCCCAATGATATGAAATTGTTTTCTAAAGGCTTACGAATTATTTTTGAACAATTTGTTCATAAAGCTTGTAGAAGAAACAAAGGATTTACCCACCCGTGATCAATTTAGAGAGAAAAAGCAAACAATTCTGTAAAATGTCTTCAACACTGTGAATTTGTATTGTATAATTAATATGTTATCATCTATCAATGAGGCAAGCAGCATCACTTCACCTTTAATAGCTAGAGTTACTGAAGAAGAGATTTTGGTTGGAGAGAAACGTGAAACTGATCACTGGTTCTAACAGGGAATCAGCTACAACAGTGAAGATAATATTATAATGTGTAAAAATGCCTGCAGTTACATACAGACAGGGCATGAGGTAACAATTTAACAAGACAAAATCGTTTGAATGTGCCCTACCTTTCAGATAGAATTTCTATTTTACTGTCCGAGTGGAATTTCAAAGGTGCTCTGCTTCTTCTGCTTTATTCACACAGAGCATCGTTTATGGAGAGCAGCTCAGCAGTGACCTGTGGCTGCACACTGTGAGACAAAACACGGCTTGCATTTCTCTACACCACGCTAAATGTAGGCTCTGAGTGTCTGTGCACAACATTGTCTCTGTCTTGAAACTCAAAGATCAGCTTAAACCCAAAACTATCAATTTACTTCAACAGCCCTCAGAGACCAATGAGCAAGAATTGCAACTGCATGTAGAGAACCACAGCTCATGTGTGCAGGAATAAGCTTTACTCTTTTTTTTCACAACGAAATAAAAAGAGAAAAAATCTTTCATTCAGTGCAAAAAAAGCCAAAATTGCTGTTTAGAAAATTTGTGGTTTGTGTCAGTAGACACTGCTTCAAAATTTAAATCCTTTTCAGTCCC
Source organism: Ammospiza caudacuta (assembly GCF_027887145.1). NCBI lineage: Eukaryota > Metazoa > Chordata > Aves > Passeriformes > Passerellidae > Ammospiza > Ammospiza caudacuta. The sequence continues at coordinate 67,599,566 of NC_080594.1, forward strand.
TAAAAGCAGATGCAAAACAAAGCAAACAGTGACTGAGAACAGAAAATTAAATTTACAATGTAGTAACAGAGCAACAACACAGGAAAAATTACAAGTTCCTACAAGCATGATGCCACATATGTGCTTGTATTACCTTTGGAAGTTTTGAGACGATACCTTACTTATATGTTATTAAATTTGATGTAATAAAAACCTCCTGAGATAGAGAACAGTTATGGTTGATGTACTAAATTGTAATTCATCCCCTTCTGGCCATTTGCTATTTGTAAAGAGACGAGGGAAAGACAAGGACAAGCTCTTTTTTTGGTGGCTTGTTTAATCTGCTAAAACCTATTTGAGGTAATCCCTGCTCCGCAGTGTCTCCCAGTGGGAGATGTAAGCTGGCAGCAATACAGGTATTCCCCAAAAAAGCTGCAACTGAGACATCTTTTAAAACATACTCTTCAGAACAGATACTAGAGCTATTTTTTATTAAAAAAAAAAAATTCTATGAGCAGTTGACAGTATGGTGCCTGACATTATTTAGAAATAACCTGTGCCTTTACATGATAACATTTAAATGGGAAGTTGTTGAAAAAATTGTTGTAAGAACTTCACATACATGAGCTGCCGACACGGTCCATCTCTGGAGCTGGCCTTTGGGGTTTTCAATCTTGTAACAATCCTATCTATATAAGTAAGATTTCTGCTTTCTGTACCCTAAGCAACAGATTAAGCTCTTAAGAGGTCTGCCTATCTTCATCAAGAAGTCACATACCCTAGGTTTTATTTTCCCAGTGAGATAATGACAATGAAATTTATGAATATAAATTTTCAGACAGAAAAAGGTATTCACTCTTTAAACCAGAAACCCTATAACATCTGATGTCTCCATTCACTGTTGTATCAAACAAATAAAACAAAGAAAATGCGCACAACACAGCAACTGAACATGTCACAATGTATAGAGCGTCTCTGAACTGCAGTAAGCACTACCTAAATTTTTCAATGTGTACAGAGTTCAAAAAATGAAGTCATCATTAGAGCTTTTATGAACACATTAAAGCAATCTAGTGACGAAGAACTTCCTCGCATTTTACAGGGCAGCTTTGCTTCTGAAACAGCACCATGTGGTTAAAGAATTCAGTCTTGCTACAAAGGTGCTTTCATATACACACTTTGAAGACAACATCATAACTTTAGTGTGATTTAAAAAAAAAAAAAATGGAAAAATAAAAAAAGTCTTTACTATTTTTCCTTGGTTTTTATCCTTTCCTTCTTCCCCTCATTGCTACAGAACACAAAGAGCATTTCCAAACCTGACACTTAATGGCTCAGCTCCTGAATCCATGTGTGGTATATTTAACTGCAATTTTTATTCAATTCACTGTGGGTGCAGACACTTAGTCTTTCACTGATTCTGATATTACGCTTTCCCACCCAGTGATACAATTTTGTCTGAACTAGAACCAATGCTTTCAGATCTGGTGTGTAAAGCTATGTTCTTTTTAGATTGTACTACATAGCAGAAATAGAAGAAGTATTCAAAAGGCATTGAAAGAGAGGAGGCATGGTGTGAGTTTTTTGAGAAACAGAACTGTAAGATTAAGAGAGAAAAAAGGAATTTAGCTGTCATGTAAAGAACTGGACTCCCTGTGTTAGACAGTTTTCATTTATACAGAGAACTGCAAGCAGCAGAGAACACTAGCATGCTTATTGTCAGTGAATAGCATAATTTACCTTAAAAATTATCCCTGAAAATGAAAAAGTTAATAAAGCTGAACTAATAACTGAACTAATTTTTCCAATCTCCATTCAGCTGAAAGAGAAAAATAATGTATACGGGACTCAAAATCTAAATCTCCAGTCTCAGACATTGTGGAGGTTTCTAATCTAATTGAAATATTTACAGACATTTTGTTGTTGAACATTTTATTAAGAATAAACAGCAATAAACATATTTCCTGAGTTATACTTTTGAGGAGTGCTTTTAATGTTGCTGTTCACTGATAATATATACTTTCTAAAATGAAAGTAGGAGTAGTATATGCCAAAGCATCCATTTTACCAAAATGACATTTTAACAAAACCAAGTTTCTCCTGTTCCTAAGCCTTGTGTCCTATTGAACTTCAATTCCATATTGGCAGTCCTGTCATGCAAAACACCTGGAGCCAGGGGATCACCTAGCCTCTGGTTTTCCTGATACAGAACCAACAGTCCCAATGGTGATGGAAAATTGCACGTCTGCATGAATTTAGCCACTCCTTAGGGGCCTGATTTACCAAATTATCATACAGATTAGGATGCAGTCAGAGTGCTCATCCACATTTCATTTCTACAGGAAGAAAGGGGTCAGAAACAGGGAAAGCCTGGAATATGAAGGTCATGTATTAGGTGATGTGCACATCCAGCCTGGGGCTTTGTGCAGCTTAAGCCTCAGGCTCATTTCCAGGACCCAATCTCAATTGTCTAAGTCCAGTTTTCTAATACAGTGAAGAATGTCAATTTAAAACAAAAGAGAATGCATCTTTGGTGTCCAGTATAAAGAGGTATTTTCAGTATTTTGCTTTTGTTTTATTTTTCCATGTATTCAAAATACTCTTCTGCTTTTCTTGTTTAGCAAATTAAATTTCAAAACAGTAGCCTAAAAGAAAATGCTCTGGATCAGAGCCTTCAAACTTCTCAATGGCTCTGAACTTCATAAACTACATCAGAAAGAAAAAAAAGATCTCTTTTTCAATCACAGGCTTTAGGGTTGAATGCTGTTTTGGTAAACAGAATGTGCAGGTGGGATAATGTATTGGTTAAGCAGAGATAACAGCAATGTCAAAAAGAATCTCAGAAGTTAATGCATGATAGCAATGGGATTGTATTGCTGTGCAGGAAATAACAGCAAAGTAAACAGAGGGAATGCTTCAGTTGCCAATACACGAGGTTGGGTCAAATCTGGACAGCGAATGACTGCAGTGGTTCAGCTTTTCACCCTCCACCTAACTGCTGCCTGCCACTGAAAAAGCTAATCCTAGTCCTCTTCATTGCCCAGCACTCCTGCAGCCAGGAGATAGTTGGTTCTTACTGATTAGTGGAAAATAACATATTTCTTTTCCTTTTAAGGGATACAAGATAAGCAACAGTAAGTACAAGGCCATCCTTGGAGCCTTGTTGGCAGCAGTCTGTAATTACATAAGATTAGGTATAATGTGATACTGTGCCCAAGGCCCCCTTCGCATTGCCCATTACATTTTGGTAGACAGAGAAGAGAAGAAGGGAAAGCTCAGCTCTATACAAGAATTGCTGAACTACATATTTAGATGATGGAATTGGAGATTATGGAAGCCACTTGATCAACAAGACAGTCAGTGGACCATAAATCCCCCATCAACCCACAGGTCAAGGCTATGATTAGCAGTATCCTAAAGAAAATTGACACTTTGGCAACCTAAAATTGGTTTAATCCCCAGATTTCCTAGTGTGAGGGCATATGTATTCCAAAACCACTTCTGTAAATAAACTTGAATTAACTTCCAGTGTATTTCATCTACCAATCAGCCACTGCTCTCCATGCTGCTGTAAAAGTGAGGTTTCCAAACCATTACCATGAATTCTTCCTTCCCACTGGTTGCCTCTACCATTCTGCCTTTGAAGACTCATAGATCCTGTAATATCTCTGTTTACTGGCTCAGGCAATTACTGGTTGTACCTGACCACAGATGGCTTTAGTCAGAAGCCACAAGAACAAAACCACCCAACTTAGCTCTCCTACTTAAAGCTCTATTCTGATCACAGGTGATAGCTGAGAATTTGTCCATCGCACTGATAGTAACAGAGAAAGACAGGTGAATAAAGCAGCTTTTTTCTCTGATGCCTCCAAAACTTTCAGGGCATTAACCAGAAGCTGTCATAGCTAATAGAGATCAGGAAAGGTGAAGATTGGCATTGGTACTTGCTGTGATGATTTCTACATTTACGCTTTGAATGAAAAGGTAAATCATGCTCTGGACCTCTCTCTTCTAACCACCATTTTAAAAAATGACTGTGGAAAAAAAGTAAAGACATTTTCTCATTCTCAATGAAGTTTGTGTCTTTTTTAAATTTTGTTTTTATTTTTTTCTTTTACTCCAATAGACTGGCAGATCTTTTAAGCATTTTGAATCTAGCAGTCTGTTCAGTTGACAATACTGAAGGGTTGAGGATGGGGGTGTTGGGGGGAGAGGGTGAGAATGACACCAGATAAGGTGAAAAGAAAGGAAAAAAGAAAAAGAAATACTCTTGCATAATACCCACAAGAAGTTCCTCCCCCACTTTAGAGTGAAATTTAGTCTGCACATGAGCTCCTACAGAGAGACTATAAATCCAGGTTACATAGCCACATACCAAATGCACCAAGGGAAGACACTTCTCTTTTTTCCTTGATAAGGTGTCCCCTTCTGCCAGTACAAGATGAGTAAATTACTTCACCTGTCTAACTGATCCCCAGTATTCAGCCTGACACTGACAATGGCAGTGCACCTGTTAGTGTGATGGACAAGTGATTGGCAGCATGGCATTTGCTGCTTTCTATAATAAGTTGGTTATTATACAATGATGTTGACAATCTAGAGACTGCAAATATTAAACTGTAACTAGGCATGGGTTTGAAAAGGAAAAAAAAAAAAAAACAGGTTATAGGTGAAGTGTGACCCTGAATAAATTTTATGCCAAAGGTTTCTTTCATTTTGAAAAGAAAAATATCAAATTTTAAGTATGACATTTTTTCTTAGGCGCAAATTATTCCATTTATGTATAGCCACCAAAATGCCAGTTCTGAGTTTTCCCATAAACTAAACACAAGATTGCAAGTCACTGCCTTGATAGTGTTCTCAGGCATACTGCATCTATAAATGCAAAAGTGCAAGCAACTGCAGTTACACTCTTTGTAAGAATACATCTTCTGTACCCATAGTAACTACTACTTTGATGCAACTCCTCCATTTTCTCCCCTGTGGTCCTGCTGCGTATCTCCATTCCCTACAAGCATCACTCCGGAGCAAGTGTCACTGCACTGTTTCAGGACTGACAAAAGCTTCACCCTCTATTAGCAGTAGAAGACTGAATGGCTAATACATGTCCTCTACATAATAGAGGACGCTGGTTTGTAGCTTATAAAACTTACTGGAACACCAGTAAAAAAATAAAACAGGAAAACAGAATAAAGATCCATTCTGGAATTTAAAAGCCGCTAAGAAAATTTCAGGAAATTTTACTTTTTTTAAACCTAGCATCTTGTTTCCAGTTCTTACCAGGGTCATGCAGAATAAACCCCCTGCACCAATTACGCATGTTTAGGTCAGGTGATCCTTGTCCTATTTTCATCCTAATTTTCAATAGCAAGGAACTACTTTAAACTTTACATGGGAAATTTATCCCCAGTATTATTCTTCTAGCATTAGTTATCATCATGATTGATACCCTTGATCTTCACCTAAATGTTTACAGTGTTAAGGGAAACTTCTCAGTCAGACCATTCCTGAGACTCCCTGGTGATCACACTCCAGCCACCAGAGACTTTACTGGGACTGAAATCCCTTTGCAGCAGGCAGCTCCAGGGTGCCTCTTTTGACTCCCCACACACCCCACTCACACAGCCAGATGAGGTATCCTCACCTGCTGGACCCCAATTTTCCCATGGCAGTCTCAGATGCCTCCTTCCACAAAGCCTTATATTCATGTCAAAGAAACACAGGAACAGCCCAAGCTGCCTGTGCCTCCCACGAGGGACTCAGGACAAAGGAACCTCTGGGTTTTTATCACAGTCCAAGTCAGTGAAACTCTTGCATTTCCTACCTAGTCCTTGGCTCCTGCTGTGTCACCAATGTCTGGTCACCTGGCTGTGCCACATGTCCTGTCCTTTGCTATGCAAAAGATGAAAAGATGGGCAAATCACAACCTCGGGTTCCTGTCCAGACCTCAACCTGCAGCTCCCACTGCAACTGCACCCCAAGCTACCCGTATTCCCTGTGTTCCACAACAACAAATTTTCTAGAAGATTTGGAGGTTTTTTCCCTTCTTTTTTTTCATTTGTTTTGGGTTTTTTTAAATTGTGTCAAGGTGTAATACATGCCAAATTGTTATTTTCCATGAGAGCATTTCACTATGGAGCATGTTACTGTGATGAAACAGGAAACATGTGCAAATTATGAAACCTGAAGATTACAATGTGACACCCTAAAACCTAACATTCTAATGATATTTTTCATATAAATACTCCTTGACTTTCCCTTTCTTTCAACCATGATATAATAGATGTGTAATGACATAGATCCTGTTTAACAAATGACATAGGATATGCATTTTACACACTGTTCTAATTAAATTGCTAATCTTGCTCCCAGGGGCTACATTTGTCCTAGTAATCTGAACAGCAGCAGGTCAGAGCCTTAACCTCCGGCACATGTATCAGCATGGTCAAGTTATTCATTAGCCTGTAAACTGTCCATTGTCTGGACTGTGAGAACTTCCTAGAATCCCTTAACATTGTTCAAGCTATCACTGTGGCCTGAGACAGCTCTCCAGGCTTTCCTGAGAGTGGAGGACACACAGCCAGAGAAGGTGGCCAATAAATGCATGACTGCGATCAGTGTTGTGACTTTTGAAGAATGGAATTTGCCAGATCATTTTGATAACCTCTAAACAAAACCAACATGTTATAGTGAAATGGGAAGCACATGAAGTTATACACTTTAAATCAACAGCAAGCCTTTAAATAATCAGAAAGCCTTAATTGTCCTCATAACGCTCAGATCATTTTTAAAACACAGCATAAAAGAATATTGCAACCTTACTAAAAAACTTCAGCATTAAATGTTGAAGTTCACAGCTTGAAGTTTTGCTGCAAACAGAAGGCCTATTGATGATTCATGATGTTACAACTAGAAAAAAACCTACAAAATTCTAGTCATAAGGACCTCCTTAAAGGAAAAAAATAGTAAAGCTTAGAAATCATCATATTGTGTGCTCACAAAACACCATTAACAATTCATGTATTTATTAATAACTGATTAAATTTAATCTGTTAATAAATTTCATCCATAAAAATTTATTATTTAGAAAACTTCTATTTCAGCATTTAGGTTTCTAGCCATAGATTTAAACTGCATATTGCAAGTCCTATAGATCTGTATAAAGCCATACATAACACATGGTATCCACATCTGCAACATGCTCAGAAAAATACAGCTGACTATCTTCTAAACATTTTCAAACATTAGGAGGTATTTCAAATAATTATTTCTTATACATAGCAGTTACTAATACATACAGGCACACACACAGAGACCAGTATATACACATATATATACAGAAATAATTTTCTGTTCTAAGTTTAGTGGGATAAAAGCCACTGAATTAAAAGAATGCTGAAACAAGCAGTCGCACACTCTAAATGACTGCTGCAATGCAAAATTCAGTCTCACAAAGCTTGCACGGTGACTTGAAATATATAATTTTTTTCCAATCCAAATGCTATTTTTCAATTCAGTGGGCCTCAAGCTTTTCAACAAACTGGATCAATTTGAAGCTACTCATTCAAAAGGATTTCCTAAATGCCAGTCCTAGAATTCAACATGACAGAAGAGACAAAGAGTCATCTTCATTTCCAGTCACAATCAGCTGTGTGCACAGGCCCACATCAGCATAGGGACCATAGATTATGCTGGGGGTGCAAGCTGCTCAGGAAAGACCAAACAGCCTTCCTTTTTATTTTTTCATATTGCAGATAGGGCAAGAAAATTGAATAGTTCTTAAAATACAAAGTGGTATTTTTTAATATCACTTCTTTTGGACAGCTGAGAACTATTATACCGGGAAATGAATAGAAAATGTGATTGCTTTTTAGCTAAGCAAATGGATAGCGAGCCCTTCCCATGTACAGGAACACTACTCAGTTTCAGTTTCTTCATAAGTGCTAAATTCAATACAAGGCACTTCAGCCTGCATAAGCCTTAACCACACTCAGTTGCAGTTACACAGCACAAACATGCCCAAAGCCTTGCACTAAAAGTCTGGTAACAGTTTGGGAGAGAATGCAGTCTCTAACAGCTGTGAAACACTGCTGCCACGACACCATGCTTGGGAATGGGGAAGTGGTAAGTGAAAGTTCAAAAGACTCTGGAGCAGCTGTTCTGTTTCCAATGCACACCTTTACTCATGTAACCTAACTCTTTGATCTCATGTAGAAATCCGGCTGCCTTATGCTGTTTGCAAGCAGAAGGCACATCAGTGCAGATCCATTTGTATGCAGCTGATTTGTTCCTATACAAATACTTCAAAAATAGGAGAGCTAGCTGTGCTGGTGAGTAGTACAGAAAGAATACACTAAGTGTAGGAAGCACAGCTTATGTTTCAATAAAGACCACAAAATCAGGAAAGTACATTGCGCTTTTTATAGGAATAGTAAGAAAAACACAAAAATGGAAGAGATTCTCAGACTTTTGGAGGACTGAGAAAGTTCTTTCTGTAGCAGTTTGGACATTTACAGGTGGAACACACAGGACCAAACACAGAGAGTAGGACAACAAAAGTAAAGATCTATTCAAAGCCTTTTCCTATCTTTAAAGACTGTCAATTTAAAGATTTGAGATTCAGAACACAAAAGGTATACCTACATTGGATGGATGTAGCTACACACTCTAGCTTTTTTTTTATTTGGTCATCTCCTCACTTGCTGTAACATAAGCTAGCAGCAAAACTGATATGTCAGCTGGATAGAAAGCCCCACCTTCAACTCAGCTTCTCTGAAGCCCAGCAGAAAGCTGTCTCTCCTGAGATGGCACCCCATCTGTCCAGGTTTTTGAAGTGCTGAGCTCTGTCAGCCAAGCAGACAGCATCCTGGCACATCTCTCAGGGAAGGCTCCTCACTCTGCTGTAGTGCAACTCAGGTATGGAAGGTTAACAGTACCAAAAATTATGAAATACTTTTGTTTCTGGAGAAGGTAAAGATACATTGAGCTGGCCCCAAAATGTGTTCTGTTCTCACATTTAGCTGCAAGTTTATGAACTCTGTCACAAAATAAATTAAGATGCCTGAAAACAGCACATCTGTCTTGCCCTTTTGAAGTTCAACTGCATCCAAACAAATGAGGACATTCTGATGAGTGTCCTTTCCACAGTACAAAAAAGGCCATAAGTTTTGTTCACAGCCAGTCCCACTGTGTTGTTCTGTCTGCTTTTCATTTTCCCTTGTACAGTGATTTTGATTGATAGTTCTATCAAATCTGTGGTAGCAACCAACTGGCAAACAATACTCCAGTGGAAAAACACAACAGAATTTAATACAGATAAAAACAGTTCTACAGAAGTGTTTCTAAAAAAATGCACAAAGCCACTGTGGACATCTTTTAAACCTACTTACTTAACTTTCTAACAGTATTGTATGGTAAGACAATACACTGAAAGTGGTAGGTCTGGTACTCAGGTATTATTTCCCCTGGAAAATATTCAGTTCAACAGAGCAAGCCATTGAAATTATGATCCATTACCATCCCTGCATGAGCATTCAACAAATATAAAATTTAGATGTATGTAGTAAGCAATCTGATTGTGGCCCATGATAGCCTAGATTTTATAAAAACTTTAGCAGCAAATTATTTTAAAATCTTAAATCCCAGTAACTCCATAGAGTTTTATTTTGGAAGGGCTATTGGGAATTGTCACAATGTGGAGAAGACTCAATCACCAACTATTATCACCTTATCTTCTCTTCTTATTGAATATTGTTTGGTTCTTTGTGAAAGCTACCCACTTTTGTAATGTATTTTTTGAAAAAAATACCTTTTTTCAGAGAAGACATAATTTTACTTTCTTACAAGCATCTTTTTGTTGTATTGTTTTCCTCACAGCCTGTTTAAGAGACTCAGATTGCATTAGTAATACAACTAGGCTAATCAGTATTTTTATAGACCCAGAATCTCCCAATATTTCAGTCAAGAAATCTATTAAATCTACTGAAAAATGAATCTTTTGACAAGATATGGTAGACTCCTAGTAATGGTTTTACTCTTTTTATCATAATAGATCTCTTAGTACCATCACACAGTTGCAAAATCATTAAGACACAGCCCCTGTCTTTTAAAGGGTAAGAAAAATCATAAAAAAAACCCTTTTCCTAGTAGAGGACTATATGCTACTGAATGAATTCTAAATAAAGTATTGTTGTACAAAAAGCACACTCCATAGCTGGGAAACATCCTTCAATTGGCTGGTGCTGTAATGTACAGCAAAGAATTGAAAGGAGCATATATTACGTCCATTGACTCTCTCTTTTACCCTGAATCAGAAGGTTTTCCCCCCTTTAGTGAGTATCTGAAAGCCGATGGTAATTAACTGTAAGCTGCAATAGCTGCTAGACTGCAAAAAATCTCTTCTCAGGTTAAGGGCTCTCCAGATATTTTTGAAATCTGAGTATAGAGGCTTTAAAAATTAACCCTGGAAGAAGTAGTAAAATCAGAGTATACCAATTAAAAAGTCTGCTGAATCAAGAAGAAAGTATTCTACTGACTCCACTGGAGTTTGAATCTGGACCTTGAAGACTGGTATGGAAAACCATGACCAATGGAAGTGGCATTACATAAATCCCTGAAGACTGCATTACTCAAAACCTTTCTCTGCATATGGGTCATTCAAACATGGTCTGTGATGCAGCACACTAAGAACAATCTTGAAAAATATTGTTAATGTCTTTAAGATAAAAAGTTAAGGAAATCTTACTGTACAGGATCTTCAAGTAAGCATCTAAGAACTCCTGCAAACATTATGACCCTGAATAGTATTATTAAGCCAAGTCTATTGTGATACCCTGGTGATATCAGTTTGTTGCATCTAAATTCCTGTGATGGCTTGTTTCCACAGTCCCATTCAAAAAATTCCATAAGGGGAAAATGACAATATTAAAAAGGTTCGGGTTTTTTCCAAATTATAAGCAAATATTACAGATAAAATTACAACAAAATTTTAAAAACCAAGCAAAGAAATAAATTTAAAAACAATTATACAAACCAAACCAACCAACCAAAAAAAAAACCTAAAAATAAATATAATAGACAAAAAGAAAGAAGCACGCTTTCTAAGCATTTCTTAGTGAAACCAGTTGTCCTGGTCTGCCCCTTCAACTGCACATCTTCTCACTGGAAGAAAAGGTGAAGTGATGGATTTTGCATTCAGAAGCACAGATACATTGTATTTTTTTACTTTTCTTATAAATGCCTACAATGAGGCAGAGAAAGAATGACAAGGAAAGGCTTATCATTAATCGTGGGCATTGTGCTGGTTGACTCCCTCCACACAATGGCTTCTCAGAATCTGAGAAAAATTAAGTATGTAAAAGAGAATATCAGAAAGCCAAGCAAATTTTTGTGCAAGTAATAAAATGAGAGGCGAATCAGATGAGTGTATGTTTTTAAAAAATTCTGCCCCACATGAAGAATAGGAAATTAATTAATTGCCTAATAAATACTGTGTGCACACATTAAACTTTTCTTCCACTGAGAAAACAAATATAGACAGAAACATTTTTACACTGCAAATCTACTTCCTAGGTCAGGCTGAACATGTATATTTTTATATATATATACTCATATATATAAGTTCCTCAGTGTAGCAAATTAATAAACATTTCTGGGTTATGATAGGATATTTAAGCTAGAAACAATTGGACTTTTTGCCTGTTGTGCATGTCAAAATATCTAAATTTTAATACAAATTTAACATTTCATGTTAAAAGACTGGCCACTGTTCTCACATTTTCAACTTTCTTAGAATTCTAGTAAAATCAGAACTGTCACTCCTATTTAAAAAATAACCAAAACATCACAGTCACAGGGGTTCAATCTGCTTTAAATATTTGAGATATTACTTATGTGAACAACAGTTTTTATCCAGTAAGATCTCTTTGCACACTTTAAATGAGCAGCTCAGTATGACAGAGGAAACATAACAATCAGAGCAAGTCATTCATATGTGACAATAAAAATGATTCCTTCCAATGTGTTGATGAAAAACAGGTTTCTAGTTGTTCAAAGTATCATACATCACAGTAGAGAAGCCTTTAGACTGAGCCCATTCATCAAAGCCAGCCGACTACGTTAGCAGATGAGTTACTGGAACACTACGCAGTTCTTTTTCAGCAGCAAAATTGACTATATTCACAGGTTAAAATGTAAATAGTAGAAACTGAATTGTGACATGAATAGTATCATTGCAATATAATAGAAATAAAAGGAATCAATGAATAATCATGTAGCCTTTCTCCTAAATAGTCTCCTATTGAAAGTTCCCCCACAAAACTTTAGAGGAGAACAAAACTTATCTCACATCTGTGCACATTCACTAGCTTCCCAGCTGAATCCAACACATTATCAGAGAAAGTCAGAATTCATGATTTTCAAAAAAAATCTTGTTGGTTTTTTAACAAGAAAACAACTCTCAATTAATGCCATCTTAATTTAATCCTTAATGTAAGACATTCACAATCTCTTAAAATAAAAACGTGACTTAAAAGGAAAAAAAACAAAAAAACCAACCAACAAACAACAAAAAAACCAAGACCAAGCAGCTGTATGCATTTTTAATCTTCAGAAAAGCATGTGTTCTGAGAATTATGTTTGTTTTTAAAACATCTGTAGATATTATATAGAAAATTACATTCTGCAAAAACCAACATATTGCAATTACAGATCACACACACTGATATTCTCATCTTATGCCTACTATACCAATACTTCATCTAATACTGATATAATGAGCATATGCACCACCTACATGTTATTATTGCAATTAGAATACATTTTTTATTTGAAAAAAACCTTTTATTTGTAGAAAGAAATAAGATTATTTTAGCTAAACCCTTATTTTGTACCAATCATACTCTAAAAAAACAAAACCTGCAAATGGGAATGGAAAGTAGAAAGCTGCATAATTCCCATTTGAACAGAAGCTGTGAGTGATGTGTATTTACAAGAAAATATCTTTTAAAGAGATCACCTTTTTCCCTTTCTATCCTAGCTCCAGTATAACAGTCCTTAATGCCATTGGCATACACACCTGTCAATTGATCAATGTCTATTGAGTTACGAAGCCAAGTGTGGGAAGAGCATGTGATAATCAAATCTCTCTATCTAAAGGTATATTTGAAACTTTCTGCTATCTTCTGAACTCTCCTATTCTTCGGCTTTCAGCTTAATTACCCAGATGTTTCCACAGATGAGCACTGATTCCACCAGCTACTCTTGCGTGGAGGAGCAGGCTGCTGACAGGTGGCTGTACCACACTCGCCATTCTCACAGAGAGAGCAAAGCACAGCGCGCTTCACAGGGAAGCTGCTGAGACAAATCCCTCATTTACGCTCTGACATGACTTTTTGCTCTCTACAGTAGCACTGCTGGCAAATGAGACAGGAGCTCCCTCCCCACACTCCACAACACATCAGTAATGCTCCACAATTCATGCACTGCTTCCAACAGAGGAGCAGCCGGCTTCCACTGACTCACCTTGCAAGTGGATGCTCACATGCCAGTGGGAAATGAAAATTGATTCCTGCAGATACACTGCACCAGGTGGTTCAAGTATTTTTCCTGGATATGATGGAGGTGGAAAGGGAAATGGGAATCGGGGTCTGCAATAGAGAAGGATCTGCACTGGAGAGATAGGAACAGCATCACCTAAGGCAGAATGTCTATTTTTGCTGTTACAGTTCCCAACTAGAATCCCAGAACGCAATCAGATCCAAGGGTAAACAAAAGTTGTTTCTTTACATGTTAAGTAAGGCACACAGATCCTGCACTGTAATGAGTAATCTATTATTTCAGTGCCTCCCTCAGAAAGTCTGTCCCTTAACTACGCTTCAGAGCAACCCTGAGTTATTACTGATACCACAGACCATAAATCAAATCACAGAAAGATCAAAGCACAGACTGAAAAATCATTTTGGGCATTTAAAAATCCAAAAACTTAATGTTGATACATGTGCATCTACAGGCCTGATACAAGTACCACATGTCTTAGGCCTTCTCAGGTGCAAAATAAAGTACTTTCAAATTGTATTTTTTTTAATTGGAGACATTGCAAAAGCATACCATGTCAAATCCCATTCCATCTCTATATATTGCCATTTACTATAACACTCTTAGAAAGAAGAGAGCTGGCCTCCTAATCCAGATATGTCTAACAAATGTTCAAAAGTTTCTGTCAAGATGGGTTAGTCTTAGAATTTTATCTCCCTGCTGGTTATTAAACCTGACTATAAAAATATTAGGATGTTTTTCCTGGAGCAGAAGTTAAAAGACAGCACACGCAAGTGACAACGTCAAGTTGTGTGAGGTGAAGACAATGAATGTATACAAAACACAAACTCCCAGTGAGTGCGAACAGACATTCAGAAGTGGTTCAATGAGAGATCTAAAACACATCCCTCCCATTATGGACAAAAAAATAGAGTCTCACCCTCACTTGAGTAAGGAAGAGGAAACACCTGCATGGTATATGACAGCTCCTCAAACTCCATCGTGTCTCTTTGTCATCTAATCAGCATGATAATGTATGCAACTCCTCAAGCAGTAAATATGTGATTCAATGACTACAATGACAAGTTACGAAATCACATGATAAAATGTATGCAAGAAAAGCTAATTTCTCTTTTCCCTAATTTTTTTAATACCTTCCACCATCCTATATACAAAGCAACAATGTTGGCCAAAACACAAAAGTTGAATGTGAATTCATGTGATTAAGACAATTAATTTCTCCTCCTTACCCAAAATATGAACACATTTCAAGCCTCACTAACAATTATTAAAAACTAATAATTCCAAGAGTATAGATTCACTGCCCAGAGTCACTACAGCTGTTGTATGAGGGCCTTCAGCTTTGTTAGCTTTGTTATGCAGTTGCAGAGCCAGATTGAGCATGCCCAGCAACATGTTCAGCAAGTGATGTATTTCAGCTGGTTTTTGTCCTTACATATACACATGTGTTTTGACAATGCTCTCATATGAAGGACATCACTGTCAGGAGCAATCTCTTTGCAGCTATAATGCACAGTCTTTCAGAAAACCATGCAGAAGGGCTAGCAAAGTTACTGTATTTAGGAAACATTGTCTTATCAAATCTTTACCTGTGTTTACCATGAGAACAGCAAATCTGTTCTTTCTACCAACTCCCATCCATTACTTAATGTGCAAAGGGAATGTATGGGTTTATAGACATAGTCATTTGCTTTATTAGAAAACATTACTGACAGCACTTTGGGAGCATTAATACGTGGTGCTTATTTTCTGCTTTTTAATACTAAAATGAAGACCTCAGTTTTTATATGTGCAATAATATTGTTGTTACTGTAAAAGCAGATTTGTGCTACTCAGACCTTAGACTGTTTTCACAGTAGGTCTGGTTACATGAATTCTAATTATCTTCAGCAGAAAAAAAATGTGGAAAACTCTTGGAGTCATGAATTTCTAATGCATAACAGTTTATTCTCTGTAAATAACTTACAGAGATTATACAGAAGACAATGTTTTCCCTTCCATAAAGAAAATAATTATTTCCATAGAATTTACTGCAATAAATATTAGTGTGAAAGACCTTAGTAGTTAACACCAAATGAATCTTTCAGTTTGAAAAAAAAAAGCAGATGAATTCCTCAGAAAGCAGCTAACAGCTAAAGAGTGAAGAAGATATTTTAGATAAAGATTCATAAGAACATACAGTTCATCTCCAAAAGCAGTTGGAGCTAAGACAGCAATAGCTCAGTGACATATTTTAACTTTTTGATCTGCAAGGAATTTAGGTGATTATTTGCAGCTTCTGAAACAAAGCATACAGTTTTGCAAAGGATTAGGTTAACAATCCTGATTTTTAGTTTTTTTTTTAATAGAGAATGACCCTATTCCATTATCTGAAAAAATGGTCAAGAGATATTTTCTACAGCTTCCATCTATGTGAATTTGATTACAACACTATGGTTTAAGTGCAGCTGTTCCAAAAATAATCTTCCTTTATACTGAAGCCTCTCAATCTACTAACCATAAATTGCTAGAAATGAATTGTTCTGACATCCTGCCCTAAGAATAGGCACTAACAGATGAGGTAACACCACAATATAAAAACTTTCCTCACTTTTCTTTCACAGAATTTATGAGTTTTCTACCCACTTAGGCTCCTTTTTTTGTCAAGTTCTCATACTAGTCCTTCTCATGTGTAATCATTTACATGAATATTCACTATTACCTCTTACTGTCACTGGATTGTTACATCAGGAACAGGACTCCAGGTGAGGAAGAAAGCTGAGAAGGCTGGGGATTTTTTGTTGGCTCGGTGGCTGGGTGGTTTTTGGTTTTTGTTTTGTTTATTTTAGTGGGGGTTTTTTTTTGTTCTTGTTGTTCTGTAGGGTTTTTATTATTTTGAGGCATAGGGTCCCTTTCTTTGTTTTAATTTTGCCTTGTTTGATTTTAAATCACAGTTAATGAAATATTAACTATCACTTTAAAAGAAACCTTGGCAATGCAAGATACATTTTGGAAACCAAAATACAGCAGATTACTAACATTCTAACTGCACATTACTAAACTTTCCTAAGGAAGACTAAAGTAAGATTTCTAGCTTTCACATGTCAGAACCACAATACATTTGCTATTTAATATTCAGTACTTCCTCAGCTTCTGATTTCCACAGACAATTAAAACACTCCTATCTTCGAAGATGTGTTTCAAAATGTACATAAAGTAGTTAATTAAACAAGTTTCAATGTGAAAATAGAAGTTTTAAAAGTTATTGTGCTTAAAAAACAGAAAATTGTCAAGAAGAAATTCAAGTATACATTGAACGTGTAAGCACCTCATCATAGTAGTGCATTTATGGTATTTAGATAGCTACAGTCCTAACTCCTATTTCCTACCTCACTTGGAGTTTCTACTAACTGCAGAAAATTATTCCAACCTTCATGACTTTTGTCTTCATGATACTGCATCTGTGTCACATTATGAATATGAGCAAGCTAACGAATGCACATTCCCAGGTTTTTACACATTGAGAGCTGCTTACAGAATTACAGAAAAGCTGTAAAAGAGAGAGAATATGATGATTAAGACATTTGTAGTATGTTCTATCTGTTCTGTTTCTTGTGGCTTCTCTATGTTCTGTCTCAAATAAAATTTTGCTCTTCTACTTTCTCCATCTTCTTCAGACTTCCTGAAACACCACAGGACAAACTAAGACAAGCATGATTGGAGAGAAAATAATTTTCAGTACACTCCAGGAAGCCCCCAAACCACACAGTAGGCGCTTAGGCTTACACAACTGTGAAATAGCACAATGGGTGGATTTTGTAGGAAGTAGTGGATTCCAGTAAAACCAACCAAACACATACATACATTTTCTTGACATTCAATTTCACAGCAGAACATTTATCTCTAAAAATGGAAGAAATTTTAAAAGAATTACAAATACTAATCTCTTCAGAAAAAATATTACCTTTAAGAGTGACTACATGATAATGACAAAGCAATTAATTGATACAATGAAATATTGTTTCAGTTTAATCTAAAATAAACACCTTTTAGATTATTTGGTGGAGTGATGAGAGCCAGCACCCTCCTTTCACTTAAGGAAACTGAACAATTTAGGACTTTCTCATACACCTGTGCCTTCATAAATCTCATGTTAAACTCATTATCCAATAACGACATCAGTCAGTTAATTACAGCATGTTTGAATGCTGCTGGTCTAAGATTTACAGCATAGAATCTTGGAGTTCTACATTTAAGGCAGAAGAGAGAGCTTTGTTCCACTGTTCAGTGCTTTAGATCTCATTGTTCATAAAAAAACAAACAGTGGCAACTACTGATGTTTAACTACTTCACCTTCCACTTTGTAAGGGAAAGCATGATCTTCCTAGCAAAGTAATCTCCTACTTTTATCAAATCAAATAAAAATTAACTTTAAAAGATACTTTGGTGCTCCAGTTTCAAAATGAGTTGTTACTGTCTTTTGTACACTTCTAGAATAACAGAAACACATATTCTTCTCAACATTCATCCTCAGAATTTGAAATTCCAGGTAGGTGTCTCTTCATTTAACCCATAATATAAATCTGTTTCCTTTTATGTAAAATATAATTCTGATCCAGAAGGGAACATAAGCACGTCAAACCAGAATTTAGTAAGGAATGGACTAGGTACACTATCCTGCTCTTTAAAGAAAATTCTCATTGCCAAGATACAGGCACAACAACTTGCAAGGGTTGTACACAACATATATGTTTCCTTCTGCACTTCCATAGCAGAGAATTTAATTTATCCTCTGAGAAATAAGGTCAGGTATATTTAAATAAAAAACAGCAACAACAACAAAATGAAAAAACAAAATAACAAACGAAAACAGGTGTTTGAAGTATTCAGCACTTTAAAGTTGATGAGCTATTAGTCTTAAAAATATACAGATTTTCTTCTAATCAGCACTTGAGATTATCTACCTATTAAAAAAATCATAGCAAAAAAGGCTCACTGAAATGGAGCAGATCGAGAATTAGAGACAGGAGACTGCTTGCAAAAAGCATTCTAGGATAACCTTCTTCTTGTCTAGACATTTTTAACCCTTAGCTAGTGTAGATTATAAGTTACACTGCTGCAGATGGTTCACTTATGCAGACCATGTGAAAACATCCTAATTAGGCAATTTTCCCTGATGGGCTGCTGAACCCTGTACACTTTCAGAATCCAGGTGTTTAATTTAAATCCTTGGGCAGAAATTCTGTCAACATGTTCTACAACAGATCTATGACATGAGAGGAGGACCAGGGACGGTCTCTGTGCAGTAAAACTCTTACACGTTTGCAGAAGATGGCATTTATGGGAGGCTTGGGTGACAGATAGTAGATGCTGCAATTTTGCAAATTCAGTAATAGTTGGTGCTGCTTTGGTAGGTGGGTGGCTACATTTCAAATTGAAGTTTAGATTAAACACTGTTTGCTATACATGCCTCCTAGATATGCAAAGACAGAGGAAAACACGGGTTTTTGCTTGTTTCTTTACATGCAATATATTTTTTCCTAGTATGAGGTAACTAAAATGTTTAGATAGTAACACTTATTCCTCATTTAAAAAGTGATATTTTTCAGATTAAAAAATTAAGAACAGTTTGAGCAGAACTTTTTCTCAAGAGATGTAAAGTAGAAGTGAAATAATTTTATGCTAAAATTAAAAAAATGTGTGATGGTCATTAAAAAAAACCACAGTGGATATATTTTAGAGACAAAATTTGATGGAAAAATCTTGAATTACTAAGATGATAAAGTTATAAATGCTATGATGTTTTTAAGATTTAGGAATAAATCTTAACTGACATCTTAATGAAAAGTTCTTATACTGTGCAGTGTACCTGCTTGTTCAAAAGGAACTCAGTATCTGAGGATAAGAAAAGCAATAAAGAAGGTTGAGATATTAAAGCCCACCACTTTACAGGTCTGGAATATTTATCTACTTATTCTATTTTTAATTCATCTGACCATCTTCCCTCTGTCTGGTCCATTTGGCATACACTTTTTGTCTGACCTTACTGTCTGGAGATCATCTCAAAATGACAACAGAAAACACAGCATGATACACAGTATGCATCTCCTAGCTTACCACACTTAGAACAAAATAAATTAACAGTCATGTGAGTCAACGTCCCCTCCCAATCACTTTTAAAGAAGGAAATAATAAAATAAAAGAGTGACATTTTCTATATCTGATTAGAGAACACCATATTTAAAAAAATAGGTGCTCATGTCACATCAATACGTAACTATTTCACTTTCTTATAAATGAACTGTATGTCTGAGGATAAGATTCTCTGCCAGCAACATGCACAGACCATTACACCTCTACAAAGTCAAGGAATTGGGTTTGTTTTCTTTTTTAATCCAGTATATGTACAATATAGTTATACTAATACATACTTTGTTATGGAGATACTAATAACTGCCTGTAATAGTTTCATTGATGTTCATTTATAATCCATTTCCACTTATCAGCAAAAAAAAAAAAAAAAAGGCAACCCAAAACCTTTCAGCATTGGTATTACCTGAAAGTGCATTTTTTATCAATAAAAGTTAAAAAGTCATTCTTGGAAAAAATTACTACCCTTGCCTGTTTTACTGATGTCTATAGTTGCTATCTGCTTTACTTAGGGCTTTCAAAAACAGAATTCAGCTCTGCAGCAAGAAGGATGCTGTGATCACCCATGAGTTGCAGCACACTGCTTAGAAAAGAAATACATATTTCAATATGGAAGCAAGAGAAATTCACCATTTGTTTAGAGATTGCTGATGCTTGAGTGAGGACATTGTTTGGTTTAGCTTTACTATTTCAACAGCAATTTCAGTATCTATTATGGATTAGCTCACCTTCGAATAACTGACTTAATTTCCTCTTTTAAGTTGTTTTTTTGTTTTTTTTTTTTTTTTTTTTTTTAGAGACACACTGCTTATTTTAAATAGGTATCTTTTAATCTCCATTTTTTTCCCTAATAAACAAGTAAAACTTATCTTGGTCATATCCCTCAGACTTTCTTAAAAAGAAAAAAAAAAAAAACCAAAGGAAGAGAATTCACTCATGTATCAATTTAACACAATTCAACAAACAACATTAGAATACAAATTGAATTTGTACACATGTTCTAGCAGAGTCTCAAACTGTTCCTTTACAGCTGCTGAAGAAATAAATTAGCCACTAAGCTTTATCTGAGCAGTCACAATAGGTTTTTCCTCTCTCTCCTGCCTCCTACTGTAAGTCATTCTCTTTTTTAAGGTCTGATGTTCCCAGCCAGAGAACTCACAGAGATTATCAAACATGGAATAGATGATTTCTAAAACATCCCTGTAGCTTCTGACAACCATCTCCCATCTGAGGACTTCTCACCATCCAAATTTTCCATTTCCTCAGGAGCACATCTTCCTAACCAACTCTTACATCCCTATTTAAACTTGCCATCCCACTGTATGCCACTAAAAAGCTGCACTGTTCCAACCCAGGGAGTAATACTGGGGCACAGGTAACTGAAAATATGGAGTCACACACTCTTCTCATACAAAGGCAGAAAGCTTCACTGATTAGCTCAAAATCTGACTCAAACTTCCCCTGGAGTTTTACCACTGTTTCAGAGAGTGAGGTGGTCCATGAAACATCTCCTTAAATATTGCATTGTACCTTTTTAAGCATTGCATTTTGTAAAAACTGGGTTTTTTCTTTTTCTCTCCATGCCAAAATTCAAAACAGGTTATCCTGCCATTTGTAGCTTTGTAAAGACACAAAAATCTTGCCCGCACTTGCAAACTTTTTTTTTAAACACAACTTTCAAGAACATGTTTACAAAATATGCATAACTGGGCACTGATGACTGCAGTGGGGTGACCCTGGCTGTACAGCAGGTACCTACCCAAACTCTGTTGTCATCTTATTGCAAAAGTCCCATACCTTTTTGGTGATTTCTCACGGGCATCTCTTCACAGCACAACCAACAAACGCCAACTCTCTCCTCACCCAGCTACCCCACTCTTTTGTAGCACTCTTCTTCTTATTGGACACAGCTGTGCCCTATTAAGCACAGACCTGCTCCTAATCTTTGGTGATTAGTGCAGCTGCAACTCCTCAGGTGTGAGACTGCCTTCTGCATTACATTCTATCCCTCCACTAAACTCTACCACTCTGCTTCTCAGCAGGATGAGGGGAGAAAATAAGCAACTCAATCTTAGCCAAGTCCAATACAATGACTCTTGAGGAAAATGAGAATGTCTTGTTATGTTGCTCCAAAGAGCTTAATAAAACTAAGCCTGCCCATTTATGCAAGTAACATGCTATATAGGCAAATATCATGCAAATCAAGATTAAAAAAAAAAAAAAAGGAAGAAAAACATTTCAGCAAACTACCCAAGCACAATTTGACCAAAACAAGAGTTATTCTACGGCACAGTCAGATATCAGAGACATGAAAGCAGTTTTATTTTGATCAATACTGATATGGTTCACAGAATCACAGCAGAAAGCAGTCAACCCGAGTTCACCATCGGCCAAAGAAACCTGACCTCCAGGGCTGGGATCTTATCATGTTTGAGACCCAGACAGGACCAAAATATTATTCACACACAAATTAGTCATTGCCATTCTCAAAGCTGCCTTCTAAGGAAAGGGGTGAATGAATTAACAAGAGTATTAATTTCACATGGTCCCTTACAGAGAAGCCACACGTAAATAGTAGTGATTTTAACAACAACAGTGCCCATCACCTGCCTTTCTCCCAACATAGATCTCCTATATGTCAATAAAGCTATGATCAATTACAGAAAAGGCATCTGCTCTATATATTGGTCATTAGGTTGAAATACAACTGGGTAAGGTTTTGAAATTTGCATTATCTGAAGAGTGCAATATGACTTTAGGCTGAGACACATTTTGTCTTTAACAAGATCTTATACTGAGGGAGCTCTATGGGAATTAGTTTGTCTTATTTTTTTAAAATACAGATGCTAATGACATCAAAGAGTTAAAATTTCACAACGTAGGTGATTTCCCACATATCTGGAGTCATTCCTTCACCGTTTATAGAAAAAAGAGATCACTACATATAAACAATATGTTATAATCAGGAAAAAAAAAAACAAAACAAAACAAACCAAAACCGACAACAACAAAGGCCCCAAAGAGTCAATCATCCAGCCGCTTCAATGGAGTCCAGCTTGACTTAAGGATTCTAGCTGATAAGAGAATGCAAATAGTTAACTCCTACATCATTATGCAAGGTGATGTTCAGTGAAGGGAATGCAGGAAGGCACTGCCTCTTCTGTCAGGCCACATTTTCAGAGGCATGTCACATAGAAAAAAAGTTGAAAATGGAAAAGTTGAAAGTCTTGAGTTCTGCAAGCAGTAAAAAGCTCAGGTTTACTGCTCAACAAAAGATAGCACAGTCTATCTAACTTTTATTGCCACGAGATAACCCAAAAGAGGCAATAAATCAGATGAACGACTGATGCTAATTCGGGCATGATTATCTCAGCAATTGTGCCCTATTCTCCTACTCCACTTTCAGAATGAAGTCTCAAGCCATTATTGAGGTAGACTGTACAGGCAGAAGAAGGTTATTTCTGATTGCTTTCCCATGAGAAATGTCTTCTTCAAAGAAAAAGAGGGTTCTCAAGGGAACCCTCTTTTTATAGTACCATACCATGTCCAGTATGGGTACCCTGTATCTACCAGGAAAGCATGACTTGCTTACAGTCTTGATCATTGTGTAGTGATCCATACCTGGTAAAATAAGCATAAAATTATGGTTTCTTCTAGTTCAGTAGCATTTTTACACTTACATTACACCATGGAAAACAATTACACACTTTGCAAGACAGTGAAAGGTGTGAAAGGCGTTACTTTTTTCTTTCCCTTCACTGTTTCTCAGCAGAATGCAACTGCCTGCAGTAAGAGTCACTTATCTCCATCAAAGAATTTCAAGCATTTTTCAAACAACCAATTCCCTCTACCTTCACTAAAAAAAAAAAAACAAAAAAACAAAAAAACCACCAAAAACACCCTATATTAGGATATAGTCAAGCAAAGCAAGCCACCAAAAAAGTTCCCTAAGGTCCAAGATAAGTCAACTGAAGAAACTCCTTTGTTTCCAACAGACCTTATTCCCAATCCCCATCCAAAACCTTTATGTCACACCCACACTTTGTAAGGGCATTATCCATAAAGGCCCTAATTTCTTTTTTCTATCTATTGTGGTTGCTCCATATCTCCTTTTCCTTTACTGCAGGCCATAGAAAGGACTCACTAATCCTCCTCTCATACAAATGCCTGTTTTTCTGACATGCTGATGTTCATGTAGATGTGAGTTTGCACTTCTTCCCTTTTCCTCACAGTGGGTGAAGCTTAAGTTATCTTTATGTTGAATGATAGGATAAACACAAAAGCAGAAAGAAATGAAAATGAGATAAAAAAGAACAAGATAAGCAACAGCAAGAAGTTTCACAAATCTCCTCAACTGATGAAGCTGGGCTGTGACAAATCAGGCTTGTACAGATTCTGTCATAAGCTAGCAAAAAGACAATACAACTTTTAAAGGTCATCCCTATTTTCAAAACTAGGCATTAAAACAAGATAATGCCTTTAATTGTATTTTACTGGCCAATAACTGTGATGTTCTCCCCTTTTTCAAGTGCTGACATGAGTCATGTGCTTGTGAAACACAGTTGCCACTCTTAGGTTAGCTAAATTTCATAAAAATACAAATATCAGTTAAGAAAGCAGCAGCACTTCTGCTATGAGATGGTGCCATTTATCTCTTACAAGGACCAATTGGACCATGCTTTCTCTAAGAAACCAGACAAAATCTCCAATCCTTTTCAGAGAAAAGGTCATGCTCACACTTCAGACACGCTTTTATTCGGCTACATGTTAATTAAGAACTTATCAATGCACATTTACCTGTAGATGCCTCACCAGCAGGTACTTCTTTTTAAATCACATTAATTGCTACGCTGAAGTATGGCACTAGCTAATCATATCACAGGTTACGTAATTTCATCATAAAAGTCCTCTCTAAGCACACGGTATACATGCTTACAAAGTGATTTTAAAAATGTAATTCCAATGTTGAAACAGTAAGTGCAGATTAAAAAAGTTTTAAGTATTTCCTCCATGTCCCATGGTAGCTCTCTTAGAATTTACTCCTCTAAGACACTTAAGCAGACAACCATTTTTCTTTTCTCAATGCCATTTATTGCAGTAAACTAGCACTTGCCTATCATAACTGTTCCATGTGCATCACGAAGATGTGATGATCTATGTCCTTAAGTCCCATTTCTCACTTCCTCTTTCACCAGCCTGTCAGCATCAGAAAATTCAAAGCATAACATTTATGACAATTAGCATCAAAACCATTTGGCCATGACCCTACTATTTTTTTTCAGAAACAATGAACATTACCAAGTCAACACTTTGTGAGAGAGAAAGCTGAGCTTGATGTCAGGATAGCACAATAAAAGTACCACGGTGAGATGTGTGTGCAATCAGCCATACAGGGACTTAAACTAGAAGTGGTCTTATTATGCAAACAGTAGTCTCTGGTATGCAAATAAACACAAACAAAGCACAACACGGGACTCTTGAATAATACCAGCTGCTGCTGGCAGTCAAGAAATCATTTCTTACAATCACTTAAAAATAAACAAGACACACACACCCATTCTAAACATGATTGTCATATATACACCTAAAGTGATCACAGGATACGACAGGAATGTTGTTAAAATTCAAAAGTCTTCAACAACTTGTTGCCCTCTAATAGCACACGTTCTAGTTAACCTACTTGTCTTGCCACTGGGCCATCACCACTGACACAGCTATTTAGGGTTTCAGGCTTTCATTAGGGTTGCAGAATTTAATTGCATAAACCAGTTTACAAAAGTAGAGTAACCTAATATACATAGGAGTAAACTGGAAGTAAAGGACAGACCCAAGGGACAGACAAAAGATGGAAAGTGTGTGTTTGAAGCATTATTAGCAGCCTTCATCCACTTTTCCCCCTGACCCCCTACTAAAACAAAGGAGAGGAATACATGTAGTTTTGAGAACAGCCAGAAGCAAGTACCAAAGAAGAGACTCTAAGTCCCCTTTTGTTTTAGAGTTCTTGCAGC
The DNA here is from genome assembly GCF_027887145.1 of Ammospiza caudacuta. Classification (NCBI taxonomy): domain Eukaryota; kingdom Metazoa; phylum Chordata; class Aves; order Passeriformes; family Passerellidae; genus Ammospiza; species Ammospiza caudacuta. Next base: position 67,625,236 of record NC_080594.1, read on the forward strand.
AGCAATACTGAATCTGCATTACAATGCTTTGCCTCTGGGCAGCAGCAATACCATAGTATACTACTTTAACTATAAATGTTTAATCACTGCCTATGATCTCAGCACAGTCCACCAGTTTCATTTTGTGAGCATGGGCCAAGCTGTGCAGAAATATCCTAAATCAAGATTTAACAGCATCAGTTAGAAATTATTCTGGCTGTGAATCCTCTTATCTCCTCTTATTCATACTCCCCAGCTCTGAAGGCAGATTGCTTTTCCAGCACAACTGTTTTACCTAGAGATGCACCCCACAATGCAGAGCACGTAGACAAGCAAATTAACTCCCAGTCACATTAATGTTATCTAGACTTCAGTGATATTCACACTCCTACAAGCTACAAAGCCAGCTGTCTGTTTTCTCTGAAGTTTAAAAGTCATAGTAGGACCCAGAAAAACTGAGAAAATGAGACTGATCAATTTCATTTCAATAATGCTGGTTTGCATAAAAAATGGGGCATTCTGGTAGGTAAAAAAGAGATTCCCTTATCTACTGGAAGAAAAGGAAAAACTGGTAACAAGGTAGGATATGATGGGAAGGTCCATTATGTGATATATTAAACTAAATATTCAGACCCCTGGGGCATAAATATGTAACAAACTGACATTCAACATCCTGTAGGCTAATTATGAGCAACTGCACTAGAAATCCTGAGTGAACTATTCACCTTCTGCATTGACAAAAATGCACTGGCATAACCTGACTTTAATAAAGGATTGATATCTCCACCATTGTGTTTTAATGAATTCTGATTTGATATTAGTAACAGCTTGCCCCATATTAGTGTACTGGTGATGGCCTCCTACACTTTCTCTTTGAAAATGAAATTAAATTAGCATCATAGAACAACAGATTATGTAAACTCTAGTGAATAATCTAAAAAACTGGTCATTTGTAAACTGATCTAAAAGAAGTCTATAGGACATTAACACAAGGAAAATTCTGTGAAATCATTTACTCAGAAGGTAAATAATTAGCTCTGAGCCTGTGAAATTTGTGCTAGGGATTATTGTGTGTCTATATTTTAGACAGTTAACTGGATTTGCAAAATTTAACAAAACTACATACATCTTCACGAGGTAATGTTATTTTCTTGGTACTTCAGTGGATGATTCTCCTGTGCATGTGTGCATTTTGTGCAGCTCTTTTTGTAGTCATGTAGTTGTTTTACCTGAGTTTGGATAGCATACCTCTGAGCAATCATTGCATGATATTTGGAAAATTACTGCATTATGAAGGCCCATTGCTTCAACTGAGGCTACAATCTACCTTTCAGGAGAAACCTTTTAGTTGCTCCCACAAACATGTACCACAGATCTGATCAGCTGCTTTCCCACAAGAAACTGCTTCATTCTTATGAATGGTTTGTGATTCTTTGCTATGTTTTCCACCCTAGCAAAATGGAGCTGCAAGAGGTTGAATCAGTAGAGAGTACAATTATCCCTTCTCCAAACCAACAAGAGAAAGCCACTTGGATATCTTGTATGACAGATTGCTATCTTTATCTAAAAATTTCCAATACATTACAAGCTTTGTATTGGTTTAATCCACTAATTTTTTATCTTATACAGTTTGAGATTTATATATTGCCCTTTGTCTATTGCTTTAGTAACATCTATCTTCCCTTTAAAAACAATAAAAAACCCACAAAAAACTCAAAGAAACAATAAAAAAACACCCATCCCCTGATTAGATACAGGCCTGCTTACCTCTTATTTTCAAAGATTAAAAAAACTCAAATCTTTTGGGAGTCAGTAAGAAAACCTTGCAGGGTTTGTCTGCCTTCAAACATCATGCATCTTGTATAACAGGCCAAGTTTTTAACTTAATACGCTCTGCTCACTGTAACAAGACAAAATGACGGGGCCCAGATTCCAGCTCCAAAAAAGACATGTGATGCATTTTGGAAGCCCATTCTTCTTACCTCTCCCCTCCACAGAAAGCAAGGGGCATACCTGTTTTGATATTGTTGTTGCGAAGTGCTCATTAAATTATGGCTCATAGCAGGGGGCAAGAATACTTTTGACTAAATCTGTTAGCCAGCCTCCTGCAGTGACTCTCCTCTGGATTCCCCAGCAGGCATCTCTTTGATGTGCTTATAATAAATGGAATACAACTGGGAGAAATCAGAAAGGGCAATGTTGACAACTGTCATAACATGTTACAGCTTGAATGGCAACAGAGCAGAAGGTGTCTCTCTCTCTCTGTTGCTCTCATACCTCAGATCTCCTTAGCATCATTTCTGGTAGGCTTCCAATCTCCATTAGCAAGAGTTTCTGGAAAATTGCATTTCTCCCTAAATTCTCTCTCTTTCTCTGCTGTAAATATAATGCACTGTTCCACTCCGCCGGGTCTTCTAGATTAAATGGTTTTGCAACTCTTACAGCACATCCACCATGATAGGCAAAGTGCCAAGATATAATTGGTGATACATAACAGAAATTACAAGCAATATTAATGGAGGATATATTTCAAGAAAAGAACTATTTTCATTCCAGAAGCATTTTTACGCCATTAGGTAAAGGGCAAAATATGTTAATGCCACTAAATATGGTATAATTCCTCAGCAACCATTTTTATCTGATGAATGTTATATATTTATGTCATACTGCAAATTGCCTCATAAATAATCTCATTTTGTCAGCACTAGAAAATTTGGAATATATGGCAACTTTAAAATATTGACTAATAGCTGATCATTTTGCATACTGCTTCATATATTGTGAAAGCATAGGTTTTTTAAAATAAAACATTATGTGCATTAAAATACACATGCAGACTAATTTAATTGGTAATAGTAACTGTAAATTCCCATGAAGACAGGAAAATTATATCTCATCCTTGTTCTAAGCATTTCAATACCTAATAATGTTTTCAGCTCTTATTAACATGTTCCTTTGCAATATCAACCATTAAGATGAAAACCTAAAACCCTTAAATGTTTAAAACTTAAAAAAATTAAGACACATACTAAAAGCTGTTTGAAGGCTAAATACAAAATCAAGGAAATCAAAGAAAGAAAAGCGAAAGAAAAACAACTTTCATACACAACTGCCCCCCCCCCCCCCGCCACAGTCTAATGAGATGAAAGGCAGAAGGTGCTTGATTTGAGATTTCACTTTTTCAAATCAGTCTAGAAAATTCCTATTATAGCTGAGGCTGATGCTATGCAATCCAACTGGCTTTTAGGAATCCTAATTTCTATTATCCTATGAAAAATACCCTCCCTGTTAGTAGGAATTAAAGCCTTTCCAACTGAAGGATGCCAAAATGTAAGCTAATACTGAGCAATAATGGATCATTGTGTTCTTGTTCTGAATGACAATTTGGTGCATATGTGAGACAAGCCTAAGGCCTAACCATGACTTCCCACAGAGAGAGGAGGAACAGGCAGCATGGTATAAGCCTCACAGCAACACTTTCAAGTGCTGTATTTCAAAAATAAATCTCAGACTGTATGTGGCAGAGAAGACACAGGGGCAGAAGGTATTAACCCTCCAAAGAACAATGTTAGGTTTTCACTTTTCAAAATATTTCGGAAAATCATTATTTATAGAGTAAGCAAAGAACAAGGATAAAGTATTGATAAACAGAAACATACCAGTGATGAAATCACAGCACTGTTAAACTGAATAAGGGCTTATGCCAAACTTGAAGAGTAAGAGCAGTTTCAATAATTTCCGCAAGAATGAATAATGGCAAACTATCTAGGGATTCAATTTTACTCAACATATGCAAACATAGAGAAGATTATATTCTTGGACATTGAAGAAATTATTTGAAATGAGATGTCACATATTCTTTGAACCCAGCCATGTTAATACACCATTGGGTTATTGTCACTGGCCTTAAAAGTTAGCTGTCATACTATTTAATTGGAAATTCCAAGCTAATCCAAGTTCTCCTATCATGTTCCTGTCCATCAAATCCATGTAATAGCTACTTTAAGCTTTTCCATGTGTGGGACGTCACTGATGCTGAAAAAATCACTTCATTGAAATATTTTGTAATTAATTCTCAAAACCAACTGAAGCAACAAAAAAAATGAGGTGCAAAATACAATTAAAAAGCAATGGTTTTTCTCATCTTGACTAGGGACCAGGGATTAGAACTTCTATAAGCTTGTGTGAGGTTCTCAGTATGCACCAAAAGACCTCTCCTCTATGCCCACGATTCCATCTCTAGCTTTCTGTACTGAACAGAGATGCTGAATTACATTCTAACCAGACCAGCACTTGGAGTCACACCTCAAAATTTTCCACTTGTTTTTAACACAATAATATGTTACCTCAAAAGTTGCCAGAGATAAAAGACTCAGTAATCAAATCTGTACAAGTTATTATAAAGAAGAGGAACTGGAAGTCAAAAAATCTCTGACTTGGCATGCAGGTGATATCAGACTCATATACTATCGTCATTCCAAAATCTGATGCAACACGATTGCCTCCAGCTTCCTTAGAGCAACAAAGATATGCTATTTCTCTACCTGCACAACAAAGCATTCCATAAGCATCACTAAGAAAAAAGGCTCAGATTATTTACTCCAGAAAGACACTAGTCAGGTGAGACACCACCTATCCACACTGTCTCAATGTATCGCCTTGAAAGGCTCTACAAGAAAATAGCCTGCTGAAAAGCTGTTGAGTTACAGTGATATTTGTTTTCTAAGCATCTCCCTAAATCTCCTATTCTGTTACAAAATGTTTTCCTGAAGAAAACAAACAAACAAACAAAAATTAATAAGATACTCCTTCAATTTTTACTCACCATGAAAAGCAAAATCATACTAGGACGTAGCTGATTTCAAAGCCAGCTTCTCTTTTTTTACCCATTGCAGAAAAAAAAATAAAAGAAAGAAAATAATTTGTATTTTACTAAAAGTGGTTCAAATATGACATGAACTGTAGCTTTTTAAAATTCTACATTTTAATGATTTTTCTTTTACATAAAAATGTATATAGCACTGAAGCAGAATTTCAGAACCTAAAATCAGCTACAGCATAATCTTAGATTAAAAAATCAGAAAAAAGTCAGCACAAAAGAACTTAAAATAATTTTTATAAATAGCACTAAACCTTAAAAACCTCATATGATTATGCTTTTAATTTTTTGCATTGCATAGGTATAGTCACAGTTACTTTCTTAACAGCTTCAATGACTTAAGTTTTCAGCATTATACAGAAATTCTAGGAGAATTGCTAGCAGAAAGGATTGTCTGAATGCTCCTTTATCAATTTAAGAAGAAAACCTTCCAAAACACCTCCACTGGTCTTTTAAATCAAGGTTGCTGGTTTTCTACTGTAGAATTACAGAATCACAGAATGGTTTGGGTTGGAAGGGGCCTTAAAGATCATGTATTTCCAACCCCACAGCCGTGGGCAGGGACACCTCCCACTACACCACGCCAGCCTGGCCTCAAACGCTTTCAGGGATGGGGCATCCACAGCTTCTCTGGCAACCTGTTCCAATTCCTCACCACTCCCACAGAAAATAATTTCTTCCTAACATTCAATCTAAGCTTACTGTCCTCCAGCGGCACTCAGAATCACAGAAATTCCTGTAAGTGAAAGAATAAACTCTCAACATGTGTGTGGTAACAAAGACAAAAATAACGGCATTTTAAGGGGAAAAGTGGGAGAGGAGAGAAAAGAGTAAGGTTGCTTTTTATGGCACAATGATTTGGAAGGTTGTGACTTGCATGAAAACCAAAAAAGTTTCTCTAAAGTAAGCCAAGGACTGATCTTCTATAACAAACACTAGGAATTTTTATAAGCTGTTATTCAACCAAAACCCCCCAAAATTTCAAAATAACAAATCTAACTTTAGCTTTAAAAATCTTGTCTAATTTTAGGAAATCTTTATATCAGCATATACCAAAAAATATTTCAGTGCCTTTAGCTGAGTAACTTTGTGATTCATGCAAGGTAAAGAGTTTGCTGTTGGAATTCTTCTTTTCCAATTAGCTAAAAAATGCTTCTGCAATTTGGCCTTGCCAGGAGGTAAGGCCTAATTGCCTGAGTTTTGAGCTAGTATGAAATTCATCTCTTGCAAATTCTATCTGTGGATACATGACCTCTATCATTTTATGAATATTTACCTCTTAGAGAATGATTTTACCTATTTTAAGTATTTAAGTTCTCTCAAATAGAGTATTAAAGTGCAGCCAAATTATATCAGAAAGATAAATCCCACATTAGGTTGCCCTTGTGGGTCCCTTTGAACTGAACTATTCTATTTTTTTTATTTTAGAATGATAGCAGAATTAATAACTATTACTGCATTAATAACACTGATCACTGAGCATACACAATAGGTGCTTATCATAAGATAACCAAGCCCAAATTTTGCATGCCCCAAAACTTAGAAATTACAGCATACATATATGTGATTTTCAAATAGGAAGAAATATCTTTAGAAGTTTAGCTCTGGTATTTTTATTAGGCTCTCAGAATAATATCAAGAATTTATATAATAATCCAAATCCTACTTCACAGTATTTCCATTAGTTAAAGTCACTGAAACCACTTTTGTTCACATTCCGAGGCAAAAGAAAATATATGTTGAAAATTAAATGTTATTTTTGCAGCTACACTGGAAGTTGAAGTGGTTTTTGCACTTTAATAAGTAAAGAAAACACATTTTTATGGTAAAAAGTAAGTGTCCTGATATAAAACTACAGTTTTAAAAACATCTTCTCAGCTACTGTCAAACCCTAAAGTATCCACTTTACACAGCTGGGGCAGCACCTTCATTTTAGAAATCATTAGTCGTTTCCAGATCTCCCCTCAGTATTTGATTACTTAGAAACTTACTAGGTTTTGGGACAACTTTGCTAGAACTTGAATTTTTCTTACTCATTTCTAAGCTGCCTGATTTCTCATTCTAGTAACCATATGCACCAACACTGAATAAAATGCACTATTCTATATCAAGCCCTGTGAAGACAGATTAGTGATTTAAAGGTAATACTGCTGTTCTGAAAGGTACGACATTGTTGTTCACTGTGCTGTTAGATGTTTATTTGCTTTGCCAGACTTTAGAGACTGAATCACTCACTGGATGAAATGGCATGAGTTTCATAGTAAGGAGAGCTATAAAAATAGTCTAAGCTACAATTTGAATGCAAGGCATTAAAAATGTATATGTTGCTCTATATAATGCAAATAGACTTTAATCTCATTTTGTTTTTATGTATAAACCCCAAATTGATCAATGGAACACAAATGGAAAAGTGAATATGACTTTGGAAAAAGGAAAAAAAAAAGGATTTTTCCTCTTACTTATGCAAGAATAAAGCTCTCTATTTTAAAAAAAAAATGTAATAATGATTCCTACTTTCATTATAGTTAAAAAGACTTTATTTCTCCTTACTGTTTTACAACAGTGAAAAAGGACTTTTTTACTTTTAATAATCTCATTTGAGTAAATTAGAGGATTAACTGAAAACCCAGATAAGATACAGCAAGCTTAATTTGTTTAATAGAAATATTCTTTTTAAAGAATCTTTCTCTCATCTATTTAACAGTGATATATATGAGGAAGAGAAAAAGTAAGAATCACTTTTACTTCACAGATGTGAAATTAATTACAGAGATAAGTGAGCTACCAAGGGTTATTCAAAATCTTTAAAGAAGTTAAGAGACTGAGCACCCGATCTTGGCTCAGTGCTTTATCACAGCATATCATTTTTGAGTAGCACAGCATCATATCTATTATACAATAAAAAAAAATACATACTTATAGCCATCTCTAAATATACAACTTTTTTTTTGGAAGCAAACGAAAAACCCAACCCACAAGCAAATATCAGCAGAAAGAAGAATACTTTTTCTGTGCAAATCATGAACATATAATCTTTCTTCTCTTGAGAAATTTATGGGCTATCAACACAGTTTTGACCACAATACCATGCATGGAAATTCTTACAAATGAAGTACTATTCAAGAAATCCTACTTGCTTATTTAAAATACTGCATGTGAGCTCTCACTGGGCTTATGGGATGCATTTCAGACACACAGATAGAATCCAAGGGATTAGATACGAAACCTACACTGGCATAGGGAATACAGAAAGGAAATACTATGCTATGAAAAGTATACCAATTCATAAAGGATGAAGCTCACAAAGAATGGCAAGGCTTGTTTGTCACTCACATTCACGGGAGCTTGAGATATATTTAACTCTGCATCACATGAGTCAGATGCAGCTCCTTTACTGATCCTCATCACTGGACACACATTCCCTTGGTTGTCCAAGACAGGCCTTTTGCTTTCAGCACCACTGTGTATTTGATCTCAGTTTCATAATGGATAAAAAAGACCATGCTAGAATAAGCAAACAAGGTCAGTGGTTTCTATTTGAGCCTTTTTTGTGTATACATTGTCTAAGCCCACCAGCTATATAGCAACAGAGTATGCTTTCAGATGGATCAAGGGAGAGAGCATCAGTTGCACTCCAGGATCCCTGTAGATTGGGATGAAATCCATAGGTCAAGGAAAACAAACCTTGGCTGCTCAGAGGCATCAGAGGGGAGTATGCTGTTCCCAGGGGAGCTATGCCTAGCAGGCTCTAGCAAGCAAAGCCTGGTGAAGTATTACTGCTCAGCTACAGTTAAATTCTCTTTTCAAGTGAAAGTACAATAAAAAACAACCCCCAAATCCAACCACAAAAATGTCTCACACAGCTAACATCGGGCCTGCACTTAGAAATATTTCATCCTGCCCTTCTTCGGGGTTTTGATTAGCATGGTCCCTTGCCATGGGATAGGAGGTGTTCAGTGCAGAAACTCCTGAATAGGTTTCAGTCTTTGACCAGAGCCTCTGCACCCATTTTCAATTACTGCAATTCAGTGTATGACAAGGGGAAAATTGTTAAGAAATTATACCATGTCTTCTTATTAGTAGCTACTCCAAAGCATGAAGCTGTAAATTTGAACTTAAATCTTCCATGTGGAAGCATCCTGCCTTATCATCAAATCACTACTTTAGCTTCCCTTCTAATGAATTCACTTCTGAGACTTTGAGAATAAAGATACACATATTGGATACGCTGTTCTCTCTTTATTAAGCAAAAAAGATCTTGTTTAAGCCTTAATTGTATTTCCCTCAAACAGGAGGAAGGAATAATTCAAACTAAACCTAATCCAAATATCCTTTGACTCTGATATTAAGAGTTCAAAATCAAGGCAAAATATTTTAGTGTTGATTGGTGATGTACTACAACAGCAACCGCAATCTGCCTTCACAAAGAAACAGGGGAAAACATCCAAATTAATATACAGCAGTTAAAATACAGCTGAAGAATACCAAAATAAACTAAAATAACGATTAGGAAAAAAATCTATTTGTTTATCCACTTCAGGCCTTTCTTAATCAAACTTGCTCTTACTGTGAAAAGGAATGCATTGTAACATAAACCCATGCAGTACTTCCACTGTATGATATTACAAGTAAAGCATTAGAAATCAGTAGAAAGGAATTATTTTCCTGAAAGGAACAAAACAGGTTATAGTTTGCATTTTAAGAATGGGTACATCTTTGTTCTGAGGGAGAATGAAGGGAAAATCAAAAGAAACACAACACCCTCAAAAAACTAACCAATCAACTAAACAATCCCCCAAAAGCCAAACAACCCAAAACCAATCCCTTCCCCCTCCAAAAAAAGAAGTCATGCCTAGCTCTCAGTGTATTGTGAGGTGCAAATCCCCAGGAGATCTGTTACTTCTGTGGTGTAATCTGTACAACAGTTCCTACCACTCACATTTGATGTGAGAGTGTATCCATTGTATCAGTCCATAAAGGACTGCTCAGTCCAGGAGATTCTGAGTAATTACTTCAGCAAAGAGCTGCCACCATGCTTCCCATGCCTACACTACCAGCAAAAGCAAAGCTGGCTCACTTCAAGCTAAATTGGGAATTAAGCTGCAGTATTGTCCCTGGTGTGGCCTGCCAAAGTACACAGCTGCTAGACAGGCACTAAGTGGGCTGACAGCTCTGGGGTCCAACACAGTTAGTGGAAGAAAGGAGTGAATGCTGCCTTGGCTCTGAAGATGACAGAAAGATAGTCACACCAGAAGAGGCTCCATATCCCTAATACTGCCATCTGATTTCCCCATGAAACTTAGAAAGCTACAAGTTTTGTAGTCAATGTTTTCCACCAATTCCTGTGTGCAGCCAGCTCACAAATGAAGAATGTAGGCTGGAAAAGCTTACAATGAATTTTTATTACTATTTGAATTGCTCTGTCTTCTCCCATTCTCCCCTGCTCCCACAAAAGCAGCTGAAAGAAAGTGTGGTGTAGGACCGTAGTTCTCTCACCAGAAGGGCAGATGATGGATTTATTCTAGTTAGAGAGAACAAACTTACCTGACCATAAGTGGTTGCTTTTTGTCAGCTCCTACATGAATGAATAGCTTATTTGAATGAATACATGCTTTAAAACCCCTGCCAACCTCTGCTGTACTGTAAAAATACATTAAGTTTCACTGAAGCCAATGAAAATCCCATTTACTTAGTGGAAGCCTTAGTTTCTACCACCTTCCTGGAACATTTTCAACCTGAGATGCCAAAGTGTAGAGAACCATTCCCATCACCACTGACTCAGCCAGGATGAGAGACAGTGTCAGTACACATCCTTTAACAAATGGTTTCTGACTGCTTAAAAAAAATAAGCAAGTAGGCACTTCTATAGCTGTTTATCTTCTTTTCTCTCTCAGGCCTCATAGATATAAAAGCAGCAGAAGAAAGCGGCAAGATGTCAACACTGTTTGAACACCAAGCAGAAAGAAAGCAGAAAATACAACTTTTTGGTATACTCATCAGTTTGAATGAAAAGCTGAACATTATTTATGAGACATGTGAGAAACAATCCATTGTACTGAAAAACGATAGTCAATCCCAGATATAAATTCTCTGCTGGTCGATAACCACTATACCCATTCCCTTAGACATGAGAATGACCTGACAGAGCCATAAATTCACAGGTTGTCCATTTTTCACAGAGAAGTTCCCCGCCCCAGACAGTCTGCAGTGCACCAGGCATGACATCGGTGTAAACATTTACTCATTTATTATTTTATGCTGACTGCTTTTCAGCTCCCCAGCAACAGACAGGCAAGTAACAATGGTGATACAACCTGGGCCAGGTTCAAGGACAGGCTAAATTTAGGTTTCAGAAATGGCACAGTGTGATAGCCCTTCCTATCCCAGAAATACTCTGGAACTCACTAAATATGCATTTTCTCTTAACACAAAACCTCACAAAAATCCATAAGGTTTCAATCTACACATGCATGAAACAAATTCTCTACCTACAAGTTTCTTTGAAGGAACCAAACAAAAAACTCAGTCTAAACTTACTGAAAATTTTAAAAATGGCTGGCATTGACCCAAAGTCTTTCTGAAGAGCCTGACCGATAATTAGTACATTTCAGTGACTTGCCTCTTTTGGGGCCTGTGCTCTAATGGGTTTTAGAGCTCACAAATCAGTGGTAGGATTTGTTCTGTGCATTAACGTGCACAGAGTGCTAAACTACTTATTTGTAATGATACTGTTCCTGTAGGAAAGCCTGCCTTGATTGTTAATGATACTTGAGGCTCTTAATCTTAAAACAAGGGGGGAGACAAACTGCAGGGTGTGGCATAGTCTGCTACACAGTTTATCATTTCCTGAAAATAAAAACCTCACTTAATTCCATTGATAGCACTCAGAATATTATAATAGGCATTTAATTTCCTAAACAAATTGCGTTTTAAGAAGCTGAAGCAATCTCTTAAATTACACTATTTTCATTGTTTATCTTTGTTGTTGGTTTCTTTTAAAGCTAGGTCCTATTCAAAAGTGATTTATTTGAAAGAATAATTTGAAGAAACTTGCTCTTAATTTCCACTACTCTCACATAATTTTTTTAAAAGCACAAATAAAAAAGGAGAGTAATACCTTATTCTTCTTCAAGATTAAAGACTATTGTATGATCAGCATTGCACCACTGCCTAATAGTGTACACTGTTAACATATTAATTGGTTTATTGGCTAAAGTTTTACAACTTTTCATTCAGCCCAAAGTGCCCTTGCTGTGAACTCACCCGAAGAATTATCAGGTTCAATAATCTAAATTATATTCATTAATACAATAACAGATATATATAATAAAAAAAGAACAACAATTATCCTCAAACAAAGTGGAGCTAATGACTTCAGTAAGACTGATTTTACATACCAAAAAAATGCATAGACAATCAAAACTTTGATTAATAGTAAATAAAATTAAATTTTCCTTTGAACATCACAAGATAAAATAAACTGGAAGAATAAGTGTAATGCATATTCATATGGTAAGAAATATTATGACATACAGAGAAAAAAAATATGAAATGTAGACTGACTGGTAAAGTATGATAAAACTGTTGCTGTCAACCTTTTATAGATTTCATTCCCATCTTTCAAAATATTTTTAAAATACAAATTTCAGAAAAAAAATAGTTTGGTATGACCGATCCAATTTAGAATTCACCTAGAAAGTCAATTTGACAAAATTTCTGTAAAACATGAATTTCAAGTTTGTCACAATTAATTTACAGTCTTGAGGCTTCATGGAAGTTGGAGGAAAGGCTCTGGATCCCTTCTAAGTATCAAGGAATTAAACACAGATGTATACACACACTTGTGTGACCTGAGCTCAGCTCTTCCATGGGATGAATTATCTTTACCTTCTGGAGACAAAATGTCAGTTAATGTAGACAGTATTATACCAAAATGATCTGATGTTTGTAAACAGAAAGATATATTTATAGACATACACACATACATGCACATAAAAGGGAGTATCGTTGACTAAAAAACCCAAAAAGTAGTGGAAAAGCCTCTACTCATACACAGAACAAAGATATGAACTCATGATGGGACAAAAGATAGAAAAGACAGAATTTAGGGTAGTAAAAAGACACTGAAAGGAGGTCAGGATACTTAGTGAATCAGCTGCTGACCTCATATCAAACTCAGTCCTAATCATAGTGAATGAAAACTGCTGTTTGTAGATGGCTGGAAAAGGCTTTGAGCCACAAACTCATCCTAATATGCTACACAAAAAAAACTGGACAAGATATTATCATCCCCTAGCCAACTCATTGAATTGTCTAGCTGCAAATCTTATAAAATCATCCTGCATCCTCATTCATATTAATTGCCAGTCTATATCTAAATGAATATGTAATTACATTTCAAAGAAAATACATAAAATCCATTCTTAAGGTAATGGTTTAGATGTCATGTCTCTAAGGTATCTAAGGTAAATAACCTTGTTACTTCAAATACCTGTCAGAGACATGCCTGCCCTTATGAAGTTACTGGAGGCACTGCACAGGGAGGTATAAGAATTTGGAATTTTAGGTATGCTTCAGACTTAAAAAGGTCAGATCCAGTGAGACCATGACTCCGAGAAAATCTCCCTAAATCCAGCATTTATGGAAAGAGAGATATCCACATGCATTCAGACTCTACAGTCCTGTTCTTAGAATATTCATCTACCCCATACACCGTTATATGTTTGTTAGGTTTTGTAGAGGCATTTTTGGACCCAGTTACTCACCTGTATGTGTCATTATCCTAGATATTTCTTCACTAAGTCAGTTCCTCACTGTTCCCACAGTGTATTACGTAAGATACTGCGAAATGGTTGCATGTGCACTGTCAAAATATCTAAATGCCACATGCTGAAAGCACCTTCCAAGTTGTCATGTTTGTTATTGTGCTTGTCAGACATGCCTGGTTGCTCCTGATTAATTCATTCACTGTACATAGGACCAAACTGGCTAACACAGAATTTGAAATTTTGAGGATAGATGCCAAGATAATACCCTTACACCCATTCCAAATTTTCAGGTGAAAATCCAGTTATCAAAGAAGAAAAATTCCTTCAGTAGTCAGTTCCCTGTGGGAAACCTGAAATGCCCCAAATCACTGGCCTTGGCGGTAAGTCTGTGTTCTCCATTAACATCTACAACAAACCCACCTGATGACAAGGAAAGGTCACCAAACGTGGTGGCTGCTGTCTTGGTAACCATCAGAGTCACTTATTCATACTGCTTGTAATCAGGCTAAAAGTTCCTGAGGCTTTGCCATCTGGAAAATTTTGCATAGCATCTCTAATGGCTTCTTTTATTTTATTTCTTTTATGACTATGACAAGACTTGATTCAACAACAGTTTGGAAGCAAACCAGCCAATTCTCTTTCTTTCAGGCACACTTTTCAGGCAATTCAAAATATTACCTTTTTTTTCCCCTTTTTATCTACTTTTCCTTTTTTTTTTTTTTGCCAGATTGAGCTGTATTAGAGATTAATTTGGAAAACCAGATACATAACATAGAAAAAACCTCTGAATGTACCAGAAATGAGAAAATAAGAAAAGACTAGAGACAAATCTCCCTCTGGCCTGCTGTGTCTCTTTCTCATGCTTTCTCTCAGATCGGCTACCTTACAATAGCTTGCCTATTACAAACAACATCATAGAAGGGACTGTCCCTTTGGAAAGAAAAAGAACAGGCAAAAAAAAGAGCAACCTTTTTCTCCATCCTTCCTACAATTGGTTGCACCTCTGTTCCCTGTTCTGCCCAGAAAATTTCAACTCTCATAATTTGTCACATATTTCCTCTTCCCTCTCTCTTCCTATCCAATGTCAAGCTGCTCCCAGAAGAGGGGTAAATGCTCTCTTTGCAGATATACACTTGAGAAAAAATGCAATTTTTCTTAGTGTATTAAGTTTAGCTCAATGAATAACTTTTATTGCATAGAATATCTAAAAAGTGCCCTTTATTGGGCAATATTTGTCGGGTCTTGGTGCTGCTGCTGATTTAACATGAACCATTTCCCATTAAATACTATAGCTAGCAACCAGTTTCTAAAATTTAGATTTCATTATCCTAATTGTATTTACATACGTGTGACCTCCTTTAGAAATTATGCAATTCATCCTCCAACTAATTTTTAATAGCGATGAATGCATATGAAATTGGAAGTAGCACTATACAAAATTAGCCCATATTCCTCAGAAGCTCCTTCACACTGCCACATTGCTGCAGACTTGGCTGAGTTTGTCTCCTCTTGTGCAACTTCCTCAAGAATACTAAGCCAGTGAACACATGCACTACTACTGATACTTAAAATATCATCTGAATTTATGTTATTCCTGCAAGCGACAGGGTTCTGTCTCAAACCTTAGATTTACCAGATATTGCTATGAACTTCTTCATGACCTGAATTCTTTGACCTGTTTCTAAAAACAAATCAAGAAGAAACCAACAGCACAAAAAATACCTTTCCTCTCTAAAAAAAAAAAAAAAAAAAACCCACAAAAAACCAAAAAACCAAAAAACCCAAAGCCACAATTCCAAAAGTCATCAGTTAAATATTAAGATATTTTAACTGTTCACCATAGGCAGGCTCTCTTTAATGTCAAAATGACTTGACTTCAGATTTGAAATGCAACTACACCACTACAGGAGAGCTAATGCAAAACACTCATGGAAATCTTGTGTTATTCTTATTCTTCCAAAAGAACTTAGTTGAATAAATAAAGCAGCTGTCATTCAAAATTTGCTGCATTTGAGAAGGAGAATAAGAACATGCAGGTTTGGAAAGACAACAAGCTTGATAACTTTTATTAGTGTTTCATGACAGTCAATTTCTGCATACATTGCCTTGCAAAGATTTGATGGTACCTTAACTGAATCTACAAAACATCAGGGACTCTCAAATCTAGTCAGAAAAAAATACATCCAGAAATATCATAACACATTTCTCAGTAAAATGTTCATTTTCATTCTTCTCTGGAGATATGGGAATTTAGATAAATTCAAATAAAAAAGATTGAGTTTAAGGAATGAACACCAAATGCTTATCCATTCTATCTTCCCTATCAGTAATCAGGAGCAGCATTTTGGAAGATCAAAAAAGCCCTCCTTTCTCTCCTTCTCTCACATCTTCCCCCCTGCACACCACATTGTCACATAGGCACTCCTCTGGTATCTGAAGCAAGCAAAAATCTCCAGCTAAAAACAATGACATAATTTCAAATGTTTGTGGAGCTGAGGTCACACTTCATTACTAATCAAAAATTTCCAGAGTTTATTCAGAACTTCTGCATAAAAAGCTGATTTTCATCCAAAGTATAATCCTATTCTGTAAATTGCTTTCATAAACAGTACAGAACACTTTTGCATTTTCAGTACACCACAGGATTCACTATCAAATTTCCTGAATTTACAAGTCAATAGACAGTCTTTCAATCTATCTGGTCTTTGCAGACTCAGCATGCTACGTGTAAGCCAAGCTGCTGTCCTTCTGGCTTTGCATATTGCTGCCAGCACTGAAGATTAGGCAGACCAAACTCCTCGCTCAGTAGACACAGCACAGAGAACTGGGGTGTGCTGACTGTTCCCAGATGAGCAGATACCTCAGGTGGTAAGTTAAGTGAAGCTTCCTACTGCTCTACAGAGCACCAAGTCAACTGTGCCTTTCTACCATGCTCCTCAATGTTCCAGAAACATAATCCGTCTATATCGATCCCAGAAACACACAGCACGTCCCCTATTACCATCTTTTTAATAGACAATTTCCTCCCTTTCTCAAATGAAAAATGAAATAATGATCATAAAAGAAACCAGAGGGCAGCATGTGATAAAATTTCTATTCAATCTGTTTTTCAGAGTAATGCTGTGTGTGCTTAAAATACCATCCTGCCTCAACCAACCACTTTTTGTTTCTAAGAAAAAATTTGAATGGCATGATAAGATGTCATTGTTTGCAACAGTAAAAAGGAACTGAACACAGAAACTCCAGAAGGTCTTCTGCAGTCTTAAGTTCCCCACATGCTCTAAATATGCATGTTGTCTTTTATCTATATTCTGAACTTGCCCCTCAAACCAACTGTCATCCTGGATGCCTGCAGCTCTATTACCAGGAGAAAACACCAACATCATCACTAAGGATTTGCTAGTGGATCAATTCTGTAGGTGTTATAAATCAGCAGAGCTTCAGTAACTTCAGCTAAGTGATGATGATTTACAACGCCCTGAGGATCTAGCCCTCTGTCCTAATTACTTCATTAATCTGCATATTCCTGAAAGGAGCACTAATCTTTTTTCTAAATTACTTTTACTTCAACCCACCTGTTATAAGTCTGATGTGGATTTATACAGAGTTCAGATCATACTTTCTCACTTATTTTTGAAGAAGCATTGCCCTGAGGCTGCCCATGGTCCATAAATGATCTATATGGCTGACTGAATCAAGCCTGAGCTGGTGCTTTCAGCAGGTATGAATTCAATTCCTCAAGACCAATCCATTAGAATCTAAACACTATTAATAGAAGGGAGAGGAAGAAACACATTTTTTCTGTCCCAGGGAATAAGAAGCTGGCTACTCTGATAGGAAGTTATTTGATCAGGTCTATCAGAGCCAGAGGAACACAATGACTATCTTCTATTAATAACAAGTAGTTTATTCCAGGAAAGGAGAAAGTTGGTGTTGAAAAGCATGTTTTATCATATTCCCTCAAGATATCACTGAAGCTAAGAGCCCAGCCAGAGTCTAAGGAGATTTAGGTATTTATATGAATAATAAGACCATTGACTGCTACACTGGACTGTGTGTGCATACATATATGTTTATTCTTTTTAAATTTTTTTTTTAATAAAATAATCTTTTCTATGCATAACTTAGCAACCAGAAATATGGGATAAAAACAGGTTCAGTGGAAATGCTGCAATGTTTCCATTTTGGAGCTTTTCATTGTTCACCAAATTTCCCTCTGATGCTGTCTGTTGTTAAAAAAGGACCCTGAGGGACAACCACTCTGATCCTCCATGGCATGGCCTGAAAATGAAGAAATTCAGTCAGTAAGCAAAAACCTCAAAAACCTAACAACTGCATTTTATTTGGAAACTCATTGAAAAAAAAAAAAAAAAAGGAAAACAACAAACAAAAACCAAAACGGTGTTGTGCTGATCCCAAGTTTAAAGTGAGGCCCACACAAAATTGATTATGTGGACATTTAAACACTTCTAGAGTCCTCTGAAAGTAGCAATAGAACAAAAGAAATAATTTAGATGGAGTTGAAAGAGTTATTTTGTCTGTCTAAAACTTAATATTTTTGTAAAAGCAAACGTCTTTCAAGCATTTTCCGCAGAAATATGTCAACATTTAAGTCAACATTTTTCAAATGTTACAGTATTGTAGAACTAAAATGGTATTTTTCATAAACCTAAAACAGAATGAACTGACGCCTCACATACCATATTTTATTAATGAGCCCAGGCTTTTAAATAGCATGTTCAACCATAAGAGGTATTTAAGGAGTGACATAAGATTCCGTACCCTAAATGAACGAATAGTAACACCAAGGTTAGGTGAGTAACACCAAGAAGGTGACAATTGTATCAGGCTGAAAGCACTACAGAAAATACAAAATGTACTTTAGAAAAGCTAAAGAAAGATTCTCAGTACACAGCAGCAAAGGTTTCCTCCTCAGATCTTCACACTCTGTCCAAACCAAAGAACTGTTAGGCAGAGTGCAATGAACAGGATTTTTCATTCCCAAATTCATAGAAATAACTAGCTCCCAGAGAAAAAGAGTTAAAGGTGATGACATTGTAATTGAGATAATGTTGATTTTGTACGTACCTACAGAATAGGAATGAACTGAGTGTACAATTTAAATAAAACTCACACCTTGCTGATTTCTTAAGAGTTATTTCATTGCACTTCTAACAGGTAAGGAAATACAATTTCTTAGATTTCTAATTGTTCCCTCTTCAAAATTTATTTTAGACTACAAAAGGATATTTTACACAGCAAGTTAAAATCGCCTAAATAGTAAGGACTAGTGTAATAAATGCTTGCCTGGCTTCTGTAGTATCAGGATGCATTTTAAAGGGCCACTAATTCATGCTAACATTTGCACATTATTATTCTGCATCATTGCAGTATTTGCAGTGCTATTGCTACCCTCATAAAATAAATACTAAACAAATTACTATACTCTCCCATTTGCCTATATGGAGCCATCAGTAAGGTACTACTTTTAATAAATTTTCCTACTCTTTCTATGAGGAAGAATAGTTTCCAGCTTCATAGGTTTGCTGTTGCTATTCTTTGTGTGCACTTATTGTACATCAAGGACAAATCTCATTATCATATCTATTCTTAATACTTATCTTCAGTCAAGCCACCCACCAATGCTCCTCCCACTCTTTAGAAAATAGCATTCCTTGGGATTTAGTGACTGATCTGTAGGCCCATATGAACTAAGTCTGAATCTCCCAATATGTTTCAGGAATGACTTCACTGAAATTGCATGGGTATTCAGAGAGAAATATTAAGTGGATTTCAGCCACAGCAATATCAAGACATTTGTTAGACTAAAGAAGAGTGCATGAGGAAAAGGAAGGGATGAGCCATTTAAAATTTCAATCTAAATTTTTAATTTTGTAAACCCTCTTCCTATCTCCTTTCTTCTCTCCTTCAAAAATCTGTATGTTACATCTTCTGTATTAGCAAAAAAAACAAAAAAAAAAAAAAAGTTGCTACCTGATTCTCCCTTCTAGTTACAATAATCCCATTTTCCTACTACGCTTCCTATCTTCTCCCTCCTCAGCCCCAGGCTTTTTATCTGAATTCACCATAAACTTCACTAGTAAACTATCACTGTCCATCACCTGCTGTGAATCACAAACTCACTGCAGAAACTGCTTATGGACCTACAGCTGGCAGGAAGCAGTAACAGCTTTCTGCATCTCCTTGGCCCAAAATAAGAGCTAACACAGACTGCACCCAGCTGGTGAGCTGCTATGCAGTTCAGTGCAATTTGCATTCTCTGGTCAGTGCTCATTGATTCTCAGGGATGACTGTTCACCATTGGGAAAAATGGTCACTGCCAGGCACTGAAATGGTGTGTAGAAATGGGTCACCAATGGCTCCTATCACAACATAAGTGGTCACAGATTGCCCAGAGAGGTGATAGATATCTCATCCCCAGAAACATTCAAGGTCAGCGTGGACAGGACTCTGAGCAACCTGTTCTAGTTGAAGATGTCCCTGCTTATTGCAGGGTGTTAGACTAGATGATCTTTTAAGGTTCCTTCCAATCCAATCTACTGTATGATTCTATTATTGCGAATTTGAAAATGGCAAATACTGTAATAAGAGCAGGTGATACTGATGGGTTCCAGCATGGCAAATCCAGCCTGTAGCACCTGGCCAGTTTACAGTAGTGAAATAACTACTTTTGTAATGATAGACATCAACATCAATAGTAGTTATTAGTCAGGTACTGCCTAGACTGGAAACAGGCTATTACCAGTTAATGATAGGTAGTACCTGTTCCAAGCACATTTAGTCCTCACTAATCAGGCTAAATAATTAATTCTTGTAGCAATGGAGGTTTACCAGCTTTTCTCCTCTTTTTATCATCTTGTGATACCCTCATTATCAATTTTTTTCTTTTATTTTGCTACAATATCCTCCTACCTACTCTCTAGAGTTTAGTAGTACAACATAATATTGCAGGTTCATTTTCCTTCTACCTGAAATAGCCAACACAACTGATTTGCCCAAGCCCTTTTCTTTTTTTCTCCCCCTTCATATGGGTACACAGCCTATGCTCCCTCTAGAAGCTGTTCTGAGAAAAACATCCATAGCTAGCTACTGCCCAGGCAATGCTTACTTGCTCCATCACTGTCTGCAAGCTTGAGAGGTGGTAGTCTTGGTCTATGTCAAGAATGAGGAAGGTTGAGGAAATACCTTGATGTGTTACACTCAGTATTGGTTGCCTGGGGTTGGTTTAAGTTTGCAGTCTGACCCAAGACTGTAATCTCTAGAACCTAGATTTCAAGAGATGTGGTTGCTGCGCAGAGTTTTCCCTCCCCCTCCACTTTTTCACGGTTATATAAAAAAAATTTTGATAATGTCCTGTCTAACCAGAATTCCTTTAAAAAAGAACTGGTAAGAAAAGATCTTGAGTCAGATCCCAAAGCTCTAGAAAAACGAATGACCCTATTTCTTACTGTTGTGAATCTCACATACTATTTTCTTATCCAGCATTTTTAATTCATACTTTTTGCTGAGGTCATCAACTTGGTTTGTATTTTGCAAATGTACAAAATGGGTAATGAAGTGAATGGATGTTCAGTAAGATAATTTCAGAGCCAGGAATGAATAACAGTGCTTTGAATCTCTTTCCAGTGTGTGCAATAATAAAGAGCTGTGGAAATGGCTGTGAAATGACAGAATCACCCCAGTTCAAGTGATCATACAGAAAAGCTTGAAAAAAAGTGAATAATCAGGCTCTGGGTGAGACATAATGCAAGAAGATAAACCAAATGTACCTTCCTCCTTTATTAACTTTCTTAATGAGGTTACCTCTGAATACCATGAACTCTAATGAGACCAAGAACTATCTATTTTAAATGCCAAGCAAACCCCTGCTAAGAAATACACTCTTTCTTTGTAGGGCTAATGCTCTCAAATCCTCATAGTAACTGGCAAGGCTTCCCTATCCGAACCTTTTTTTACTTTGTGTTTTGATTATGTGATAAAGCCCAATGAAAAGTTTTGCCTTTACAAGCAGAGGTATGTGTGGTTTTATTATTTTTTTTAATTGATAAACAGCATTGCACTAACATATGTGGAAAGATCAAGGTACACTTTCTTTTTATTATTCCTATTATTGCATTCCCCTACACAACTGCACCCTCTTCGGAGACATCATTTGCAACATAATATTGATTTAATGTGCCACTTCATATGCATTCCACATCCTCAGATTAAAGATTTAAATTAATATGACAAGTGAAACACTAAGAAATTCAACAAATCATCAGATAGAGTAATCCACGCAGGTTATATTTTATAGGAAAAAAAATCCACAATCAAACATGCAAACAAACAAGAAAACCACTTCAGCAGCCACAGCCTAGGCCAGATTTAATTTGCTTGATTGATCTTGAGATCTTTGAGCTCAAATTCATTATTCTCCTATTAACTATTATCATTGTTGGAATTTATAAGGGACCTGTAAACCTATTAAACTAGTCTTAAATGTTGCAATCCATTTATTGAACAGACTAGCAATGAAAAATTAATTATTAAATAACCACCACAGAAAAACATCAGTGTCCTTGTCACCTCAGAGCTAGATTGATAGCACGTTACCTTCTGGAAAGGTGGGGCCCTGCAACGTTCACATATAAACCTTGGAAGGATAATGCTGAGTATGTCACTGCAGAAGTCACATTTTTAATTTAATGTTTTATTAAATGTTAGATAGAATAAATTTATCCGGGCCTCGCAGACTCAGTCTTAATAAATGAATTGGCACTCTTTCAGATGTAAAAAATGATCACAGCTTCTCAAGGGCATCGGAAACCCTGAAGCATAAGACACCAGTAAATACAAAAAGCAAAGGCAGCATGGACAGTGATATATTTGCAAGCACTGTGGGTGAGCCAACACTTTCAAACTGCTGAGGCTAACAAAACAAGGGCAGTGAACTCCCAAAATGGTAAAAGCACCTGCAGTAAGAAGCTGTGCTTGAGTGCTGTTGCACAAACATGTCCACTACTGGAAAAAAGTGGAAAGGGTGTGGGTTTATCACCCTCCTGCTACTATATTTCAAGATATGTTTGTACGTTTAAAATTTCATGAGCAGTATTAATAATTTATTTTTCTCCTGTCCTTTACTTTTCTAAGACTTAGACTTTGAAACCAACAGGCATGGAGAAGATATATTCTCTCCCCCCTGTACTGTTATCTACAGAATGTTCTCTTGTGTTTCCCTGTAGAACTGCTGTCATTAGTAATATTTAATCTGGCTAGGAAAAATGGTTACAAGTTCTTAAGTCAAAACCAATATGCCCCTGTCCTGGCACATCTCTCCAGAGACAGGATTTCAGCAAGTGGCTCCATTTCGAAAACATTTGGCTTACACAAGGCAGGACAGCTCAACACTAACACTGAAAGGCTTTCACGGCATAGTTGAGCTGCACTATGTATTTGCACAGACACTCAACAAAGTGATAGCAAATGGCTGTTAAAGTGGCCAGAAAACTGCCCTTCCTCACATTGTCAAACAAAGGAAAAATGCATGGCATGCTTTTTCCCCAGAATCCTAAAATGTTGGTGCTCAATAGCTGTCCATCTCACACTGCCACGCGTTCCAATGTTAGCCAGCACGTGGACAACAGGTTCCAATAAGCAACGTGCAGAACTACAGAAAGCAGTGAGCTGTGCTAAAATTGTCTTCTCCTGCCCTCTCTGCTGTTTGAATTCATGCAGCTGGCATCCACTTGCTGAATACACAAGAGCATTTGAATAAGAAGGTAAAAAGGAAGAGGAAGAGAAACTTCCTTGGAGTCTGGCATTCTTCCAAAAAGCCAGGAAGAAAATTCTCAGCAAGTAAACACTATAAAAGAAAGTAAATGACAAAACAAAACACACAATCGGGCTGATAAGTTCTGAATAATGAAACAAAATGCATAATTATGCTGATAAGTTCTAAATATATTATATTCTTGCTCTAACTACATGACACTTGCACCTCACTTATGAGCCCTACAACTGATGTGGGAGGAAATTAGAAGGACTTTATTCATCAAAAAGCGAAATGTGACTTCACATAAACATATGGTTGCATGGAAACACAAGCAGTGAGATGAACTTACTACCAGTAAAAAATGACAAAAAACTAAAGCTGAGCTATGCTATATCTAATCCTATCTTTCTTTAAATGACCCAAGAAAATAGATTATAGCCTCAGAAAAGCAGTCACGGCTTATAACAGAAACCACATATTTATAGGGAAACTTAATTTTTTTTTTCAAAATGTGAAGAATAAAAATGAAACAAAAATGGTTTTTCTTTCATTCCATGACAATATAACTTAGACAGTGATCTCTCCTGAAGTACAAGAACGGAAACTAGTTTTGCAATTATGCTATGCATTTGTATGAAGAAAACATTAGGTTAAAGAAATAAATGAGATAATTAACATCCTGAATTTAATTTTGTATATGTTTTGGCTGGGATACACTTAATTGTCTTCACAGTAGACTGTATGGTGCTATGTTCTGGATTTCTGACCAAAAGAGTGTTGACAACATCCACATGTCTTATACATTTCTAAGCAGTGCTTGCACAGCCTAGAGACCTCTGCTCCTCATGCCACCCCACCAATGAGGCTGGAGGTACAGAAAAAGTTGTGAGATGGGACAGCTGGGACAGCTGACCCCAAACTGACAGACAACATGATGTCATGCTCTGCACATAAAACTGGGGGTAGAGGAAGGAAATGGGGACATTCAGAGTAATGGCATTTGTTTTTCCAAGTCCCATGTGACACATGATGGAGCCCTGCTTGCCTGGACATGGCCAAACACCTGCCCACCCCCAGGACATGGCAAATTAATTCCTTAGTTTTTTTTTTTTTTTTTTTTATTTTGTAGATGTTTAATTTTTTAAAATATTATTAAAATGTTTCATTTTGTAAATGTTTTTTGTAAATTTTTAAATCAAACTGAATTTATCCCAATCTATGAGTTTTATCACTTTAACCCTTCTGATTCACTTCCCCCATCCCACTGTGGGGAAGTGATCAAGTGACTGTGTGGGACTGAGCTGCCAGCTGGGGTTAAACCACAACCAGCTTTTAATTATTCTGGTAACAGGCAAACCACTTTTTTTTTTCTTTCCTTATAATACAACAACCACTTTTGTTTCATAAGTGGTTTTCTTTATTTTCAAATCACCTTTGGTGGTGGGAAGGAAGACAGATTCAGATTTAAAGGGAGATTTGACACAGTTTCAGCTACTAAGTGAAGCCTATTGCTTTAGCCATTTTTGAGGTATACGCTGCTTTGTAATTCAGACATACAAAAAATGTCAACACTTTTAAGCAAAAATGTGTACATAAGCAAGCAAAATAAATGTGTTTAGTGTGGATGTTGTAAGAGAGCAGAAAATCAGAGCATAAGTAGCTCAGAATGTTCCAGCTAAATCTAACTTAACGCTCTTAGAACATGACTCCGTGTGCTGCCTGGTCCATGTGCCCTGTTTCCTGTCTAGGTTTATCAGGACACCAACAAGAGGAGTATAGGAAGTGTCTTTCTGTTGCCAAAATACAAAACTCACATCATGTTGGGAATGTGCTCCATAATATTTGCAGGGTTGATACATCCCATGCTACAGATATATTCAGTGTCTGGCTCCTACTCCACAGTAAAGAGAAATTTGATAGTGGTCAAATGAAAGGGCTTATCTCTTTGGTCAAGAACAAATAAAGTCATGTCTGATTGCAGTAGTTGTTACTCAAACATACATTCTTAATCCAATATATCTGAACAATCTATTGAAATGACTCAAGAAAGTATGGAAAGTTAGACAAGGGAAGAACTATAAAGTGATAGGTACAAAAAGAAATATTTTTTTCTAATTCTTTAACATTTAGGATTTTTTCTAGAACTGTAAATACCTCAATAATTAGTAGTTATAAAGCTAACATAGCTAAATATGTGACACTGCAACAATTCACTTTCTATTAGGAGACAAAATTTATGAGCCTATCTAAAGAAAACTATAGCCATTAGGAATTGATTACAGACTGAGATTTTCTGTAGCTAATCAAAAACTGACATATTCTTGTTGAATAGGATAAATGGCCATATAAATTAATTTCAGTATTTTCAGGCAGAAAGCAACATGCCTAAATACTTCTCTTGAATGTTAGCAAATAAAAGAATGCAAGCTGAAATTAGCTTTTCTCTGCTAATAAACCGGGATACAGCTGAAGCATCCTATACAGTAAGATCAAACAGACTTATAATATCGGGCATTGGATGCTAAATTGCATCCACAATATAATATATACACTAATATATAAATATATATATATATAAATATATATATAATGGCTTCAACAGATGGCCCAGGTCAAATCTAACCCCAAATCTAAAATATCATACAATTTAGGAAATCCACATATGATCAAGAAATATTGCTCTAGACCAGTATACTGTACTTTTGTAAAAAGAGCCACTGCAAATTGATATCAGACCATCTGTACTGTTAGTTACTATTACTACAACTGGAAAGCTTGAATCTACAGCTGATGACTCATGTATTAGCTTTACCAAAACTAAGCATATGAACTTTCAAAACTGTATCAACAGAGTCAATTTACAATGAGTCAGCAAACTGCAAGTCCATCAAAGAATCAGCAAGGGAATAACAGCTTTACTGATTTTAACAGAAGAATTTGCTTCCCATTTCTTCGCAAACAATGATACTTATTTTTTTATTGTGCACTTACTTTAACATGCTCAATAATGACAGTTTCCAATAGAAAATTTCTCAGAGGTACCCAGATCTTGACAGATGATTACATGCCAAATGTTTTTATCCTACACAAAACAGGGTAATGGATGGTAAGGATAGGTGCAAAGGTAAAAGGATAGGTGCAAAGCATTAGTATGTGTGGACATATAAGTGTCCATACATGACATGAAACTTTTGTAGCAATTCCATTAAATGCCAAAAAGTCTTCTAATCAGATGTAAAATACCAAGTAAAAAAAAAGAAAATCTGGCACACGTAGGATGTTGTTCTTTAGTAAACTTCGATTCTGAGGATGAAAAATTGAGATTTGTCATCCTCTTGTACAGTGACTAATGAGCTAATAAATTTACAGACAGATGAATATAGAATTCTTGATTTCTCTTTAAAAAGGTAGCTACAGCCTAAAGAATTATTTTAATAAAATAGAGAATGCAATAAAACACAATAAAACCCATAAATACTGTGAAAGGACTACGTTTTCAAGAACTCTACCCAACCCTCATAAATGTAAATGAGACTGTTTACTGTGGTACCATTACTCTTGAGTATTCTCTTTTAGTAAAGGCAATTTTTTAAAAAAAAAGTAATTTCTAAAAGCTGCGTATTATAAATCCTTTCACACATGGAAATTGTAAGGGATTATAGATTGCAGTCCATGTTATAGTAAGAAAGAATTATTATCCTTCGTTACTTTGAGCAGGTAATTTTATTTCTTTCTTCTTCCCTTTCCTTTCTTATTCTTCACCTATGAATCCTATTTTTCTTGTAAGCTCTTTGAAGAAGGAATTATTTATATTTGTAGTTTAATCCTCCAGCATTGACTGGGTACTGCAGAAACAATTGCAATGCAGATACAAGAAAGGGATGCTGAGGTAGTCACAGCTGAAAGTGTCATACCTACACTATTGTTAAAGTTACCTATGAAGATGCTTCTTGGTTTGGAGCTTGTGCTCTAAAGAAAACTGATCTTCCTTTTGTCAAAGAATTCCTAATGATTTCTAATAATTTCTAGAGTTCACTACAGACTTACTTCATTTATTGTCCTTATCACTCCATTTCTGTCTTCACTTGCCTGCTTTCTGTCCCTCTTCAACATATTGTTACTGTAGGAGGTATTCACACTGTCTAACTTTAGTCAACTAATTTAGGGCTCTGAATCACCCTCTTTGAGTGCCTACATCTCATAGAATATGACTATATATGGAATAGACATTTTTAAACTCAGGTGTTCTAATATGTACTTTTTCAAACACCCAAAGTAGCTTGGCCTAGGTGGTGTTAATATTCCAATGCATAAAGCAGTTCCTGACAACAGTAAGCAAATTTGTTAAGTGACTGGTTTAAAGGTATTTTTGTACTAGCTTGGCATCTCACTTTCCTTTTTTCTCACCTAGATTTAATGCAGTAATCACACTATCTGTAGCAAAGCATAAAAGAAAAAAAAAATTAAAGAAGATTAAATGCAAATAGTATCTACTAATGGAATTTACTAAAATATCCATAGAATTTAAAAAGCAAATGCCTGCTCAATAAATTGCTGCATTCAGCCCAGGAGGCTGCAGCTGTGAGTAAGACAGTACATCAGTCCCACGCCTAACCACATCTTGACCTTTCTTTTGAGGCTGTCAACAAAGGTGCCAATTAGAGCAATGATTTAGAGCAACACATTTTGCGTTCTGCTAAACACAACTGTTACCAAGGGGACAAAGATCATGCATTTTGCTTAATACTGGATGCCTGATTGGCTCAATACAAATCTTCCGCTGACAACCACTTTGGTAAGCCTCAAGATGAGAAGTAGGTAAGTGCACCACCCACATACTTTTCTTTTGATCTCCTGGGACACAGAAAAGCTTATACTGTAAATATCTGAAGGATTTCCTGGCATATTGTTGATTTTGCTTAGTTTATCATCTCTCACACACAAACTCAATCATCTAAGAAATCACTAAATTCTTTTTGTATCAGAACAATATTAAACTATTTGTTTCCATATATCACAACTAATATATGGCCATAAATTATGCATCCTAATTCAACATAAGGAGAGCTGCAATCCAGATATTCAAACTTAGCTTCTGAAAGCCTCTCCTTCAACCAAGCCATAAGAAAAGCCTTAAGCAAAATACAAATCAACTATCAAATTATTTATTTAAAGAATGGTAAATGAGATAAGGTGATGAGAGACAGAAAAGGAAGAAATTTTTTCTGCCTCAGTTGCAATGTGAATGCATTCAATTTTGATAAAACTTAGAGAGGCAAGATGAAAACAATATATAGTTGAATACAAATTGCCCATAGCATGAAAAAATAAGTGAGTTATGTACCCAGAGTAGGGAAAAGACTATGATACAGTCTTAAATATAAGTATAAATTTTATCTTGGAGTTCCATTAGCAGGATACATGTTGATGATCTCACCAACAACATAATATAAAGACCAAATATCTATTTTAAGTGTGCAAGAAAATCTTCAGCTGACACAAGCACTCAAAGAATTACTTAGAAAGAAGTCAGGCATTTCTATATGTGGTTCACTAAAATTAAAAAACCCTATATATATAACAATTACTCTTAATTCATATATATCTAAAGTTCAATTAAAATAAGTGGAAGTAGTTTTAGTCAATACAACACCGTTTGTCCATCCCAATCAGATGCTTCCCACACAGCAATTTCTATGAACTGATCATCTGAGGAGAAGCACAGGACATGGAATGACAGAAGACATGTGCAAGCAGGTTTTCAGTACAAGTATTTCAAACTGAATCTGTATTAAGGCATACTGACTGACATTCATGATAGGCCTACTTACTTGGATCTACCAAATCCTGGGAGGTGGGAAGAACTTATATAACATACACTACTTTAAATCTCATATTTCTCAGTAAATGTTATGAAAAAAACTTCAAACATTGGGCTAAAATTTACCAGGCAGTTCAGAGATGTTTGCATGCAAACTAGCTACTGCTACATTAAAATTCTTTTACAGTTAGGCACAGGATTAACAAGTTTCTTTACCAGTTGTCTCTTTTTTAAAATAAGTACTATGGCTTTTGGGGGCTGGGGGTGGTGATTTGGGTTTTTTTGGTCTTATGGTGAGAAAAAGTGTATTGTGTAACAGCAAGCTATGATGTAACTATGATCAACACTTCTGTCTGTACTTTAAATCCTTAATTGCTTCCCTAAAACTAGCCTAGGAAAAAAAAAATCAGTACCTTGAAAATACACATAGTTTTGAAGCTATAAAAGGAAGCCAATTGAACTGATATATTTTTTAAATTTTGAAGTATAAACTTTATTGCTTTTCTCTTTGGGGATCTTCTTCTCCCTCTGCCTCCTGCAGCTCTAACTTACTATTGCATGAACAGAACTATGTTATCCCTGATTAATGGAATATGAATTGGAACCTAAAAGTTAAAGGCCAATCTGATTTCACTGTTCAAAATCAATAAAATCTGAAATTTAACAAAAACCAGATGAACAACTAAAACCAAGTCAATGAGTGAAGCCATCACAGCTACCATTTATTTTAAATGACAAGGTAGGTAACTTGTATTAAGTTTCCTACTAAAGACTTGCCTTTTAAATAAAAATATTCTTCATTCACTAGAATAAGGCTTTTACAGAACTATGGAGATAAATATAACTTTGAAATCTTCAGGCTAGAGAACATTTTGAATTTTATTTATTCTTTTTTGGTATGGCTTTACAATAAATGGTCAGTAAGAGCTTGAGAATACAACACAAAAGTTTGCAATACTGTATTTAATTTCGATAGGAAGGAAAAGATTACTATTTCCACTGATTCAGCCTTGGGTTCCATACCAGTTGGGAAAATTCAAAGGAGGGAGGCACTCTGAGAGTTATGTTTTCAAAAGTCAAGTTCTATGAATGGACAATATTCATATACCTGCTGATGTTTACAGGTTGTTAATGATACACCAATATACTTAAAAGAATACTTGATATTAAAGGAAATAATACAGACATCTTGTGCATAGGCACGATCCAAGTATTTTGTGAAATCTTTGTAAGTATGGAGACAGAAGTTTTTTTATTAAGATTCAGCTAGAAGAGCATTTTCTTTTCTAAGATAAATTACATGATACCTTATATGTCACCTGTCAAATACTTGATTTGATAGATTCTCCATTTCTCAAAGTCACATTGGTATGGAAAACAATGTTTGAAGTTAATGTAATAATTAATGTATCTGTCCATCTAGCTTTAATGTTTTCAGCTGTTTTCTTCTGGGACCCATATATATTTCTGCTTGGAGAGATTTGACTGGATGGTTTAAGGACCATGGTTTGTCTTACATAAAAAAGTATAATTAAAAGTGTCAGGAGAAAGTCAATGTCTTTGAAAAATAGAGTGCTGTCATAGAGAAAACAAAACAAAAAACCAAACTGAAACAGAACAATACAAAAAAGCAAAATACTAAGTGATTTGAGAGTGTTCATAAAAAACAGCTTTTCAACAGTATTTTTGTCATACTTGGACGAAATCTGAACTCCGCTTTAATAAAAACAGAATTCCTGTTGGTTTTTGCTGTTATGATTTTCAAGTGATATTGTAAGATATAAATACAAAAATTGCATATATTTATGTCTCTGTGATTGTGTATATGTGGAAAATCCCCAGTAACAACAGCACCAAATTGCCCCCTAATCAAGTTCCTGATCAAGTATAGGACAGCTGAGTATCGTACACATATACTTATATGGCTGTAAACTTCAGGTAAAAAGACAAGAAAGAAAAACAAGGCTAAATTCAGAAAGGTTACCTTTTGTGCCTCATAATTCTATTAGTTTACTTAGCCTAGCGGAAAAAAAAAATCATAATTGCGTTTTGTTTTATATGAAATTGAAATGTAGAGGTACCAAAACCATACCACCCAATCCTTCTCCCAGTAGTTACATAAACTCCTGTGATTCAAACTTGATGTCTTTCTAGTCACAGATTTCAGGATGAAACTGGACCTTTCAAATAAGCAAGTATCTTAGCCAATATCATCCTTGACAGTTTATTCCCATTGTGATATTTCACTTACTATCTTGTACGTTAAAGTAATAACTATTGATACCACTCCCCAGAAAGAAGTCATTACTTGGGACTAACAACATGGAAGGATGGAAAGTATTAAAATGTTCTATTTGGAAAATGCAGTGTCTCTTATCCTGCTACACTGGGGAACGTAGGAGGATGCACAGCCTTTTAAGGAAAGTAGAGAAACAAGAAGCTTGTCTGAAAATGGGAAAATGTAAATGTATTCAAATCAATTCTTATATAGGTTCTAGAGAAAAAAGAAAAAAAAAATCCCAAAAAGAAAGAAGTACAGATTCTTCCCTGAATTGTTACAGTGATACAGGTTTATTTCAGACAGCATTTAAATACTTATTTATTGATATATTCTATCATTATGGGTTTACACGAAAAATAGTGGGATGCAGGCTTTGCATAGTGAGTAACAGCTTCCCAGAGGTGCTGAAAAGTATTCTGTGACATTCTCCCAAATGAAAAAGCACCACTGAAAAGGTATATATTTATCTCTTAATACTACTTGAATGTACACACATTTCAAGAGATATATTACTCCACAGCAACTGCAAAGCACAGATATTTTCAGTATGAAGCTAGCACCAGGCACAGTATTGTCACTGTTTTCCATGTGTATTGTTTCCACAAAACTCCGCCGCCAATCATTTAATGCTATTTTCTTAGGTTTGGTAGGCAAACTGTAAAAACTGACATAACTTTTTATTAGGTGGCTGCTTATTTTGCAAATCTATTGTGAAAAGCATTCAGCTTTGAATTGTTGCAGTGAGCTCATACTTTTGCTATAATTTTTTCCCTCTAAATTAACTAAATGACACACAGTATTGTTTCTATTCTTATATTTGATGCAGAAGTGCCATTAATATAACAATATGTTCACTAATAAGTGTGACTATACATTTTATGGTCCATCTCTGTCACTGTCTTATTTTGCACAAGCCCTGTGGTATTTTAGAGCCTTCAACAATTTAGTGAGAGCACCAAGTTTTCTTCCTATTCTTCCTTCAAATGAGAAACTCTAAATTTTCAATTGTGCTATATTTTACCGGTACTTTTTGTGTTGCTATGAATTAACAAAAAGGTCACAGTGGCAACTTTTTCTGTTACTCTCCTATAATTCCGCATCCTATATTTTACTGTATCAAAGCAGCTTGCTAAAGGAAAAAGAATATATGCAGTATAAATACTCTTATACACATAGATATATATGTGTGCATATATATATATATATATATATATAGATATGTATGTATAATTGGTCCATAGATAGACATAGATTATATTTCATGTTCTGTCCTCTCAGCTTATCAGGCACCAGCACTAGTTATTGAGGAGTTACTAACATTTTCATAGGCTTGTTCACAAATTAAATACTTGATCCCTGTTGTCACTGTTAACTGGTGTCAACCTGTGCTCCACCCAAAATAGTTTGGATTAGGATTGGGTGGACTACGGTATGGAAAATACAGGATTTATGTCAGATAAAACTATGGGAATATCACAAGAAGTTCTAGCTTTCCTTATAGTTCCTTTACCAAACAGGTAGGGTCTGAGTTGCAGGTGTCTGATCACACTTCCCACCAATATGTTCAGGATCTCTTTTAGTGTCCATTCTGAGTTCAAGGCAGTGGCATGCATCTGTGCAAGGTGTCCCAAGCAGTCTGAGGAGCCTTCTCTGTGCAAGCAATCTTCTTGGTGCAGAAAGGTGGTGAGGTCTGTTGCATACTGTAGGCAGTCAGGGTTGGTGAAGCACACATAGACTCTCTCAGGGAGAGGATGGAGAACACTTGAGAGAAAGAGAGAGAGATACCAGGAAATAAGCAGGCCTAGGGGAGGTCAGGATGTATAAAGCCTCAAAATAAGTTTGCCCTTCCCGTTTCCAACAAGAACTTTAGATATTTCAAATCCTAAAATATCTTGGTTCATATCAGATTGTGAAAGAAAGTCTTGAAAATTAACACCTGTTTAGACCACACCACTAGTTTGCTTTTTCCTTATTTTCACACAAAGTCTGAGGTGTAACAAGTAGACTCATATATTCCTGTCTATTTGCAATGATTAAATTCCTGGTTTTTAGGATTATCACCAAGACAATTCTCAGAACTGCTGTGTTAAAAGCTTGCTCCCATCTTGATTTTGAACGTGTCTGCCCAACATGATGAATTAATTAGTTTTCCATTTTCTGTCCTTAATTTCCATACTTGTGGTTGCAAACAGGATAGTTGTCTCTCAAATATTTAGCTTTAATTGTGAAGGCAACTTGGCCCTTGACCTTGTTAGTGTAATTGAATAAATGTGGTGAGAACAATGTTCCTCTCAAGAGATTCAGTCTCCATCTCAAGTCAGAGGCTAAGTAATTTTGGGATTGGATGCAAAATGAAGCAAAACTTTTCTCAAAGATTAAAAAAAACAAAAAATACATACTGTCAATTTTCACTATAGCAAAACCTCAATGGCAGGGTGCTTCAAGGCATCATACAAGGACCAAGTGCTCAAAATGTATTAAGTAATGTCAAAAAAAAGTGAACAGCAACTTGGCAAAATTTACAAATAACAAAGAAATATTATTAACCAAGTCTAAATAAGACAGGAAATCTGAGAGAAAATTGACTCAGGGAGATGGGTGGCCATCTTTAAAACCCACCAAAAAACCAACAAACCACCAAACAAACAAACAATCCAAAAACCAAAAACAAAGCAAAGAAATCTAAATGTTTAACAGATTATTTGTTTTATCAGAGATCTCACTTACTAGCACTATTTTAGGAAAAACACCTGGGTCTCACTGCAGACAGCTCAAAGAAGAGTCCTGCTTGATGAGCAGCTGCAGTCAAAGAAGCACATAAAATTTTCAAATACAGAAGAAAATGAGGTGAAGAATAAGAAAGAAAGAAAATATGTCATTATATGAATCAATAATTTTCCCTTCTCTGGAATAGTGTGAAGTACTGGTCACCCCATCACAAAAAGATATTACTATATTAGAAGGTATTCAGAAAAGACTGATTGTGATAATTAGGCACATAGACAAGCCTTCATATGAAAAGACTGAAAAAACTGGAATTGTTAACCTTAAGAAAAAAAAAATAAAAGATGAATAAGGAGGGATATGATGAAAGTATAAAAATGGTAAGTGGCAAAGAGAAAATAGATCAGGAGCTTCTGTAGTCCTGCGTCTCATAATTCAAGAACAAAAGGACACTAAGTGAAAGTGAAAAGCAGCAGCTCCAAATCTGATAAAAGAACATACTTTTTAATGCAGCACATAATTAGATTATGGAATTCAATGCCACAGGATGTCACTGATGTCAAGACTTTACCAAGACTCAAAGAAGGACTTGGCACATACAACTCGTGATATTCTTGGGAATTTTATGCTAACTAACTGTTAAAAGGTTTTGAAAGAGAGATTATGTGCCATATTTCATGATTTAAAAAAAAATAATTTAAAAAATAATTTGGAGGAAAGTTCCCTCTAAGTGGATATTCCCATCTCTTGCTGTCTGATTATTTTGTTCTTTTCTTTGCTTCATATGTTGGCATTTTCTCTTGAGACATCTGGGCAGTCTTGGTGGGAGGCTGTGTAATAATGAATAACTATTCTGTTCTAATTACTATTATCCCAGTCCTACCCCACTATCTTAGTATCTCCTATAAAATCTTAATATTAGGACTTTGGACTTCCCTTTTGCAGAATAATTGTCTTATGCTCTATTGTATTCCACTCCATTCCAGCTAGCCAACTAGATTTGTCACCCATTGTCACTTAGTATAACCATTGTTGTAAGCTATATAGCATTGTGCATGTGTTTGGAGCAACTGTGAAACTTCTAGATGCAGAACCAAATAAATTTTTGCTGTGACAGCTATACAATTGATTCTGTGTGCCCCAATTGTCTTCCAGCCCTATCTTAACCTCCAGCCATGCTACTGACATCTTGCTTCCCATCCTGCAGCTGGAAAACATATGCAGTGTCTCTAAAATAGAGGCACTTTAGTTTTTAAACTTCCTATTCTCCACAGCTTACTTACCACATTTTTCTCCTTTCTGCCTGCCTGGCTGCTCAGAGAGATAAAATATTTTTGTTCCCATTTTTGTTATTATACGATTTCTTTTCTAACTCATTAGCTTTTTCTTTACCTATTTTTTTTCTGTATGAAGGCTTTCAGTGCAGGTAAACAATGACAGGCATAAGCATAAAAGAACTTCTCTGATCAGATGTGTTAAGTGAAAACCGAACCAAAAACAGGGTGTGAGAAATACTTGATAGAAGCAGGATCACAGATTTTGAACATCATTCTCCAACAGGTATTCCTCCCTCTGTTATAAATTTCATTACATTCTCAAAGCTGGAAGGGATGGAGGCAGGAAGAAAACCTTTAAGTACCGACCTATGTAGCTAGCAAAATACCTGCTAAATTCTGTGAGGTTTTGGGAGTAGCTACAAAGTAAGTGAAGATATTGGGGGTGGAGGCACAGAGAGCAGCTGTAGGGCCAGCTGGGGGGCTGTACAGGCCTTGAAAAGAAGTTGAATTCAGACAGTGCTTACAAACTGGACACCACAGGGAGACTGTGAAGATACCAAGGGATAACGCCTGGAAGAAGAAAGGCAACCCCAACTGAGCTAAGGTGTGACTAGCTACTACACAGAGACACGTGGTATGTTTTTTCTCCCTCTCTTCCCCAACAACTTCCATCCCATAAAGTTTTCAAGATTCAATGTGGCAGGTTGCCAGATAATCTCATTAAAGTTCTCCTTCCCACAAAAGGCTAGATCTTTGAAGGTCCCTTCCAACCTGGGCTGTTGTGTGATTCTATGAATTGGGACTGTATATATTAGTACACTGCTTTGGCACTGACTATTTTCCTGAACTTTCATATGCATGCCTCACTAACAAAACACAGTCCATTATTGTTTTCTCTTTTTTCTATTTTAGGATAAAAATATTAAAGTAGCAAAAAATGGGTAATGTTCTAGCTCTCACAAATTGAGCTGGTATATCACACACAATGCTACAAAACACCATGCAGATTAGATATTTGTGTTGTCTTTGGGACATCCACATTGCACTTACCATATGGTTTAGATATGCCTGAGGGTTTACAGCTAGTTTGCAAGACTGGTTTTAGGCTGAGTTCAATCCACAGGACATGTACTGAGGACACTCAGGCATAAATATGCTACTGTAGTACAACATTCAATAGCCAAAGAGGAGAAGCTGGATAGCAACAGTAAGGAATTTAATTTTAAAAGTCTAGAAGAAATGGATCCTATATTATGTGCAATAATAAAAAGCATGAATACTTTCTAGTCTACAGGAATACGAGAGTTTTTTTCCAATCTTTGAAAATTTACAAACACCAACAACCAATAATTAATATGTTTATTGTTCTTCACCTTTTAAATTTTTAATACTTAATTCTCACTGATTGCAATTCCTTCACCATGAAACAAGGAAATACCTTTAATCTGAAAGGCATCCATGAGCAAAATAGTGCATTGTATTTTTTAAGTACAACCTAAATAAAAGAAATACCCAAATTATGCACAAATACTGTATTTTCAGCCATATTTTGCCAATTTTATTTTACTAAAACTCATCTAGTTTTAAATTATCTTCCTTCTTGAAAATTCATATTTTGAGAAGAAGTAGGAGACCACCTGATCAGGAAGAGCAGATTTACCTAAATTATCATTATTTAGCAACAAAAAGTCACAAAAAGTTTTCACCTAGATGTTTATGCTCCCTTTTCAAGTCTGCCAGTCTTCCTTTTGAAGTCCTCTGTTCTGAATATTGTCACCACTTAAAAAGCATGCCCTGAAGTCAAGAAACATTTCTAATACATTTATTGAAAACCATTCTAACAAATATGCTTTCCCCTTCTTAGCAAAGAAAAATAAATGTCACCCATCTATTAAAACAAAACATAAAATGTCTCATTATGGTTATGCAAAACTAGGTTTCCCATATTACCTCAATAATGTTACACAATGCATGCTATCTTCCTGTTTTGCATAGTGAAGCTAAACAACATATTCTTACCTTTTTTCCCCTATATCTTGTATTAGGTCTGTGTTCTTTTGTTATGAATTGTGTCTGATATAGACAAATACACTTCTTTTACCATTAAAACAATTTTATCTTGAAAATTTAAGTCAATTAGATTAGACAGAAATGTTCATGGAATGAAATATGGATGGGATAGATTTCAGCATTTTAGTTAAAGGGGCACCTTGTTTTGTTTTGTGTCCTGTAGGGCACTTTTTTTTGTTTTCTGCCACTGTATACTTGATAATGAGCTTTGGAAGAAATACCAATGAATACCATTCCATCTGCTTCCATTATGGGAAATGTCTTTTAAAAACAGGAAAGAGAATTTGTGCCTATTTTAAAAGACACAAATTAATGTGCAGAATGTTATAAGACCCATTCAGTTCTTCTAAAAAGTGAACCTTCTAAACCTGGACTTTCACTTACCCAATTACAAGTCAGGTTTCAGCAGTAAAGGTGAAACTAAGAGACCTTCTTGAAATAAAGGCCTACTGAGTTTTATGCTCTCCAATCTATTATGACTCTATCTATTTATCAAAGAAAATAATATTCAGTGATATGCAGAGCTCACAGGCTTGCATGCAGCTTTCTCAATACCTTATTTGAGATTTGGCATACACGACGCTTTATCCTCAATCCAAAAGTGATTTTTTTCTGTTCAGTGTAGAGATTGAGCTATGCTTAATGGGTTTGAATTGGTTTCCCTAAGGCTGAAAAGCTCCTTTTATTCTTAGACATTTCAATCAGGAATGGTGTGGTTGGAAGACACCAACGGCAAAGTACAGCTTTTTTTATTCTGCAGTTTTCATGAGACTACAAACCACATTTCCATGAAAATAGTTAGGCAATCAGAAAACATACTTAATATTAAGTCTAAACATAACTAATACCTAACTATAGTTATAAATGTAACTTTCACTTAACATTTGTATATGGTATGGTTTATGTACCCATGCCTTTAAAAAAGAAATCCTAAAATAAACCACAGAGTCCCAGCATTAGCAAAGATAATAACAGATTCTCTGCTTCTATTGTCCTAGCATAAATTTACCTCTGGGCATTACTGCACAGAACAGAAGCTGCTACTATTCCCTTTGTCCACATTAAAATTTTCCAGTATTAAGATATAGGTAATAACCGATTTGTAATGGCTTCCACAAAACCACTCATGTATCAAAACCAGCCTCTATTCAGGATTCCAATGAGAACAAGGGTCCAGATGTGCAACCCTCATCCATATAATTAATCCAATGATATTCACTACTTATATATAAGCAAGCAATTACTCAAGTGAGGTGTTTGTAGAATGAGGCCTGAAATTGTTGATTTTTGTTCTTAGCCAGTAGTTTATGCATGCATAACTTTCAATTTTTTTAATAATTTCAAATTTAAAATTCTAAATCCTTTTACATTTATCCAGGAAGGTCAGTTTTGGAAGTTTTAGGTTTATAAGGGGAAGTTCTAATATTATAAGGGGTATTACAGAGTGGTCATCTTTATGCCATGCAGTGGACAATTACTACATAAAATATCTTGGGTTTTTGTTTCCCCTGAGATTAAAATTGCTAGTAAAAGGAATTACAAAAATGAAAAACAATCTCTGAGCCAATAAGACTTTTATAAACCACTGTGGGATCACTCTTTTCCTTAGTTCATGAAATTCAGTGGATTTTTACTTCATGGTAACTGGAGTTCTCTCTTGAACTATTCTTCTTCATTTCCCTTCTAATCTCCCAAACTGTCAGTGTTCAGACGTAAGAACATTTTTTTTCCAGCTCATTCATTTCTTCCAAAAGATCTCAAAGTACAAAGCAGACAATTATTTATCCAGAGATGGATGAGAGTGGACACTATTGTCACATTTCTAGTAAGTTTGCAGACAATACTAAGCTGGTGGGAGTGTTTCCTGTTGGAGGGTAGGAAGGCTCAGCAGAGGGATGTAGAAAGGTTGGATCCACAGGTTTAGGTGAATTGCATGAGGTTAAATATGGCAAAGTGATGTGTCCTGCACTTGGTTCACAATAATCTCATTCAGCCCTACTGTTTTGTGGGTGGATGGCTGGAAATCTGCCCAACAAAAAAGGACCTGAGGCGCTGCTTGTGCCCAGGTGGCCAAGAGGGCCAATGGCACCCTGGCCTGTATCAACAACAGTGTGACCAGCAGGACCAGGGCAGGGATTGTCCTCCAGTACTCGGCACTGGTGCGGCCACACCTCAAATCTTGTGTTCAGTTTTGGGCCTCTCACCACAAGGACATTGAGGTGCTGGAGGGTGTCCAGAGAAGGGCAATGAATCTGGTGAAGAGTCTGAAGCCCAAGTCTTACAGGGAGCAGCTGAGGGTACCAAGGTTGTTTAGACTATTAAAAAGGAGGTTCAGGGGTGAGCTTGTACTCACTACAAGTACCTGAGAAGATGCTGTAGCCGAGTAGGAGCTGTTCTCTTCTCCCAGGTAAAAAGCAATAGGATAAGAGAAAATGGCCTCAAATTGTGCTGGGGGAGGATACCAGGAAAACATCTCAGAGAAAAGGTTGTCAAGCACTTAAATGGGCTGCCCAGGAAAGTTGTTGAGTCACCATTCCTGGAGGTATTTAAGACATGCAGTTGTGGCCCTTACAGACGTGGCTTAGTGAGGGACTTGGCAGTGCTGGCATAACAGTACAACTTAATTGTCTTAAAGGATCTTTCACTCCTAAATTATTCTCATTCTGCAAAGTTCTAACACGGGATGAAGGAATAGAGAGTCCTAAGCATGTTACAGTCTGATTTTTTTTCAACATTTGGAGGGAAGGTATATTTGGGGTATAGATATTCTGTCCTCCACTCAAGCTCTAAAAGAACTGAAACTCAGAATCATGTAGTCATTAGTATTCCAAGGGAATTAATCTGTTGGAATTGTAGCTATTTGTGTAAAATTATATAATTCTGATTAGTTATTAAGTTCTGCAATTCCCAAGTGTTAATACAGGCAGCAATTGCCACATAGTAAGTTAAAAGCAAAAGGATAAGCTGTCTGCTGTAAATGAGATGATGGCTGAAGACCTGAGAGCTGGCATTTGGCCAAATTGAAGATCTGTATAGGACAAACAGGGCTGAGAAATAATTTTAATCAGTAGTGGACAATTTTTGACAGAGAAAATAAAAAGATGATATCCATCTTGTCAACCTTATCTCGCATTCTCCTTAATTACTATGGCCAAATTAGAAGTAGTATCTTCTATTAAATTGTTCATGCCAACCAAATTCCCATACAGTGAACTCCAAATAATGAATAGCCTGTAGGACAACCTTTATTCATAACTTCATACATTTTTAACAATCTTTTCCAAAACAGTGGTTAGGATTGTGACTCTCGGCCTTAACAGAAATCAGTAGCAGGTGTATGTTGTCCAAAAGAAAATATTAGCATTTAGTTGATTGGTTATTTTGCTGTGTGCTACTTCTCTACCAATGTCTTCTAATGTCTTGGGCAGTTTACAGATTTTGTTTTCATTCAAGTGAGGCATTTGAAGTGCTAGGCTGGTCCCAGCATTCTGAAAATAATCTATAGCTGTTCCAAGCTACTTCTCTAATGTCCTAATGGGCAGTATTTTGGCTTTGCAACAGCTGTTGGTCTATTTAGACTATATGTAGTGATCCCCTGAAAAACGTGGCTTTATAAAAAGGAATCAGTGAAGTACCTATAACAACTCCTTTTTCAACAGGTCTAAATACAACATTGAAACACTTTTACAATAAAACAATCATCGTTCACTCTGGGTTTTTTTTTGATATATTCACCAACTTGTAATTTGGAAAATTCTGTCTTTTTTTTGTATTGGGAATTTAAATTTAGCCTATTGCCAAAGAGAAATTAACCAGAAGAACTTCACAAGAATATGAAGTAGACAGAAAAAAAATCTCTGAATGAAAGTATAGAAAGATTAATGAAATGCATACATCAGAGCAAGCAGCATGCAAAAAAGCAAACCCTGTTAAGAATTTATCTCTTTAGCATGAAAAATATTTATACTTCTCTCCTCTAACCTGTAAGCAAGTTATTACTAATAAAAATATCCACTGATACTCACAAACTTAAAAAAAAATTATAATAAAAAAACAATTATAAGGAACGATTTTAAGGAATAGAATTACAATTCAAGCGTTGTTTGAGAAGGCCATTATTTGTTATTTTTAAAAGTAGTTTACCTGTACCCAAATATCTATGGCAATATATTAAACATCCCCCAAGTGACACCATATGCACTCAATCTGTCATTCTCAAGGTGTTCTGCTGCCCTCAAAGAAAGTAAAAGCATTTTAATAAATAATCGAGGTACAAAATCACATTTCACTTTGAGGACACTTTTCCTACTACTTTACTCTCAACATAGAAGAAGAAGAAGAATGGTCCCTTCATTCAAATAGGGGTCATTTCCCATGTGCCTGTAGAACAAAGGGCTCCACTGGAAATAGTAGCAAGAGCTCTCCCTCTGCCCTCCCTGTTCAAAAGAAAATTTTACTGTGTAACCTTCCATAGGGTAGAGGAAAGGATTCGTGAGAGTGAATCCTCTCAGCTTGA
Organism: Ammospiza caudacuta; assembly: GCF_027887145.1. NCBI lineage: Eukaryota > Metazoa > Chordata > Aves > Passeriformes > Passerellidae > Ammospiza > Ammospiza caudacuta. The sequence goes on from NC_080594.1 coordinate 67,667,326, forward strand.
GCATGTAAAACTTATTATTACCATGACAGAAATCTCATTTTCCAAGCATACTTTCTCCATTGCAGGAAACACAAGTTTTAAATACAGATGCAGTCAAAATCCCATTAATGACTCAGATCAAGAGCTGCCATTGATCATTAAAACATAAATGCAGTGACTTCTAAATCTTAAAATGACACAGTAGCTGTGCATTTTGGGAAATGAGAGGAACTGTGACTATAATATAACAATCCATGAATATTTTCTTCCTGCTGTCTAGGCATTGCTGAGATTTTCTAGGTAATATGAAAAGAACAACATAGCCCTTATATGACATTTTCAAACTATCTGTTAAAAAAATAGATAAATAGTACGTGTTTTTCTTAATGTTTATCATACTCTGCTTTCTTGATGTGTGTGTGATTTGCTTTCACTCTGAAAAGAGTTGCTTTAAAAAAAACTTTAAAAGCTTCTCTTCTTTCTTTTTAAAACACAAGATTTTGTGACTGTTATTCTAAACATTCTCTAAAGAAGCATATCTTACTAGAATACAAAGTTTGAAATACAATGGCAATTTTACATAAAAGAAGACAAGCCACCACTTGCTAGGATGGATTAGAATGTGAACTGGGCACCAGCTGTAGGTAGTGGCCACTAGTGGGACTCACTGTTTTCATCACTTATCTTCACAAAAAATGCTATCTGGCAATTAAAGATATAGAGTTAAATAAAAGAAAAACCTAAAAAAATGATGTAACAGAAAAGAAATCTGGTTGTCAGCATCTGAGATTCCCTAATATTGATAAAAATAAGCTAATCTCTATTTCAAATTTATATTTAAATCCTACATATTTAATGAGAATTGAGAATGATTGCAACAAAGAGTCTCATCTCATAAAAAAAAAAAAAGAGGTAAAAAAAAGAAACACAAAAAAGAAAGAAATAAAACCACAAAAAAAAGAAAACACAAAAAAAGGAAAACAAAAAATTCATGGTTAAAAGTATTTTCATTCTAAATTTCACCCCTAAAGCCACAATTTGGAACAGGTGTTTATGAAACCTTTTCAATTTCCTGTGTTATGCAATATGTGATCTGATTGAAATAATAATGAATCAAATAATTGTAATTGTACCTAGAATTACTCTGTATTGCAAATGAGTTCTTTGGGAAGTCAATGAGAATTACCAAGTGACAATGCAAAATCTCTGTGACAAAAACCTGCAGCTGGAATTTTGCACAGCAGTGATGCTATTGGTCTAAGTGGGCAGAATTTAGAGGAAAGCCAAGCACTTCCAAATCAAAAAAATGTGAGCATGTGGTGGGTTGACACTGTCAGGACACTAGGTACCCACAAAAGCTGCTCTATCACTCCCCTTTTGATCTGGACAGGTGAAAGAAAATATAAATGAAAAGCTCATGGGTTAAGATAAGGACAGCAAGAGATCACTCAACAAATACAGGCAGGACAGACTAGAGTTGAGGAAATTAACCAAATGCATTGCCAGTTAAATGAGAGCTGGATAATGAGAAGTAAACCCAAATCTTAGTGACACCTTCCTTCCTCACCTCCTTCCTTTATACCCTGATCTCTATGTCCTCCTAATAGGGGCTGAGGTCAGTGCTTCTCCCTCAGAGGGAGAGCACCTCACACTCTTCCCCTGCTCCACATGGTATCTATCCCATAAGAGATAGTGCTCCATGACATTCTCCTGTGGGAACAACTCCCACAAGATGAAGCTCTTCAGCATCTGCTCCAGCATGGGTCATTTCCACAGGGTGAAGTCCCTCAGAATAGGTTGCCAGCACAGGACCCCCATGGGACAGGCCACAAGTCCTGCCAGCAAACCTGCTCCAGCGTGGGCTCCTGTCTCTCCATGGGTCCACAGGAGCCAGGAGCCTCCTCCAGGGTCACAGCTTCCTTGGGGCACCTGCCTGCTCTGGCATTCTGCGTTCACCGTGGGCTGCAGGGGCACAGCTGCCTCAACTTGGTCTTCACCGTGTACTGCAACACAGTAACTTTTTACACCTCTTAAATAGTTGTCATAGAGGTGTTACCACCATCACTAATGTGTTCGGCCTTTAATCAGCAGTGAGTCCATCCTGAACCTGGCTGCCACTGGCTCCATAGGACAGAGGGAAAGTTTCTTGAAGCTTTTCACTGAAGCTGCCACTGTAGCCACCCCCACTATCAAAACTTTGCCCCATAAACCCACTACAGGGAGCAAACAGCACCCCTCTCACAGGTGTCAGCCACCCACCTCAGAAAGCTCACCAATTCTCCTGCCAGATGTGTTGAAATGTCATTTTAAGGAATACTCTAAGGTAAACTCCCTCCACCACAAGTTCCAGTCTCTACAACAGGCATCTCTCTTAATAAATTACCAGTTTGGGTTTTTTTAACACTACACTTTGGCAATGTAAATTTTACCTTTTTTTTTGTATTATTCTGTGTTAAAGAAAGACAGGAGCAAATCAGGCCTCAAAAGTTGCTCTTAATAAACTCCCTACAATGTAATCGGCTTTATCTAGTTTAAAATGAAAAGCAGGACACAAAGGGTAGGACTTGCGGAGGGGGGGGGAATATCTTCGAAAGGAGCAAATAAATGTAGAGTCATGAACAGTACTTATCTAGCCACTCCAAATTAGAAGTCCCTCCCTTTCAATTTACCTCAAACTGAATCACAGTTATTATTTCAATATATTTCCAAGAACAAGTAGTGTGTGTACGCTCGAGGGCTCTGCACCGAAAGACTAAGGAAAAACCGACAACAAGCTGCAGATTTATGACGCATGAATAAGGCAAATGTTTGTCACATGGCTGAAAAAGCCTCTCGTCTCCTACTGCTAAACTTGTTTAGCTGTTATTCAGTATTTATCCTTTTTCCTTGCAATCCAGAAAAACAGGAAGATCCTTGAACATCCTCTCAATTTCTTCTTGACTATGTAGGTCTTTACATACCTATCAACAAGCCACAGCCTCAGGAAGCTTTCTGTCTCTGCACACCAAGGAATATTGGCATGACTAGCATAGTAATTCTGTTTCAGGCATTTGGCTTAACCATCTTCATTGCAAACAAATTGCTTAATGGCTTTGGGTAGCAAACACATACAGAGCTGTGCCAACAGATAGAGAAATAGCTGAGTAGGTATGGCTTATGATCATATTTATTGGCATTGCTTTTAAAACCTCTTCTGAATCATCATTTGCATCATCATCTAAGTCTGATCTCTTTTGTTCAGCAACTCAATGCTTCTTACCTGTTTGTTCTAAACCAAAAAGAAATCAAAAGTCAGGACTCGCTTCCTCCATTCAAAAGCTTGAGATTCAACAAAGCTGTGTAGGAAGAAATTCCTTACTTTCATTAACAATAAAAATGAAAGGAGCAAAGCTCCATAGAAGTAGAGAAAGACAGGGAGCAGTTCATCTCTCAAGAACATAAATACATAAAATGACAAAATCTGGCAGCACACACAAACACCACAAGACCAAATCCCTTTGGGCTAAAGTGCTTCAAATATTTCTATAAAGTAGCAGAAATTGGACAGGAACTCAGGTAAACCTCTCTGTGTATGGCAAGGGCTAAATGAATATGCATGGAATTTATAACAAAATGATGCATTAAATACTATGTGAGAAAAAATCATGCCTTTGAAACATGGCACAAGTACAACAGCCCACCTACATTTTCATACACTGCAACAATTAATGCCATTGTGCATATTTTATCTTAAACATCTTGCCATTGGTGGAGAACTTGCTGTTTCTGTTAGGATAACCAAAGGAATCATAGAAAATTTCCCTCACATATTCTTGTTTACTTACAGTACATGTCAGGACATCTGACTTTGCCTGAAAATTGTACACAAAATACAGCTTTCATGGTCAGAAATAAAACACTAACTGCAACAAAAACTCAACCCTACAACACAGCAAAATCTTGATGATTTTTCTTGTATTTTTTATATATTGGTGGATTTTTTTGGCATCTTCACAGCTGAATGGCCATGACTACTGATTGTGCTTTTAGCCACTCACCTTCACAGCTGCAGCCAATAAATCCACTGGCCTCTGAATTTATGTTTTAGAAATAGGTTTTATTTCTTCAGGTGGGTAGGTACAAGTTCTTCCATACAGCCAAACACTTTGTAGCACAGTTTCTACTGTTTCCAGCAGCGACTACAAGAAAAAGTACTTAATGGCTCCTTCTGTGCAGCCCTAAGGAAGTATGGTGAGCCATCCTAGCTATCAACTTAACTAGGTCTGTGAGCAAACTTAGAGATCAAGGTCAAAGAAAAAAATTAATTAATTTAACCCTGCTTAACAGACCAGCCAGTTCCACTGTCAAGGTCTTCCCCTAACTACCACTTTTTTCTCTTTTTAACTGCCTTCTGTATTTGATCCACCACTGAAAAGTAAGCTTGCTTTTTCTTTTTTTTTTTTTTTTGTTCACTCATCTTTCTTCTTTTTTTTTTTTTTGTTATTAGTGGTATTTTTCCCAGCAAAATGAAAAAGATCCAGTAAATCCATATCATTACATTACATATGGACTTTAATATATATATATATATATATATATATATATATATATATATATATTGCATGGAAATACAATTTTTTATGAAAAATTTTCTCGAATATTTTGAATATTTTTGAGGACTAACTAATATGAAGGTCTCACATTAGATATAGGGCAAGGATACATGTCTTGAAAAAATTATTCCAGAATGCTTGGTGATATGTATTCCAAACTGGACATATGCTTCTGACCACTGACTTTTAACTTCTGTCTATACGAGGAAGGAGACCTTCTTTGAGTGAGTCATCAAAAAGTCCTGTTTTCATCCTGACAACAAACATCTCTCCAGTGTAAAGAAATTAGCTATTGAAGAAGTCTACAGCAGCACCAAATATTTTAAGTTCACATGGCAAAAATACAAAAAAAAAAAAAATAGAATCACATTTCTGTTAAATGTGTAGTAACTGCTGATTTTTCAGTCTTGAAATTTGCCTAGACGATTAACAATAATTAAATAAGTTGGTCATGCTTACACTGTTTTAATATTGGTTTAGGTGTCCAGAGGAAAATAGCTATGTTTAACATTTAAATATCAAACACTTTGATTAAACATTAGTGTGTTAAACTAATATTAAGGAAAAATGAAAAGGAGTTCATAGAACTGACCATAAGTCTTTTGGCTTGCAAGTGCGAAACACACTTTAAAATTTGGCATGTAGGCATTTTTTCAAAAAGTAGTTTGATCCCAAGGTCACAAACAAGAATTGTAATTAAGAAGCAATATTTCTAAGTCTGTATTTAGTGCTGGGCTGTGCAAAAAGATGCATGTTTACCATCAGAAAGAATCTGCAGGATTCTGACTAAAATCAGGTATGAACATAGCAGCTTGAAGAGTCAGGACAAAGGGTACTCAGCATCAAATCACCACACTTTCTCAAACAAATTATTAATTTACAGTCTTTGTATTCTCCTAGAAATCAGTGGAATTCCCTCAGAGAAAATATTGAACTAAGCTTCTCAGTCAACTCTGCCATTTTATAAATACATGACAAGTTTCTTTAGAATCTACTAGGTGGGGTCTAAACAACTTCTACACCTTGGAGCCATTATACTTTCTCTTAATATTAATCCTTCCCCTTTCTTCAGAAATAATATTCTCTATCAATAATTTATAATTGTTCAGTTCTATTTCTCCTGCAAAACCCCATAACAGTAGTTTGAACTCAAAAAAAAAAAAATATCTGCAGGGATTTTCATGACTCAAAAAAACCCCCAAACAAACAAAAAAACCCCACCAAAACCAAATTCAAAACCACCAACAAACAAACAAACAAACAAACAAACAAACAATCAACCCCCAAAAAAACAACAGCAACAACAGAAACCCCCAAAGTACCCCTCAAATATGTAGAATTCAGATTTTGAATGATTTGGTCATTGCAAAAAAAATCCAAAGAGTTTTGGATCCCCCCCCATCCCCTAAAAAATAATCAAAACAAAGCAAAACCCAAAACTAAGTGAAAAGCACTCCCTAGAAACCAGCTGTTTTCCATTCTGAAATGCTACAGGGATTACAGACAAGGATTAACATCAGTGGATGGGGTGCAAATGTAAAAGCCTACACATTTGTTCATTTTGTATCATATTTGCAAATTATCTAAGTGCAATTTCCACTGTATTAAGGAGACAGCATATAATGCTTCTAGCTTTCAGTCAGGTTTAATAAAGAGAAACCCTTCCACTGAATGAACAGTACCCCTTGGCTACTTTTAAAATAATCCATTGAGAATAGTGCAGTATTCCATACATTTATTAAAAGTATTATGTTTCCTTAAGGAAATACCCCAAAGAAACATTGCTCACTTTTTTTCACATGTATGGAATAAAAATGCAAATACTCCAAGTTTAGAGGTCATGTGTTTTTGTTGGGGTGCTTTGAGGCTTTTTTGGCTTTCATTATTGACAACAGTAAAAGGATTGTTTAAGACTAGCTGTGTCAGAATTTTGGATACCAAATGTGACAGGCTCTGCAGGTGTACAGTGCTTTCCTTATTGATACAAATTGAATCTGAACATAGCAATTTATTCAGCAAATCAAACCAATCACTGCACTGCAGTTTTCTCTTTCAGCTCTCATTTCCCAACCAAGCACTCTTAACCACTTTGCTACAGTTTCTTTACAGCAAGGTTTCAACTGCCATTAGATGCTGTTTTACGGTCAGAGTATAGGGGTTTAAAAAATTTTCAAAGACTGTTATGTTGCCATTAAGTGCTGCATCATTCACACCTATTCCATACTAGTTCCTTGTCTCCAAACACACTTCCATTAAACGTATTTCTCTTCATGTTACCCTAGAAAAAATCTCACCATTGCCATCCTGTGCAAAGCATCTAAAGAGCTTGCAAGTAATTTTTTTTTCTAATACACTATAAATACTTGTCCTAAGAACAAGATTATCTCAAATCCTTCTTTTTAATTATGAATTATAGTTTAAAAAGAGGTTCTTTAATGCATTTGTTTTGTATGTTATTTTGTTAAAAGATATTTAAAGCTGACCAGTCCTCCAAAATAATCAAAAAGATTGAAGAATGAAAATTAATACCAGATTGCCCAAAAGATAAATTAGGAAAGGGAAGGAACCAAATCAGGAAGAGCAAGGGAGACAGCTAAAGTGGGAAAAAACAATCTTACTGTGTTGAGCCAATATATAACCCTGGATTAAAAGCTAGCCTTGGCAAGGCTCAAATGTGAAGATGCTCACATTGGGCAGCCCAGACCTGCTGCTACCAGAGGTTGTTGCTATGGTGACCAGTGACAGTCAGCCAACAGTAAAATGAATTTACAAAAAATAGTTAGGAAATACTGAAAGGAAGAAAGAAAAAGGAAAGGAAAAGTTTGGCGTCTCTAAGCAGATGCACAGTTCCATTGTCCGCTGCTTGCCCTACTGCAGTGGCGGAATACATCACCAAAATGGAGCCGAACTTCCACTTTACCTCCATGATAGCTGAAGGATATTCCTGCCTCCATGGGTTTCTAATTGAAAGAAATTATTGTTTCATTCATGCTGCAGCTTTTCAGTGACTCAGCAATCCAGCAAATTCAGCTGCCTCTGAAACCTGCATGGAACTGTTAGCTCATTGTTCTCATCTAAACTATTTAGAGGAAGCCTGGAGTGGCCCATTTCTGTCTTCTGCTTTTAAATCAGCCTGGGGATGGTTCCATCCTGACATGTAAAAGGTTTCTATGGATGAAGTATTTGTCACTGAAACAAAAGGTTTTGGAACTTTACAAATCTACTGGAAAACTCAGTTGATTTCTTTTTTCAAACAAAGAATAAAGCAGAGACTGGCTGTTTTAAAAGCAAAATCTGCTTCAGAGAAGGCTAGCTGAAGCTGCAGTCAGTGGACCATAAATCACAGTGCCCATGCCCAGCTGTGCAGCACTGCATGGAAGAAAAGGTTTTGGATGGCAGTGTCCCTCGGCGATAGCTGCGGGACTGTGTGCCAGAGAGGTAGTTATTGTTGTTTACTTGCTGTGCTATCAACGTGGTATGCTAGAGAGCACACTTTTAGGAATCAGCATATGTGCACTGTATTATCTTATCTTGCACAAAACATTGTCCCAGACCCCTGGAACACTCCTGCTAGAGTACTGTCAGAAAGAGATAAAAATGAAGTACTACATCTGTTACAGCTGAAGTGCTGAACTAGACTTCCCTACAAACATTTTTTCCTAAGATTGACAGTACACCATGATCAAGAGGAGGAACAAGAGAACCTCGTACTGAGCCCTCAAAATCTACATGGATATCTGTGTGCATGTGTTTTCCAGGCCTATAAATGTCATGAAGATGGGTAGAGGTGAAAAAACTGAGATAGAACAAACATGGAAGAAGTTGTTATTTTTAGAGAATAAATATAGAGAGAAGCATTTTCACAAAATATGTTTTTACAGAAATAGCAGGCACAGCCAAAGTTGAAGAAATTGGCCAAATTTGTCTCCCCTTTCAGCCCAAGGAACATGAGGGTTCAAGCCACTTCACTCGCCCTTTTGAGGTCATGACTGGGGAGAGTCACTTAGCTGTGCCCTGATTTGTTTCCTCCATAGATAAAATGGAAAATACAGACTAAATCAGCCTTTTAAAAGTGCTTTCATATTTAAAGAAATGAAAAGTGCTAAGTGAGTGGTAAATGTTCCTTGAGCAGATTAATACTTGGATGATCAATATACATTATGAGACTGCTCTTATTCATCATATTTCCCACAGCTGAAAGAATTCAAGAAATAATAATATAAAGATGACAGCTGGTAGAAATGCCCTTAGTGAAAGCTGCCAAATTGTCTTGAATGCAGGGGGAGCTGTGTTCTCATTTGCTTACACTTCAGTGCAACTCATACAACATGAAATCAAAATGATGCCTTTCATCTGAATCATACTGGCTTTTTATACTGATGTGTTGTGTTGACTTAATTTCAATATTTCAGTACAACTGGTTTTTTATTGTTTTTGAAAAGGACACAATTTAAACCCAAGACATTTAGCTACTACTCATAATGGGAATTCTTCTGGTACTTTCTTTGAAGAGCTTCATGAAGGCTTTGACCTAAAACCTGGTATTAAGCAAAGAAAGAGAACTGAGATCACAGAGTTCTCTTTTGCTAGATCCATGAAAACAAGTCCAAACAGATATCATCAAGTTACAAGTTTCAAAAGGTTATATGCATTCAAAAATAGGGCATATCTTTTTTTTTTTTTTTTAGGAAGCAGACTTCAGCTACAAGTATATTAAGCATTCCTACAAGCACAAGCAAGAAAAATAATATTCTAATTATTTGGAAAGCAACTAAGCAACTTGAACAGCTTCAAAATATTTTATATTTTCAAATTTTAGATTTAAAACACTCGATCACAACCCTGTGCACAAATACTAATAATATTTTAAAATATAATTATCTAGCTGATTTTTATAAAAAGTAGGCATTTGGTGGAAGTTCTTGCAGTTTCTTCATATTCAGAAAGGATAGAAGATATTTTTAGTAGGTAAGAGCAACTTGCTGTTTTTCACTAAGTACCTGATAATACTCACTGAGATGATTACTATCCATATAAAAAGCTAGATCATAAAGTACATCAAAAGACAAAAAGTAAACAGAATTCTTTCATGCAAAATCTCTTGTTTATTTATTTCTAATGCACTTGAATCCATAGGAATAACATCAGTGGTCTGAAAAAGTGCCAGAAGCAGGTCCTCAAAGAAGAGCAGCAGTCACTCTAAAGCTTCTCCAACCTGACATCCCCCTTTCTCAGAGGGACTGAGAAGGAAAACAAGGGTGGACAAAGATGAAGCTGTGGAGATTTTCACACAGGACAAATCAGTTCCTCCTTTCACAGATGGCTGCATCACAGTCCTTTTTACCATTCACCTCCTCTTTTGAGAGTTTCAAAAGAATTGTGAAAGTGCAAGTGTCTCCAGCACAAGTAGAAACACACTTATAAAAAAATTAGGAAAGAAATAGACCCTTGTAGCTCAGAATGTAAACTTGTTCATAGAGGACAGTTTTGGTTTTTGTTTGTTTTTTTTTTTTTTCACATCAACATATCTTTGCTTGTGTGTCATTTAAAAACATTTTGTCATTGTTAAACTAGACCTTCCCTGAAGTAAATTGTGGCTTCAGTTACTAAAAATCTTGGGACAAGCCAATATTCTATGAAATCAAAGTTAGCCTGACCAGAAATAAGCAAAAGTGCCCTCATTTATAAAAGAAAGAGATGAGCCAACCAATGAAATAAACATTTTTAGCTCCTAAATGAAATGAAATCATGGTGTTGATAAATACACTTGCTAGTTAGCCACCTGATCTAAAGCCAATGATCCTTTAAAAAATAAGAAAAAAACCCAGAAGTAACATTTGTACAATAGCCACTGTTGGCTAGGAGCTGCAATACCTACTAGGAATGAACATTACTTCTCAATTAGAAAAATCTTTTCTCTTTTTTTTCTCCTTTATTTCATTAAGTAATGGAAACACCTGCTTCTTTCAAGTATCTTTGAAGTGCTTGGCATAGTACTAATGCTTTACAGGAAAAAAAGTCCCCCTTTTTACTTTTAAATCAAGAACAGCTAGATACAAGTCTTGTAGGAAAATTGGGTTTGCCTTTCCTGAATTCATTACTCATTGAAGTCCACCTACCACTAAAATAGTTCACATTATGCATGAAACATGAGAACAGAAGTACTTTTTTACCTGCAGGAGATCTGGTTTTGTCTTTATCCTTATTCATTTAAGGAACAATTACATGGGCTAGAAACTTTTGGTTATAGATCTTACCTCTCTTTAGGGGCAAACTAGTGAATCTAAAGTTTTCAACAGTCTGTGAATTCAAATTATTATATTCTTAGTATTTCTTCTGAGGGAACTAGATCTTAATACAAAAGGTGCAGAGAAGCTCAGAAAGACTGTCTTCAGTAGGAGTGAAGTGCAATTTCTGTATACCAGCTAGCTTAAGCCAGTAGGAAAAAATAAAAGGAGTTATCACTTCAGAAAACACCTCAAATTGACCTTTTTCATGTATTTCCTAGTTAACCCAGACTAGGTATTTTATAAATATTTCCTATATATTTTTAAAAATTAATTAATTCTATTATCTTCTTTCTCTAATTTCTTTTTATTTCTAACTGAAAAGGAAACACCACACATACACAAGTACAATATTAAGAAAAAGCAAAACAAAACCACAGCAAGGAGAAACTTTTTTCTTGTGAGGCTTTGCTAATAACATGTTAAAACATTTTGGCTAATAAATGGCACTTTTTTTTTTCTTTTTATTTTTTAATGGAAATTTCTTCATTGTCATACCTGCAGAATTCTCTGCTTAGTTATATGCCTGCCTGTTTCTATCTGCATCGGTGCTAGAAAGCACAAATGGCCCAGCCTCAAAACCTACTGATCTGGCAGTCTGACCCCTAAAATATCAATGTGATAATCTATAGCTTGCTGACTTTTGCTTTAGCTGTCTGTTGCATGCTTTGATGAATACCGGCCCTGCAGGAAAAGCATATGAAAATCACATCATGTGCAACTGGTTTGAACTGTTGTGCAGCCATGGGACACTGAGCCACTCTGGGGAAAAAGTTAAAGTGAACTACAGTAGATAAATGTCAATTTCATGGGTTTTGACATTTTATTATATTATATTTAAATTAAAGTGAATGCAATCTTGGTTTCTTTCTGCTCTGAGCCTGCTTTTTTTCCTTTCAGAGGATTCCGATAAAATGCATGATCGTCCTCTGCTGTGGCTCTCAATTCCTCTTTGGTGAAGACAGCAAGGTTTACATGATGAAATTTTAATGACCATGGCCCTGCATGGCAATGTGAGGTATCAATGCATTTTCAATAACACTAGGCCTCTGTGAGAACTGGCATCAGGTGACATTCCTACTGCTGAATGCTGCGTGTCCTAAAAGGCAGGCGTCGTGGAGATAGAGGCAGCACCGGGGAAAGCGCCATTATAATGCAGCAGTCGTTCGGGTGAAATGGAGATTTATGAATCTCTGCCAGAGAAATTATATTATGGACTGTAAATTAAAATGGGGGCTTAACACACAGTGAACTACATGCTAGAGAGGCTGATTTTTAGATTGGCCTGTCTATTCAGGTTCAGGCAGCTGTAGAGACCACCCCTCGCTAGGCAATCCCAAGCTCTCCATGAAACCCAGACATTCTAGGTTTGAAAAGGCAATTGCCAAAGCTTTCGTAGTCACAGCAAAAAATAAGTACTCCTCAGTTGCTCCAGCAGGCATTTTACTCTCAGCTTACTGTTGTAGTATGGCGACTGGGATGTGGTGGCTTCATTCTCAGATGTAGTTCCAATGCCTTCCACAGAGAGACTTTAGTTTTAATCCTCCACAAGTCATAGTGCCTTAAAAGCTCCAAGGACCACATTTTGGTCTCTGAATTACTGCTGCTGTTCATGAATCAATCTTCTTAGATCTGCCACTGCACACTGGGAATACTTCCAACTCAACCATCAAACCCAAATAATTCAAATTGTTTACTATGTTTTGGCAAGCATTTTTTGGAAGCCTCCTCAGGGATGAAAAAAGCCCCCAATTTTGAATTAAAATAACTAGATCATAAGATGCGAAAAAGTTTTTAAAAACTCATGGGAACAGCACACATGCCCCAAAACCTGTATGGTAAAATGATAAATTTCACACTGCACTATCCCTCTGCATATGACAGTGTTTCAAGTAGGATGCAATACAACCTATGAGACTGATCTTGAAATATATTCAAATATGCAACTGGTATGTCCAATATCTAGTGTTTCCCCAGAAAAAAAGAAATGCATAGCACTTTTTCTTATAGACCACAAATCCAACACAATTATTTCCTTTCCAGCCATCTACATTATGTGCAACAAAAAGTTGCACATAATAAAGCACAAAATAAATGTACTCATCATATATCTCAATTCATATGAGAGGCTCACTCCCTGCATTCTTTATTGTATTTTATATTCCTTTAGAAACTGGCTTACATCCTTACAAAAGGGTAATTTGTCTTAGCCCTCCTAAAAAAAAAATTCTCCTTGATTGCCCTGAAACAGGAAAAAGAATACAAATTAACTTTGCTTTCTGCTTATTTGTACAATTTAAAATGATAAAATTGACTTCACACTTCAAAACTCTACAAGGACACTTTGCCTCAAGTGAAAGTAGCTCCACATGGACCACTTTGTGCTTGTCTAATGTGTAAATGTGGTGTTTTATGTTGAAGAAAGTTTAAGCAACTATACCGTGCATATGCAGTAACTCAGCTCTCACTTGAGCCCCACAAGTGCCATGCCCTAAGGCGTGCTACGGGCCACGATTCACATGGCAAACAAAGTATTTCCAGTGGACTATCTGCAGTGGTGCTGCAGAGAATAGAACATATATTCTAGACCTGCCAAAGCAATATGTTCCAGAAAACACAGCATTTTATTTTTTTTTTGGAAGACACAAGGGTAACACGCTGTGGAGGTTTAGAGATTTTTTTTGGTTTTTGTTTTTTTGGGTTTTTTGAATGTTTCAGTCACATTTCAAAGCACACAAAGTTCTGCCACAAAGTTCCAAGTAAGGGATCTGTTCCTTGATTTATTCGCACTTTTCCACAAACACTCTCTGTTGGCTTTCCCAGAATAGGGATATTAATGACAGCACACCACCATCTCCCCACAAGTGGTGAAGCAGTGCTGACAAATCACATATGGGCATGACACTATGAATAAGGCTCCACAGAGACTAGTACCAGGCAGCACATGGCACTACTAATACACAGTGTAACAATGCCAGCCTGAACTGCATCTCCTCAAGGAAAAGCAAGACAACAGCAATTTTCCGACTTCTGGAGGTGGCAAAAAGGTATCAGATCATTTCATGGCGTCTGGAACTGATCATCCCACTGTCTCTTGATTTAGTCACACACAGCTGCAATTTCAGTGGTGTGTGCCAGTGCGCATTCAGGAAAGGGAACGCAAGTGAAACACGGCATGGTGTGAAAAGGAGATGCCACCTACTCATAACCACCATTGGCATCAACAGCCTTCCCGTACCCAGCTCTCCTGCCACGAGTCCAGGCCTTGGGATGACGCCCAGCCTGGTCTCATCCAGCCTCCAGGGAGGGCCTGATTCCCAGGGCTCAGGCTGCTCCTGCCACCTTCCAGCTGCTCTGCTCCTGGCTGGGGCAACAGGGCACTCTGTGCCCCCTGGCAGGATAACTCCAGCTGACAGCCCCAGCCCACAGGAAGCCACTGTCCCAAATAGCACCCAGGCAGCCACCAATTACAGAGTACAAGAGATGAGGTGACCACAAATACCTATCTAAAAAAGCAAGAAAATTACCAAGAGTTGGGCAAAAAACCAAAAAAGCTCTTCTTATACATTATGACAGATTTTCATATCTAGATTTCCAAGTCAAACCCTTCAGCTTCTAAATGCTCAGAGTAATGTTAGATAAATCCAAGTGTGTTTTTTTTTTTTCCTTTTTTTCTTTTTCTTTTTTTTTTTAAGTGTTCTGGTTGATTTGTTTCCCTGAGTAAATCTCCTCACCGAGATGAAGGTTCCTTGTACACAAGCACCTACACATTGCATCTGTAATCATATCCTGTAAATGGCATCAGCAAAAGAAAGGAGTGACATTTTTTCCTCTTGATCACAACAGAATAAACAACATTTTAAAGGTTAAATTATTCAAATTCTACAGTTACCACTAAAAAAAAAAAAAAAAGACATCTCTTCTGAACCTTCAGATTTCTTACATCCAATTATTTTGATTTTTTTTTATCCTGTTCCAGGCTTCCTGACTATTGCTGATTAAGGGGCAAAAAAATTGTGTTGTAACTAGAGGCAACTCATTTACTTCCACTGATAGCTACAGCTCCAAATACAAGTCTTTCAGCTCAACTCAGAGAAGTTAGATGAACAGCACAAGTTTGTAAAAAACAGACAACATCTAAATGCATATCACAAAGACTTGTGCACTGAAAAAAGGCCTACTTGGGTGTCAGCTTTAACTATTTAAGGTCAGACAAATGCCAGGGGAAGAAATATGTAATTTTACTTAAAACAGTTTCTGAACAGCTTAAGAAAAAGTGAAAAGAAAATTAGGGAATTCAGTTTGAAAACCAGTTTTAGTCGTCATAAATCCCTGCAAAACCACTGTTGTTGATGCAGCCACAAACCTGATGGAGTCCTACTGTACCAAAGCAACAAAACACCTGACCTTCAGTTACAGAAGAGACTATGGTGCTCAAAAAGCATCATATAATTTTAAGATTTTAATGATTTTTCTTTTTCTGATGTTGTATTTATGTATAAAAAAGTAAAACAAAATTAAACAATGGGTTCTGTGAAGCATCTCTGTGTAATTGTGCAAGAACTGAACACAATGACTCCCCTTTCCTTAGAATATTTCCCACTGATCCCTTACAGCCCAATTCCTTTGCCTCCCCAAAGCACGCCTGCTGATTATCCTCCTGCCTCTAGGTTTGATTTTGCATAGATTATCCAAAATGAAGGCTTCTGCATGAAAAACTTCTGTTATCTTAAAAAAAAAGATGTTTGAGAACTGAAAAGCTGCAGAGTATGACAATCCCAATCATTCTATTTCTTCTTGACCAATGAAAGCTGCACATTTACATCCAGGCTTTTTAATCCAGATCATTCATTTATCCCACGTTCTGATGCTGCTCCATTTCTAAGGTAGTAACACCACTAATTCTTCCATGGTTATGAAAAATAACTAAAATGAAATGGGTGAGAAAGACATACCATGCTATGTAAAGTAACATTGTGACTGAGCTCATAAAAGAAATGCTGACTGAGGAATTTAAACTTTTTCCAAACTTTTGATCTTGTACATGTTAAGGTTTGATGTGAAAGTTAGATGTCAACTGTAAAGAGAAATCTCTCCAGACAAAAATGAAAAAAAAGACCTCCTGTTGAAACATACCCAATGATAACCAACAATTTTCTGATCTTGAAGAGAACATCTTGCAAGTACCTTGCATGTAATATTATCTTATGCCAAGCAGCCCTACTTTTTCTTATCATTATATTTTTGCCATAGATAAGTGTTTGGTTTCACAAATTTGACAAAAAAAAAGAAAGTTGCTGGAATAGTTGTTCAGTAAGTCTTATTAGAACAACTACCCTGTTATATTTGCATTGCCCACGGGTCCTGAGAAAACATTCTGTTTTGTGAGGACAGATTTGCAATTTATATATAACAATTACTCTTTTCATTTCAGATAATCATAGTTATTAGTAAGCAGATCCCTAATAACCCCTTTGTATTTAACTTTGAGCTCTTAGCTAAGGAAAATTTGAGCCTGTAATTTCAAATATTTCTAGATATAATTTGTTTTCTGTATTGATTACTTTTAACCTTGGTTGCAAAGGATGAGTAGGAAAAAAAAATTAGCATGATATGCACAAAACAATCTTAATGCAAATTCATAGAGTTTTTGCTTCTTGTGATGGTGCAGATGCATGAACCAAGATCTAGTATCCAACTGTATTTGTTGAAAACTGAGTAACCTTATCTTTTGCTGTTATCCTGGTGATAATAGACAAATTATATTTGAAACAAATCACCATTAAAAAGATGCTGGAAGTCTTTGTTTACAACAAAATAACCTTTATATGTATGCAAAATTCCATCAAATAAGATACAGTATCAATTCTATACAACAAAAGAATTATTTGTGTATCTCCTTCTAGTGGTGACAGAAAGGGCTTTGAAAATGGCATCATTATGGAATTGTTCTGCTTTGCGGGCTTGAGGAGGGGGTGGGGAAGAGGCTGTTCTTATTTTTAAAGAGAAATCAAGAGACAGTCTAGATATGCCACATGCAAACAAAAATTGTTGTTCAAATGTCACTCATGACCTGACAGAAGGGAAAGATTGACATAAATTTTAATGCATGCAGAAAGCATACAGAAGTATATTTTGCTTTCAACTAGTTTATTAGTATTTTGTATATGCAGAGAGGTTAAAAATGAACTCCTACCCACCTGTCAGTGGGTTCCTATTGAACACTTCATCCATAGCAAGTAGTGGAAGAGATTCATTATACTTGCACAAAGTAACACAAAACAAATGTTCAAAAATCAGAAAATATTACAGGACAATTTATTCCTATTTGCAATGTTAGCATTCTGACTTTGGCTAGACATTCAAATAAATTTGATTATGTGTTTTTAAAACATCACTACCAGATAAAAACAAAGTATGGCACTACATTAGCAGCAGAGTATTTTTAAGATCTAATGAGTTTCTATACTCAGAAATATATTAACCTCATGTGTGAATCACACATTATAGGGAAATAAGGTGAGAAACCTTCTGTAAAAATGTAAAAAATGTTAGTGATAATAAAATAAATGTAGAAGCTGTTTAATGCCAATGAACCAAAAAAAAAAAAAAAACAATAGTGTAAAATGCAAAAAAATAATTGGCATAAGGAAAAATCACATGGAAAATCAGAATATTCCTGAGTGTGCTGCAAAAATACAGTTTTCCAGTGAAGGTAATTAACTATGTTATGTATTTGTCTAGCATATTCTTTGTTTTTCAGATTTCTTGAAGTCAATGGGCTGTCCCTAAAGGCTCCATAAAAGGGATGAGTTTTGAAGAGTTAGTTGATTGAAGACAAAAGATAGGGATTTAACTCTGTAGAAGTGTACAGAAGTTAACAGTAAGATCCAGAATAAAAGCCCAGAAGGAGAAAGGTATTAGGGCAAAGTAGAGAAAAAGAGATCAGTTCTAGACACCCTTAGTAGAAGAATTAGAGAAAATATAACCTATAAAAATTAGCAGCTGCAGTGCTTAGAAGAACTTTGAAGGAGATGTTTTTCAGTCTAATATAAGGCCCATTTGCATTAACAGGAGTTTTTTTGGGTTTTTTTTTTTTCATTGACTCCAAGGGATTTCTGATCAGACCATATGAATTTCACCTTGGTGCTCTGAAGGTTTTTTTTTTAAGTCATGCGAACAGAAACACAGCCTATGTCAAAATTTAACTCTATATCATCTAAATTGTGAGTCTGTGGTTGCATTGTCCAACTCACAGTCCATATTATCCATCAAAGGTTACAGAAAGTGATAAATGAATGCCCTGAAAACTTTAAAATTAGTATGTACTAAGTGCATAATTATTCTTTTCCAAGCACAGATCAGCAAGCAGAGCTTGCTGAAAGTCACTGGTGCTGCTGCAATTTCAATCTGCTAAAGTTGCCTCACAGGAATTCAGTGAATCACAAATTAACATAAAGAACAAAGACTCTCTACGTAATCCGGACTGTATTTTCTGTGTATGCAGATAGTTAAATCCTATTTAAACTGACAGCATTTATGACACACAACATTATACAGTCAAATGAACTGCCCATATACTAAAAAGTGAATGTAGTTCTTTTTCCTGAGAGTTGTGTAGGTAGCATCCCATCCAAATTTAGGTTGGCTATACTAGAATTCTAATAGCTGGTAATCTGAAGTGCTCATTAGGGATATGCAAGAATTCATTACCTAAGTGTGTCTAATTTAACCATATTTTCCCCTTGAATGAAGCCTGCCTTAGTGGAAATTAGTGATCTAGCCCACACACTTCCAATACTGTTGGCACTTTCAGTTTACATTTGATATTTTTTTTTAGAACTCTAAAAATTACTTTCTCTGTCTTCTCTTCTGATCTCCACTGGGTATTTATATGCAGCAAGCATAATTATGCTTTTGGCAAGCTAGTGAAAATTAAACCCTTATGAGCAAAGAAAGGAGGGTAAGGAAGCAAGGAACAGGAAGAAAATCTGGTTTAAAGTGAACTTATCACAAGCTTACTGAAGTATAAGCAGAAGGCAGCTACATATTGGAATCTTGCAGCACACTTTTAGGAGGTGGTGACATTTGGCTCATGCTTAATGAAAGCTGAGAATGGGTATTTTATTGAGTTGAACAAGGAGTGCATCTACTGGAAGACACTAAAGCAATGACTTTGGCAAGCTGTTGTGTTTCAAATATCAAATAATCTGATCTTAAAAATCCAGTGTCACTGACAAGGAGAGATGATCTTGTGTGGTAGGTCTTACAATACTACACACCCTATGTACCCTGAGCTCTGATTTTCATATACATCACATTTACATTGGTTTCCTCACCAACAAAATAACAACTGCTAGTATATCACCCTTCTGTCTACTTTTATTGAAAACTTCCCAAGGTTTTGCTCCTTCAAGAACTGTAAACACTGAACTCAAAGGGAAGCAAATAGAAGATGGGATATTTAAGGGAAATCCATCAATGTAACATTTTCCTTTCTTCATACAGTCACAATACTCAGGGTCTGAGAGCTAGCAAATCGTGCTGAGTGACGTACAGATGCACCCAACAAAGGAAGGGGCCATGAAGAGCCTTTTCCCACAAACCTGAGAAAAGCAGTAAAAAGAAGCCTATTCCAGTCAATGACCAAATATGGTCCGCGAAGCATGACCTGCCAATGGCCACGAAAATTTTTACAGAGCCTCCAAAGACAGCCCCTGACTGCTGTACTCACAGGACAAGCTCAGGATGCAAACAATTAATTTTTGGAAAAGATTTTGTGAAATGACCTGTCCTGTGCCAGTGCGTCTTTAACAGCTCTCAAACTCTCAAACACAACGTGAACATTTTTCATAGTGGCAAGTTTTCCTACTCAGATGTGTCCTTTCACAGCTAATACCTCTTGAAGAAGAGGCCCCTATAAATCTCATAAAAATTTCACTCCACAGAAAAAGCTGACAGTCTTAGCTGTCTAATTAGAGCAAAGAAAGGCTACTCTCAATAGCTGAAATGTCAGCAGCAAAATTCCAAAATAGTTTTAGCAGATAAAGGTATTCTGTATGAGTGAAGCTTCCTGTAACTGTTTTTTGGTGTCTGTGATCAGTGGTTTGTTTGGCAGATATATACTGAAACTTTTGCACCAGAGATGAGAAAGATGACAGGCACAAACAGTTAATGGATTCCTTCATCTATCAATACTCTTTTGTCATTATAATACACTTCTACCTACAATAGGAGACTAACATAATTTGTAACCTGTTGTTTGACAGAGCATGAAGAGAGAAGAGAATGCTTCATGGTACTTCTCTTCAAACCCCCTTGCCCCTGAAATGGGATAAACAAAATGTGGATTATTGTAGAGAGTGTGTGTTTTGCACATAGAAGCCACAGAAAGTAGCATTATTGTAAGCCTGATGGGAGAGTACAACAAAACCAAATCAGAATGAAAGAAAGCACTGTGGTTAATAGATAAAGGTGGAAACCAGAGTGAAAGGTTAAGAGAAGGGAGCTTAATGGTAATTGCCCTATCATATTTTAAGAGCCTGATCTTCATTTTGCCAAGATAAATTAGTGCCAATAAAGACAGGTCTGTATTTCTAACCTTGATACTTATGAAAATGTTGTGTGTTAGTCATTTGGCAGAACAAGCCTCAAAATAACAAAGCCTGTTTTGTAAGAACATTGTGTAAAGTGAAGGTTATTTATTTTACAGATTTCCTGCTTGTCAGCAAATGGTGCAACAGAGATCCAAGTGGAAGCTGAGTAGTAAACTGCTAAACAGACACAATCACATCATGTGATAAGAAATGGGCAAATAATTTAACTGGAGAGAATGGGAAGTATCATTTAACAGCAGTAAATCAGTATTTAAATTGGGAGTCTTTAATCACCACTTTGGAAACTTGCAGGCAGAATAATTGTCCTGCCAAGAAAAAAAAAATTAAAAATGAGAGAGAGAGAAAGAGAGAAAGAGAGAGAGAGAGAAAAGATTTAAATAAATATGAAGATGCCACAACATATCACAGACAGAAAAGTTTATTTTACTGAATAAATGTTGGATTTGGCAGTCAAAATCATTTCAGTACAAATGAAAGTTTGAATAGCTTTGGAATAGGTGTGAAGCTTTGTCAAGCAAAGAAGATACCACTACAAAACAGAAAAAAAAATGACAGGAAAGTCACTGAAAAGTGACATTTTCCTCATTACTGCAAGTTCTATTCATCTTCCCTGAGGAGTTCCTCTGACTGTGTATTCATTGACCCCAACAAATATTTGGCTTTATGTTTGCTGCATAGATGAACTGCCGATGATTCCAAAAGAGTGTTTTAAGAACTCCCATAAGGGCAGTTAGTCATGCCAGGGGGGCTCTGTCAAGGAGCCTGGAAGTGCTGAGAGACCCAATTCTCCCTGTATTCGCCTCTCATTCTGTAGTGGGGACTGCCTGAAGCATCTCAATTCCTATCAGAGCCACAGATCCTAAAAACCCAAAGTAGCTGATCACTAAACTGAACTTGCTGGCCTGTCAAGAATGCCAGCTTCACTGAGCAACTGCAGGGAGCCCATTTAAATTCAGAACAATATGTGCCAGCACTCTTTAAACTCTTTTTCCTTTTTTCCATTTTTGATTCACTGAATTGAAAAAGGGTTGGGTTTTTTCCCATCCACCTTATCTTTTGAGAAAATGGAATGTTTTCTCAAATGATAAGACTCCCAAATCTAGATTCATTTTTCTTTTAATAGCCTCCAGTATTACAGTCTATTTAAATCAAATGATAGAGCTTTCAGTTCTACCTTTTGGTACTCTTACGGTTTCCTTCACACATTTAGTCTATCCTTGGTGTGCATTATTTGCATTTTTAGATCCTAGTTATTCCCCATTTTCCATAAAAAAAGAAATCGATCTTGCCATCTGAAAGTTAGAATACCAGTTGGTTGCTTTGCTAGTTTTTATACAGCACATGCAGCTCTGTGAGAGGCTTAACTGATGAAGCTCAGTTTAATATGGCTTTCTGTCTGGCATTTCAATTATCCCACGCAAGCTCTGTTTTTCAAAGCTTAGGGGGCTCATCAGCTCTCTCTTGTGAGGATTCAGATGTCTAAAAGTATAGTTTATATACGGCATAAAGTACGTACATCTAATCTCTGACAAGTTTGTCATACCTATCAGATGACAGACAAAACATGCTCAGTGGCTGGGAGATCTGTGCGTTAGCAATTACCGAAGTCACAAAGAGATTATAAATGCCAACTAAGTGGTTTTTCTTATTAGTACATTCTTATCAAACAATTCTATTCCTGCCAACTTAATCTTCAGATTCCCAAATATGCTCTCATGCCTCTTTCCCTGTATACTATCATGTTTTACCCTAAGTCCTTGAAGCAAAGACTAGTTTCTGATTTCTGTCTAAGTGAAGCTTTCACCTTTCCTTCACTGCAAGAAATTATTACTTCTCATTCTATTAAAATGCATTTTATGTATTTTTCAGGCAGGATTATTGGCTGTAAGATTAATATGCACCTCCAGTTTCAGAGGTCATTCTGGCTCTTTAAAAAGAGCCAATTT
The DNA here is from genome assembly GCF_027887145.1 of Ammospiza caudacuta. NCBI lineage: Eukaryota > Metazoa > Chordata > Aves > Passeriformes > Passerellidae > Ammospiza > Ammospiza caudacuta. The sequence goes on from NC_080594.1 coordinate 67,689,747, forward strand.
CTCTTCTGGTCATTTATCAAGAATAATGCAAGGTAATACATCTAACCTGAAATAAACAGTGAAAAGAAAATCTGTAAGACTGTAATTGTCTACTAATATAGTCTTACCTTTACAAATAATCTTTATTTTTCCCCTGAATTTAATATTATTACTAAATGCAGCGGTCATGCAATCTGTAATCCACAAGACATTAAAAGATATACTGAAATCTAAAACAATGTTTAAAAAAGAAGTTGCCCTTAGTTATGTGAGTTTTGTTATCCTGAACAATAAAATCATATTTCATAGGACATTTTGTATCTTTTGATTGTCAAAAAGTATACGAAAATCCATTTTCCACTGTGTTGGAAGTGACAACTCTAAGAAACAAATATTTCTGACCATAAAAATGAAAAAAAAAAAAAAAAGAAAAATCATACAGATTAAGGGCTTTCTTGAAGGTTGAAAAAAATGGGTATCTATGGTATAGCACACATAAACCACAGAGTGAAAATGTGCAGTGAGGACTGGCAAGCTGAAGTGTTTCTTACACACTATGCATGCACATTTCCTGTCTTACTGCAATGAACTTATGATCCCCGGTGCCAAGTGCTCAAGTCCCAGCTGTGGATTTAAACCCAATCTCGTTTGGAGTTTCCATTCTGTTGGCAGCAGAGTCATTCTTCACTGCACTGCTCAAGCCAGAAAAGGCTTCCTGACTCGGAGGCAGACTCAGATAAGCAATGGCTATAAGAGAAGTTGTAATTGCACAAGCTCTTTCTTTCCCCAGCAGGTATAACTACAAATGAGCGTCACTGAAAATTCTTCTGAGCTTTAACAGGGCAGATAACCTCATAGGCAATTGTAAATCTAACACAGTGTCCAGATTAGCAAAGTAGACAGAAAAAGGGCCTGTTATTTAACTCCTTCCTAGCAAGCATGGATTTTTCTGGTGGGTAGGCTGGTTTTTTTGTGTCGGCTTTTTCTGAGTGCTTGTTTTTTTAAGAAAGCTGCCTGGAAGTAAGGAAGGTGAGTAGCAGGCCTAGCCTAAACTTAAGTGAAAGCTCCACTGCTGAAATTTTATAGCAGTTAACACCACAAAATCAGGTAACCAGAAATTAAGCAATGTCAGAATAACAAATGTTCTGTTTTGTTTTTCCCTCTCTGTACATAAACATTGCAAATGGCATCTGCAATTTCTTCTCAGTGAGTGCACAGATGACACACTTCTTGTTAAACAGCAGCTTGTCTGTGCTTACTTTATCCTCATTATTCAGTGAATATACCACACACCCTTTCCAGCATGCTGTTCTAGATACAGAGACATTAACTTCCTCAGGGGCTCCTGATTCTCCCACTATAGCTTCTTAGTTCTTTCTAACTATTAACAGATTTATCCACATGTCATCACTGTGCAGTATGTGGTATCATTGCTGGGCATGTTTCACAAAAGAAGGCTGATGTGCATCTGTTGAAACTGAGAGAGAGGTGCAAAATAAATTTCAGAGCTTCAGAGGTGTCACTTCTCCCATCAGTTGGCACTTCACAGCCTCCCATAGGGTCTGAACAGGTACCCCTTGGCCTCAGCTGCTGGGGCAAGTGCAAAGGCATTCTGCACCTCAGAAACACTGCATCACAGGCTGTCACACAGGGAGTGAGAAACACAAGTCTTTGCTGAAATGAGAGCTTCATTTCAGTCATGTGTCTCCAGGATGACTTCAGGCATAAAAAGGTACTCTTTCCTTAATTCCTTTTCCAGGCAATGAAGAGGATGACAGCATATCTGGCAGGGGCAGCTGACCTGGCTTTCTCACTTTCAGTATCAGAGCAATACTACAAAAGGAAGCTTCCACCATTACAATTAGCCCTCATGAATATTTTCTCACTCAGAATTTCTAGTTCATACTTATTGTCCAGTGCTGAGCTCCTCATTAACATATTCCTCAGTGACCATTCCTATCCAGTCTGCTACTGCTCCTTCAGATTCTTAATCCCTGTTTAACATGCCAATATAATTTGCTACCTTTTCTTTTACCTCTTGTTTTAACATTCCTGCCTAGCTACAGCTGCAGTTGGCAAAATCCATGAGCCACACTGACCCTCAGATGGCTCCTGCTGACCGAGGTATCTCTTCCACAAAAATTCCCTGTTTTCTACTCCACATGTACTCCTCACCTCACTGCAACAAAGCCAGACTGCAATTCTCAGTTCTTTTATGGACATCAACTGGACAACTACTGAAAACACAGAAGAGAATCTCCCTTTGGAGACCAAGAGCTCTCACAAGTACCATACTGGAAGAACCGCTCACCCTCATATCCACGGATATTTCTATTTAGGGATGGTTCATGTGCAGTCAGGTCACACCAGTGATTTCTGAGAGATAAAGAGATCTCAATTCAGGCACAAATCACAGACTTCAGCTGCCAAATGCAAATGTTGCTACTGAGCCAGGGCAAACTGAGGTATTTTTAAATGTGAATGAGTGGACTAAATACGCAAGGTTTTCGCAAAGAAAGAGCAAAAGATATATTCTTACCAATTCAAGGTTCATATTTTTTCAAAGCACAGAGGGGACAAATTTGGTGTAGTAAAGAGATACAGGAGTTTTTAAAATTTTATTTAATAACGTATTTTGTCTCTAGCCATTTTAAAAACTTGAGGCTAGGCAAATCTTGGCAAGGGAAAATGTCAGATAAGCTAGTTTTGGCAAAGTTATAAAGAACTAAGACAGTCTCCTAGTAAAGGTTCTGTATTTTAGAAATTTATTTTCACTATACCTAGGAGAGTTTACTCGCATGTTGAAAATTTCTATATTTGCTTAACAGTATTGAATCTGTGTGCTGATACATTCACTCATACTGGAACATTTCAAACAGCCTTCACAGGCAAAATTATTGAACTTGGTAGCCCTAACTAAAGATTCCTGATACATCCCAATTTCTGTTTTACTTTCATGGATTTTAGCCAAGTAAAGCATAAACTCTTGTTCTTTGTTCTGACAGAGGATTAGTTAGACCTCCCAAGCTAGCAGTCCATCTGCTCCGCCAGCTAATGCTATTGTCCCAGAGACACCACCTCCTTCATTGTTCCACTGAACAATCCATGCCATCTCTTTTCTCAGCTGACACTGACAAGTACATGTCAACCCACTTGCATTCTCCTGCACACATCTGTGACATTGAATATTGGCTTTCACAGTTTCAGGCGGTTTAAAGCCTAGTAAGAGCAAGGAAACACAATACTATAAAAAATACTATCGTACAATAGCTTTTAATTATACCATATTAGTTATCCCATCAATGCAATGTCCAGATTTGCATGTTTACATTGCTCCCTTCTACCCTCCTCAAGACATGATTTTAACTTTGCTGAATGAAACAAAATGTTTTAAAGCATTCAGAAAATTTAAAAGCACTTGCATATAAAGTAAATTGGATTCCCTGGCCTAACATGTTCTGGTAATTTTTAAAATAGATATAAGAGTAGAACCTCTTTTACTGAAGACTGGTTTTTGGGTTAAATCCGCAAAATGGAAGGACCAAAATAAGGAAAGCAATTCCACCTGCAGGTCTCTGAAAAGCTCCTGCTAAATGAGCTGATGCAATCTCAGTACAGGACTTATAGTCAGCAATGACAACAAAATTCTCATTACTGCCAGCATTTCAAGGAAAAAGCAAGAGACACAGTGAAACTATAGTTGTTGCAGGTGGAAGAAATCCAAGATTATTGATAAGACATGGATCAAATTCAGTGCTCTATCCCCTGCCATGTCAAACACAGCTTCACTCAAACTCGTGACCTTCATGTGATCCAAAATAATATTCTTATATGCCAATTATTTAGTAACAGAAAACAATATAGATGTAATAAAACCATTGTATTTTAAAACAGCAAGGTGAAATTGAAGTTGCTGCCTACAACAGGTAAGTAGTTAAACACAGAAGGAAACAATATATCTATTTGTTGTCTCTCTGTCTGTAAAACATACTAACACATAAAACACCTACTTTTGCTGATCCATCTGGGGCTTATTTACTGGATACTCCAAAAATGAGCCAACACTTCAAATCAGAAAGGTAAATAGCATCTCTGTCATGACAGACCACATTTGCAATGTGTCGCTCAAATGGTTCCTATGCTGGCTCTCAGCCTCAGATGTGGAACCACTATGACCATAGTTCTTGGACTGGGAAAACAGGTGATAGGTGCTAGCTTTAAAACCTTAAAATAAGGGGGAAATCCAGTGCATTCTCTACAGATAGTGTGCATTCTTTTGAAATCTTAATTTCATTTACGTCTGTGTAAACCCGTCTCCGGAGATTTCTCTAGAGTGAATTCTGCCTCCAAATAGGAGGCATCTGACAATTATCCACCAGTGTCCCAGTTTAGCTAAATTGGTTTTAAATTGGAACAACTTGTTACATGGAAGGGGAAGTTAAAGGGGGATGTAGTTTTGCCTTAGACACATGATTAGATTTAAGCATTGAAATTCAAGGTCCCATCCTCTGGACACAGGCTGTCAGGCCCACAGAGTTGCCTTTTTGTTTTCCTCTTCTCCCTCTTCCTTTTTTCTTCCTTTTGCTGAAAACCATTTCAGCAGATGAAAAATCTTAATTATATTTTATACAAAGAGGGCAATAACACTCATAATTTTTTTAACACAAGCAAGCACAGCAAGGTGACATATAATCAAGCACTCCCAGACTGATGTATTAAAATGCTTTTCTGCCAACTCCTGCCTTCCATCTGTGATGTAAGAATGCTCCTTCATTATTCCTTTTTATTATTTTCCCATGCAGATCACTGTGACCCATGCCAATCTTTGTGAATGTATATGATAGTAGAAAGTCCTTTTCATCACAGCAAATCTTTTCCTTAAGCATATAAAATGTTTGTTCATTAAACAACCAAACAGAAAACATTCCTCAGTGAAGAAACTACTACTACTGTGATTTATCTATAACAACCCAAAAAACATTGCTAAAAATGTTCAAGGAAGCCAGTGAATCAACAGTACTTCTTTATTCAAAGAGTAAAGAAGGCCCCTAGTTATTGGATCTCAGGGAACAGAGAGTGAAATAGGAATATTTTCACACAAATTTTTGCATGAGAAAAAGCAATTTATGTGTACCTATATACTGGCTGAACCTTACACTCTCAGTATGAATGGCTTTGCCTGCTCTGCTGTTAACTGAAGAAACAAGGTCCATCCAGTCCTGACTGCTAAAGTGCAGGAGACCTCTCTTCAACTGCAACCAACTTCTTCCAAATTGCAAAGCATTCCAGCTCCCCTAGGTTAGGAAACAGCAGACTGGAAAATTGTAGGAGATTGGTTTCTACAGACCAGCTATGTTTACAGCTGCAGTCTGTAACAAGACAGGCAGGGCTCGTTCTGCAAAGGAGCTCACCTGTAGCAAGTGTCCTGGAGCCGAGTGAGGATCTTCTATTGGTTCCCATAGAACCTCTCTAGCAAAAATCTGTGCTAAGTCTGGAATTCTGTCTTCCTCTTTGTCCTCCTCCATTTTTTAGCACTAATATTGTTTTTGCTTAGGCAATCAGCCTTAATATCATTAAGGGGACTAGAATCTTGGCTGTGTTTAATAAAAATATTAAGTGTAGAGGAAAAAAAATGTCCAAGAAGTAATGAAATAACAAGGAATTACTATAAAAAACCCCTCATAATCAGATACTGCTTTTATCACATCATATGCATTAAACTTCTCTGAACTGATGTCCTTTTCATCCTAATGTACTAAATTAAATATCTGCTCCTTGTAGAATTTGATTCATCTAAACTAGATTAAAATCAAATCATGAACAAAATCAATTTCACTTAAAGTACAATAATCCCAGCCCACTAAGGCCCCCTTCTAGTAATCACAATAAATGCTGTCTCTATCACCATTGCCATCCCTTATTTTTCCCCCCAGCCTTTCACTGAATGTATAATTTTCATATCACATTATAAATTAGGACCTTGTATATCTTATTCATGTCTTATTAGAATAAGTTGGCCAGGAAGCCAGAGGCAAGACAACCTCATTCAAACATTCCTCCAGGGTTTTCAGGTCAAGTCATTTTTTAAATTGGGATTGGTATAAACCCCAAGGGATTTCTTGATTTAAGAAAGAACTACAAATATTTAAGCTGTCTTGGGGGGATTATTCTGACATTGGATCGTGGGATTACCTTCTACATAAGACTCAAAGGATTTGGACTGGTTCAGCATCTCGTCAGAAAACTGGGCAAAAATGCTTCTTACGTGGAGTTAATCAGATATTCAATCATTCCTCGCTTTAAGCATGTCAAGAGGTGGCAAACAAAGGGAGAGGAAAGCAGTCGCTTTGAGATGCACAGGAAACAAAAGCCATCCTCAGATATACTGGAGCATTTTAGCTTTTTCACAAAGGAGAGTTATTCCTTCTTACAATGGGCCAAAATCCTGAAAAAAAAAAAAGCTACAAATTCCTTACTTACATACCAGCCATCTCAGAATTTTTCCCCTTGAATTTACAGTGGATCACTACCAGCATAGTGGTATTTAATGAAATATTTTATTAATAATTAATAACACTTGGCACTTCTATGACAGCCCCCCATTTGTCTTAGAGCACTCTAGTCTAATAACAAAGTCTGACAACAATCTACAAAAACAGGAAGCTCTGATCATAGCTGATGTAGTTGGAACTGTGAGAAGGTTTTAGGCAAACCCCCTTTGTCGTAGTCAGATCCTGGCTTTGGCTCAGATCTGAGGCCAGGCTTGAATTGCAATTGAAACCATCCTGTCAAGAACAGCACTTCAATAAATTCTCTGACCATCAAAAGTAAGTGTGAAAAATGTCACTCTCCCTTTAGTGATTTCCTTTTCTCTTTTCTTTTTTTCTCCTCCTAAAGCAGAAGTTAGAGGGGGAAAATGACAGGAATGAGACTTGTTCACTACTGCAACAATAAGAGGAACAATAGCCAGAAACATCGAGAAAAAATGGCTATTTGAGAACTGTATCTTCCTACCTGGATCTGGCAAATATAAAGGGTCAATGCCAGACCATCATACTGAGAAAAATATTGCAAAGAAAAATGGATTTTTTAAAAGATGCAATGTTGAAAGGAATTCAGTCACTCTCAGAAATGGGGCAATGGTGCCTTTTCAAACATGGATCCAATCCCCTCAAGTGAACTATTTTTCCTTATAAATTTATTCAACAAATAAAGAGCATACCACAACCCAGTGGCAATTAATACCATTAATTGCCCAGTGTGGAAAACTGAAGGGCCGGTATTTTTGTTTCCCTTCAGTTCATTCACTGAGGAATGAAGAAAATATCCTTCCTCAAAGGTACAGTCTTCATTCCTTCATCCCATCACAGCATATTCTCACACCTGTACTCTCCACGTGTATAGCCTCACATATCTCCTGTCCAACATACTGAGCAAAGACAGAATCCAGCTTAGTTTAAAACTCCAGAGGTAGAAGATAAAGGTGACCAGACTGTAATAGTCTCTCTATTTCAAACACAGGGTTTCTTCTTTGTATATTTAAGACAGTACAGGACTTGCACTGTACATTAAAAAGAGATTGTCTATGCTGGAGATTAAAAAAAAAAAAAAAAAAGAGAAAAAAACCCCAATCCTAACTAAACTTGACAGGAAACTACTTGCCAGTCACTGATGAAGAGATTCCAGCAGCACTAACAACAAGCCCTGCTGAATTAGGGTCAGTCACTTTTCAAGCCCAAAGGAACAGTCTTTTCCAACTTCAATCACAATCTCATAACTCCCCTATAAATAAACATACCCGGGAATAAAAAAAAAAAAAAAAGCAGAGGGAACTAGCAGTAACAATCCACACACAACATTAAACTGCAGTAATAATGTTTGTATTCTAGGAAGTCTGGAGAGAAGGAATTACTCTTCTTCACACAGATTAAACAAGTTTTATTTGAAGTATGCTTATAACTTCAAATGGCTAAGTAATTTTACATTATAAACACTAAACACTATAAGAAACTTCAACTTTTTATACTTATGAAAGAAAAACTGCAATAGAATGTCTCAGATGCTTAACTAACACAAAAATTAAAGTTCATTTTTAATGCTGAGTCAGGGTAAGATTTTGGGGCTCAGGACCCCAAGGACCCATTTTTTTCATTGAATCTGCCACTGAGTTTTTGAGCAATCTTTCCATAAAACAGAAAAGCACAAATCATGATGGTTAACCAACAAGTGAAACTTACTTCATGTGAATCATATTCCAAAATACTGATAATTTTGCAGGGGAGAACAACACTGTTAATTCCTAGCACTGTGTATCCTGAGGCAATCCTGTATGAAGTCCTGGAGTGTGTGGAGGGGTCAGGAAGAAGATCTAAGATATTAGCATTAAGAGATTTCAGTGTATGAATCAGAAACTGTGGTATTGAATGCTTATGAACACAAAAGTCTATGTGTCTTTTTCTTGTAAAAAATCTGCCAACTATTTTATCTTCTAAAGTATCTTATATGAATAGGAAATATTCCTTTGGGCATCCTTAAATCACCAAAGAAAAACGCATACATATATTTCTGAACTTTTTTTTTTTGCTATTTAAAAATTAATCTGCATCCACAGCTATAGATCAGTTTCTAGATATAAAGTCCCAGTATGAAAATACCTGAAGGAATCTCTTGTAATAGAATTTCTGAGATTAAAAAAAATTAGTTTTAAAAATCATTTTGAATTCCATTTTGGAATTCAATCCCACGGAGCACAAAAAACCCCAAACACAGAAACTGTTTAGTTAGCACAAGAGACACAATTTTTTTCCACAAGTGCCATAACTGCCGAAAAGGAAGCACCCTGTGACATTATAGAAAGCAGCCACTGGTAGAGAATGAGGATAACTGCCAGTTTATCATCCAAATGTGATGCAGGATTTAGTATGCCTAACTTAGACTTGCAGGAAAAGGCATTTCACAGACTTCTGCATGACCTCTCAATGCTTGGAGAAGTCCTTTTAGTTAAAACTATGGTATAGTTTTGTCTAACATTTATGTAAGCAACCAGTGAATTAAGTTCTGTGTACAGAACAAGTACTGAGCTATTCCTTTAGCATTAACTCTTGTGGTGGTCGTATGACATCTGCCACAGGCTGCCTCTACAGTTAGAATATAAAACACACGGGGTCAAGCAATGGCACACAATTATCAATACTCACTTGTTTAGTTGTGCCAAATAGCATCTCCCTAGTAGTGCTTATGTATTGCATGTGAAATAGGAGGACCCTGTTGCAATTTGCACTTTGTGGTACAAAGGCAGGCAATCCTCTTTTGGAGGACAGTTAAAGAACGGGGGTAAATTTAGCCATAGGGATGCGAACTGTGTTGCATTATCTGTGGGTCAAAGAATGGGCCTGAATGGGTTTTTTACTAATGTAGTCCTAGCTAAAGGGAGAAAACATGTTTCTTTTAGCAAAAAGTCAAACTAATTAATGCTATTCTGTTTTTCTGCCAATGTGGAAGCATAAAATTAGCATTCTGTAAACATTTAAGATGAGATTATGTTTCCTCTGTGAAATCACATTCCTAATCTCTTCCAAACAAAAGCACGTGCCAACTCCTTGAAAGCAGAAAAACTTTCACCCCATTGAGTTCCTAATTTATTTAATTTAAAAAATCAATCCAAAATTAATATTGTTATAGATGAAACTTAAGCCTTTTTCCTAGTGCTTTCTTCTTCTGGGAATCAAACTCGAAAGGTTTAACCATTTCCTTATACCTGGATAGTCGCATAAGGCAGCAGCCCCAAGAAATCTCATTGAATGCTTTCTCAGTGGTTTCCCTATCTGATACAACATTGCCAGAACGACACGCAATGCTGTTCCATGAAAAGGGACACTGCTTATTTTATCACACGCCAGCAGAAGCTGCCTTTTTCACAGGAGGCTTAAGACGTGCTTTCTCTGGTACTGGTCTGACTTCACTGCTGCACGTCATAGTCTGCAGGCACTCTTCTAATCATGATGCTAATTATCTCAGGATAAAATACTCATCGTGACATATCTATCTGCAACCCAGTTGCAGGACTGTGTAGATCTTGTTAGGATGTCAGGTTCTTCTCACACTTTGACATATCAGAGAACAGCCTTGTAAAAGCCAGCAGCTGAACACGGTTGCAGAAAGTAATCAATGGAAGATGATGAGTGGATGCATATCCCATCCCTTGGATAGTTCCTCACCTAACTAACCTCAGGCTGTAGAGCCTTCAGCACACTTCCTCCCATTCTTCAGACAAGTGCTCCAAAAGGAGTAGTAGTCATATAATTTCTTTAATTCTTAAGCAAAATTCAGGAACAGGAAATGTTATCTGTCCTTGCTATTTCTCCTTCATACAAGCATGTATACTGGGTCCTGGGTGTGATTTTTAAGCAATAGGCTCTCTGCCCAGGTGAGAGGTTTTCTTTATCCCAAGAAAACTGTCAAGAAAGGGTCCCAGAAGGAAGAACGTTTTCTTTGAAGATGCATAAGGCAGGGCTTTTAGCAAACTAGAAGCTTCAGTATATGAACTTCCATATGCATATACTGATGCAGTAGCATTGAAGGTCTTACGAGCAGATATTTTGGCACATGAGAACTTTGACATATTGGTATATACCAAGAGTTTCCAGAATTCATTCCCATATAAATGCTGAACATACCTACATAATCTATAAATTTAAGTGATTAAAGACTCATAGCCTAAAATGCTCAATGTATTTGTGCGGTATTTAAGCTATGGCTGAAAGGCACCAAAGCCTAAGGAACTCAGTTTGCAAAAGCTCACAAGAATATTCCAAAATTCACTTGTGTATGACATGAATCAACTATGAAGACATTTGGGAATACAGCAATCATTTTCCATTGCTGGTAAAGTAATATATGGGTAGGTACTCTGAGATTCTGCCAGGTATTTGAAAGGTGTCGTATCATGTTGAGGTATCTGACATTTCACACTTTTAGCAATAATCTAAATTTATTAAAAGCACCAAAGCAAGTGTTTTCATTAAAATATAGTTATAGTACATATTTTAAAAAATTATAAAATTAATTATAATCACCTACAGTACAACCTTAAGATAATTTTACAAAGACTCTCTTACCCTTTTTTAGTTTTATGTTTATTTGATGTCTCCTTTTTATGAACACCATATGAAGCTTCCGGTTTCACACGTTATACTCACATTTTAACAAACGTAATCATGGTAACTGCCAGTTAATTTGTTTTTAAATGTTAGAATTACATTTTCAAAAAACTTTTAATCATTCTGAAAGTGTTTTCTCCAGCCCATTTCCAAGACAAAGGTTTTGATCTCTGCAATTGGAGATTGAATGAAATTGATTAATTTAATGAAATTGTTATCCCATTTAAAGGTAGCAATTTTATCTGCCACAACCTGCACAAGAACACAAATCACAAAAATTTTAACATGATGCAAGTGGAAAAATATAAATGGTCTAGGAAGACCCTGCTTGAGCAGGGAGACTGAAGCAGATGATACACTATGGTCCCTTACCCATTCTGTGATTCTGTTAAATGCATTAAAATCCAAAGAGATTCTTAGAGTAATAATGTTGCTATAGTAGGGAAATTTAATGCAATCCTTTGCATTCAACTCCTTGCAAACTTCCTTTACATGCACATGATTTTTCTTTTTCAAGATGAGAACTCAGTTTTTCTGAGTTTCAGATGAGAACTTCCATTTTAAATGAATGTGGCAGGGGCAACCAAGCCTCTTCCCATATATCTGGTGTTAGAGAGCACCTGAGTCATCAGGTCAGCCACTACCAAACCACACATCCACACTTTCTGACAGCCATTTGGACAGACCCTCTTCAAGCAAACAAATATTTGATTCTTTTGTAAACAGCCTAGCTGGAAATTTCAGAAAGGCCACAATGGCTTGTTTTCATTTGCAATGTTAAGATATGTTTTGAACTTGTCAATTTTAACCATAGCAACAAACATCCAGAAGCATCCACTTTTGCTGTGTTACTGTTTGGATTTTGTCTGCTCTCAGTGCCCTCCTCCAATCAGGCACAGCTGCCATGTGGATGACAGCTACAACTTAAATAAACAGAAAAAGGGAAAAGGGAAACAAAACCTCAGCTTATAGTCTTGCCAGGCTTGCTCCCTTGCCTTTTGCTTTTCCCAGGCAGGATAAAACTAGTAACTAATGGAGCCTGCAGAGAAAAGAGGAGTGCAGGAAAAGTGGAGGCACACTGATCACTTAGGCCACCAGATACTGCTCTGTATAAAAATAAAAAAAACTCCACTGATGTTAAAATGCATCATAATTAATAAATTACAGCCCAAAATTAACTGCTTTTGCTGCAGTCTGCTGGTACTGTGTTAGCTGTCAAGACTAAAACAACTATGTGCTCAAAGGATGTAAGACACTAGCTGTAGATTTAATGCTAACTCCAATTTGCTCCTACTCTGTCACATCTGAAGATGAGAATCTCCTCAAATTCCCTGTAAAGAATAACTGCAGCATCCGACCCGGGCAGCATCTCCCCAGAAAAACTGGCTCTAAAATGCAGGGCTGTCCTTAGGATGCCATTAAGCATAAGGCAGTGTCTTCATTTGCCTTCATGCATCAGTAGCTAACTCATTATTCTTTTGAGTAATTCCTCATATAGGAAAAAAAAATATAAAGTGTAAATCCACATCACTGTGCAGCTGTGCTAGCAGTTCTTAGTGACTTAAAAAGAAGCATCATTGACAGGCTTTTAGAGGCAGCTGCATCCTGTCCTCTCAGCCTTGAGGCATTGCTCTGGGTAGGGCTAGCTCGTGGGAAGGAAGAAAGGCTGCTGCTGAAAAAGCTGGGGATATAAAGTAACTAAATTACACAAGAAGTTTAGGAGGGGAAAGGGCATGAAAATTCAGAGAATGTGAAGCTCTACTGAGCAGATGAAATTGTTTTAATAGAAGAAGCCAGTTGTAGTATTTGGAAAAAGAGGAATAAGAAAAATTATTTAGGAGCACTGTGTTATATCTCAAAATTGGACTTTCCACAAAAAACTTGGCTTATTATCTAAGATACCACTTGGTAATTTAAAACACACTTTAGTTCATCTATCTTATCTATGTAAATCCAGCTCTTTATAGGAATCATAGAATGGTTTGGGCTGGAAGGGACCACCTAGTTGCAGTCTCACTGTTGTGGGCAGGGAACCTTCCACTAGGTCAGGTTACTCAAAATCCTATTCAGATAGGAGTGGCTTTAAATAGAAATACAAGTCTACCAAATAATGTATTTAGCCTCTGCCTGTTGCTACATATTTCTGTGTTTACACAGTAACTTGTGAATATTTATGCTAGGGAAAAAAATCTATTCCAACAGCCAGCTAAAAGTTGTCATTAAGCATTTGAAATTGGTAACCTTGCTAGAGATATAATCATAAAACATGACCTTTTATTTTAGGTGAGTCTAACAACAAATCATTGAATTAGGAATAAATACAGTGTTGATATTTCCAACCTTTTTCCAACCCTTCTAGGCTAGATTTATTTCAGTGACTGTTATAACATTATTTGTTTACAGTAATTGAACTGAGCAATCAACACAAAAACAATGTGTTTGAGAGCTTCTCCACTTGTGTTACAACAGTGATTTATTAAATTACACACAGATGTCATTCAACTCCTTAAAAGGACTGCCCTCAGGTTCAAGTCTGGATTACATGTATACATTGGCATTCTATTATTAATCTTTCAGCCATTTTTATTTCCTCTTACAATATCAAAATGGATTTTGAAATAATATTTCAAGAGAATTAATGTGGTTTTATTTGGGATGGGGACTTGGTTGGTAAAACTGAATCATGATTAAAGAGCAAAGCATATTTCTGCTTCTAATTCAAATTTGACATCGTAACCTCATTTTCTGATTTCTCTCTTTCATTTTGTACTGCTTCAATCCATCTCAGCATGACACAGTTACAATACTAAATTTACTTTCTGACATATGAAAGTTTATCCTCCTAACTACTATATCACCTGCCAAAACAGGAAGCTAAACTGAACAAACATGTCCAGACTGTAGCAACTTTAACTCAGAAGCAACCTGAGAAAATCAAATACATTCCTCTTCTGTATTTCAGCTACCAGTAATCTATGTCAGTGAAGCTGCACTAACTAAAATGCAATTGTCAAGGTTAGAAAAGACCTCCAAGACCCTAGAGTCCAACTATTAACCTAGCCCTGCCATGTTTACCACTGAATCTAAACCCAAGCACCCATACCCATGATTTTAACATTTTCAGGGATGATGTTCCCTCTGCTTGCCTGAGCAGCTTGTTTCAATGCCAGACCACCATTTCTGTGAAGAAATTTTTTCCTAATAGCTAAGCTAAAACTCCCACAGCGCAACCTGAGACCACGTACTCTTGTCCTATCACTTATTAACTGAGAGAGAAGACTGACACCTACATGGCTACAAACTCCTTTTAGATAGTTGTAGAGAGCAGTAAGGTCCTCCCTAAGCCTCCTTTTCTTTTCCAAACTAAACAACCCCAACTTCCATCAGCTACTCCTCATGAAAATTGTGCTCCAATCCTTTCACCAGCTCTGCTGCCCTTCTTTGGGCACACACCAGCACCTACGCTCGTGAAGATCTGCAAATGTGAAGAAACTGTTTTAGTAAAAAACCTAACTGGAGTTTTCAAAAAGTTCTAGAAAGGTTCTTATTGTACTGTTTAAGGAGTTCATCAGTGGTTACATGTACAGATAGAACTAACCTTGAAGTTTTCTTTCTCTTTTGAGTTCTACTTCCCTTGAATGATTCACTCTATGCCAAAAGTTACAGTTAACTGTTATAGCCTGACATCCCCTGGTTTGGCCAGTGGTTGGTTGCCATTGAAGGATAAGGTGGTACATGATGGTAGCAGAACTCTTACAAAAAAACAGGCAAGTCCAATCACTTTTATTGTAATGTTGGATGGACAATCTGCCTCTGATGGTAGAATGCCTCATTTTTTTTTCCCCTCCATAAGTCTTTCACGCTGTTCTAGCTTGACCCTGAAATGCAAACAGACTTTCAACATAATCTGACCCATATTGAGTAGTGGGACTCTAAGCTAAGGTAGGATTGGAATCCATTTTTATGGCTGAGAAATCAGTGGCTTCCAGTTCTGAAATGCTTGTTATGAATCTGTCCTAAAATCAGGAAACAAATCCCTGATGACTTTTAATGGCTAAAAACGTAGAATAACTTTACACTATCCAATTTTTATTAAACAAATAAAAAAAAAAGGCCTTACACTACCCCCTTACACTCTAGAGGAAAGACACTTGTACAGGATTATGGACTAAGCTCAAAAGGAAGAAGGAGATAACACTCATGTTTCCTGGGGTAAGCTAGGGTGACCTGAGGGACTTGTATCTCCTTGGGTGGCAGCATCACCACAGCCTAACCCTGGGGATTAGTAAGCAGCCTGAAATACTACAAAAGTATTCAAACACTTTCCAGAAGGAGAAGAGAAATCTCTGCCAGGGCATAAAGAGCCTCCTCGCTGAGATATGATGCCTATTCCAAGCTAAAGCCATTGCAATGCTTACAGCAACTGTAGCTCAAGCAGTTCATGTCCTCCACTCTCTTTAGAAGACATTGAGACATTTGTTTGTAAACCAATGTGTATGGACAGTATGGGACTAGGATGTATACTTATTAACAGTTTTTTTTTTCTTTAGGTAGATTAAATTTCATTCCTTTTTCCAACTGGAATAAATTGCATAGGTTTAGAGAAGTTACAAATATTATGGATGCTGCAGCAGGTATTCAGCCATTTAAAAATAAAGCAACATTCCCAATTTGCAGTCCCAATGTGCATTGGCCCAGCCCTATGATTTAATAGTGAGGGCTTTATTTTATTCTAGGCATTACTCTAAAAACAAAGGGTTTCATGTTTTAAGTATACATTTAATCTCTTGTCACTTTCCTTGTAAGAGTGTCCTGGCACCGAGGTAATGATTTATACAGTGTAAAGGTGCTACTATGGAAAACAAAATCAAGACTTACTGCACATTAAAAATAGGGCTTAAAAGCAAAAAAAAAATTAGAAAAATTTATTGGACAACTTTTAATAGTAACAAAACTAGGAGACACCTGATTGATAAGATCAACTGACTTTTCTGTATCCAATATCAGGGATTATACAAAGAACCAGTTTTACTGACCAGAGTATCTATGGCTGTCAGGCAGCTCAGGAGTACATGCCATAGCAAATGATGCCAAATGGAAATGCTCTTACTCTTTCAGCCTGACCAACAAATCCATACCTGCACACAGCCACCACCTTGATCCTTGGGATATCATTATAAGGAAGAGGTAGCTTCAATTTACTTGGTTTGACTTGAGAGTAGACAAGAAGTCAGAACTATACAGGTCACTGCAGCAGTCTCTTCAAGGACCACTGGGAAAGATTTTTACCTTAGCAGGCTCTGCCATAGATGTTTTCCCATGGAATCAGCCTTTTGCTTCACTGCCGTATGCACTCCAGCTCTCCCAAGCAGGAGTCCTTATCTCAAACTGTAAGCCTAGAGGTATTATCAATCACATCCCTTATGGTCTTTTTCAGTCCTTGCATTTAAGGTATGCATTGACTCTGCCCCAGGGCATGTGCAAAGTAAGAAAACTAGATTTCTGGTATTTCCCAGCTGGCACACTATTATAATGTTAAACCACTCTATTCCTGAGTCTACCTATGAAGCACAGAGGGAGTATAAAGCTTAATTAATTCATGTTTGTAGAGTGTGAGCTTCTCAATAGAAAGAGATTGTGTAAGTAGAAATTAATACTATTAAATCAGGTATTGGGGGAAATGATCCCACTTTGTGCACTGAAACTTGTTCCTCTGTTCTTTAAATAGCAAGAACGCAAGCAGCAACGTCAATGGAGACTGCAGTCCTCATCACACCTTAGTTTGTTCATAAAGTTCAAGCCAAAATGAATTCTCCTGACACCTGTTCTGGCACTTTGTACTGAAACCTGAGCTGGGGACAGCATCCATTCTTTGGAAGTGAAGACATTTCCCAGGTACTATGTGTGGTCTCTGTGGAGGATGAATCAGTTATCCTGGGTACTTTCTGTTTGCAGTCCTACCGACTGGAACTGGCATCTGCTGCAAAATGAGTCTCTTGTTGAAAGCAAAATACTTCAGAGCAGGTCCTGGATCGGGGGATAAAAGTACTTTGAGGGAGGATAAAAACAAGGCCAAAGGGAATGAAGACACCAGAAGAAGAAATCGAAGTATTAGTAGGATGATAATTACAACTTTCATACAGATAGGTGCTTATGTAAAAAATTCTAAAATTAGTTAACACAGTCTGGTAATTTGCCTCAGTGCCAAATATGCAGTTATTTTTCATGTTTGTTAATGTTTTAATGATATTTCAAATAAACTGAGTATGGAAAAGTATACGAGTTCCCCATCATCATTTTCAAGTTCTTGTTTGTGCTGAAACAAGTCACTTAATGTTCCTCACATGGGAAATAATAAGAAGATGTGTCTGTTTAGGGTGACAAGAACAACCTGATATATTTTACAGTGCTTTAGCAGAGACTGCCACTTTTCAATTATGGCACTACCATAGGATGCACAAAGGTGAGATCCTAAGTGTAAGTCTTATTAGTTACACCGTTAATGGTGTGAAAGTGCAGTGAGGCTAAGTGAGGACAATGACTGATTTATGCATTGTCATAGTGCTACTTCTTGTATCACCACTTGCTTTATCAGAGTCTATCTCACTCATAAAAGGAGTTCCATCAAACACAAAAGGCAGTGAGCAAGAATAGAAAATCAAAAGGAGTTTTACACTGTTGTTTCTCTTCCCAGTTGCCACTCAATAAGATAGAGTTCACTTCAGCATTATATTGTCATTTTTTTTATCCCTTTCCTTTGCACCACAGACTCCATTTGTATCCGGGGCCGGAGATGCAATGCCTTGGCATGTTGTTAAAAGCATTAGTCTGAAGAAATCCCAAGGCAGTGCTTCACTTGTATAGCATTTTTATAATTTCATCAACTGGACATCTCTTCTGTGTTTGTTTGTCAGAGAAAGCAGCTGTGTGTCTGCACCTATATGTGTGTATGTGTACATGTAACGAAGATGCTCAGTCAAAAATATCTACACTTTATCAGCTGCTTAAAATCTAGAAGCCACAGATGTTTATATATAAAGAAAGCTAGGGCTTTCTTGGCTGCAATGATAGAAAAGGAAGGCAAGAACCATTCCAAATCTTCATGAAACTATATTCTTGAAGTTCATATTTTACATATGTCCACCCCTAACACTTAACTCCTGAAGATCATGTTGCTGCTCTATATTACAAAAAAGTATCAGACAATTTAGACCAGTGCATATGGTAGGAAGCCTGTCAAATCCCCATTAACCTTTCTCTAGCTTCACAAACAATTTTTACTTAGTCTTTCCAGACCCTGCAAATTACTTTGCAGACTTCCTTTCAGCTGTCATCTGAGCAAATGAGAGATGCCACAGAACTTCCCAAAAGAGAATTTTGAAATAATTTATCGAGGTTGTGCTGTCTTGAGATAGAACTGGAACACTTTCTATTTGGAATTAGAGACAGGTTTCAAGTTTGATTGAGACACGTGGTTTTCCACTGCTCATCTCCCCATACCTTAAAATGCCTGTACACATAGAGGGCGTTTCTTGGAGAAATGCCAGGGAAACAATGTCATTTAAGAAAATTTCCCTGTCCCAGGAACTAAAGGAGTGTTATAAAGACCCTGGGAAGTGATGCCAACTTCCTCTCCCCAGCCAAGAAACCCAGTAGGAGTGTCAGGGTTTTTTTTTTCTCCGTGGTTCACCAACTTCGATGAATGAGTGCAGCATAACCAAAAACTTATAAAAAAATTGGGAGAGGTTTAATTACAAAAATAAACATTACCAAAGTAGGCAAAAAAGCAAAAGGCTAGTTTAAACATAGAAAGCATCTATGAATCAGTGTGGGAAGAAAGGGATAACCCTTCTGTAATTGCTGTTTTGTGCCCTATTGATTACACCACCATTAGTGTATATGTAGAACTTAAGAAGGCCTAGTGCTTAAAACTGAAGAATTTGCATGCATTTAGGAGAATACAGAACTGCCAAAGCATCCCTTCAAAGTAACTGAATGAATGCACTGTTGCTAAATAAGTTTAGCAAACAGCAGGACATGCTTCTTGTGAAAAAAGGAGGACGATAAAGAAGAAGAAAAAAATACAAACAGGTAATGCAAGACAACTTCTACCAAAGTTCCCTAAAGCAGCTAAAGTATTCAGGAGCCAACCAGACCATTTCATTTCCTCTCACATAAATCACTCCAGGGTTTTTACAAAATAAAGAAAAAAGTGAATATACAATTTTGCAATATTGTTTTAAAATTAAGGAAATTCAACAGTACAATAGGTGAATGATTACAATAGCAATTAGGGATTTTTTTTCACCTTTTTTTTCCTATGTTTATAAGTTAGTATTCACCAATATTCATGTGTTTTAATCTCCCTTTCTGGGGGCTTCACACTGTCAGGAACAGAATGGTTTTAACAAGGAACAAGATAGACAGGCACATTTTCAAGGAAAAATAGTAAAATGTTTCCCAAGTGTTCTCATGAAAGTGATGGGAATATTTGCATATAATAAGGAAAGAACAAATAGATTCACTCCTTGGTAAACTCTATTGCCAAGATTTTACACACATAACATAGAGAAGAGTTTTTCAATATATCATTGTTGCTGTAAAAGGGAAAGTGGAGAGGACACTATGGTCTTAGAAAAAAAGGAAATGCAGGTTAGGCACTAAGGGAAGAAAACATCTTGCCAAGAATAAGGATAATGATGCACTGAAAAGATTGCATAAAAAGAGACTGCTATTTGCCATCACTGGAAGTTTGGGTTTTTTTAGAAGTATATAAAAAATTTATCAGGAAGTCTTTATAGATAGGAGAATCTGCTTTTTGGCAGACAGCTTTCTTGAATGGGTGATCTTTTCTGTCTTCTCCCAGAGAAAGCTAAGAAGATATTAAAATACAAGACAAGAGAGACAGGAAAAGAGAAAGCCATTTTACTTCAGTAAACATTCCCATGTCTTTCTAAAGCATGGCTCTTGAAGATGACTTGTCCATGATACATCATTCAGAAACTTCTTCAGAGTTTATGTGGGAAAAAATTTAACATATGTGCAAAAGCATAGATGGCGTTACATTGAACAGAGTCATACTGTGGGATTTGAGAGGTCTGCATTCTAGTCCTGATGCTGCCTGTGACCTAAAAGCTGATTCTGGTCATGAATCTACTTGACTCTGACTTTCACAGTCCATAAAATAATATTGATATTCATGTCCTTCTAGATCTCTTGGTGCAAATTCCAAGAGAGAGCAGCATATTATTCATTATACTGTTGTCATGTTACTATCACTAATATTAACAGTAATTATTTTAGCCTGTGTTGGCTGAGACAACTTTTAAATCAAGATAATCAAACATCTTTTAAGAATGGGCACCCATGATTAAATTTATACCTGTGATTGTTCAGTATTAAGATAAGTTGAAAACACAACCATAACATTGCTGTCAGTTTAAGGATTCTATGTGTGTTTTTAACTTAACCTCAACAGCAGTGTAGTTTCCCCTTCATATGCATCATTCCATTCTAAATCTAAAAATTCTGAGTAATACAGAAGTCATATACATGCCATTTAACGATAAAACTAAAATCTTCCACAAAAACTTCGACAACTCCCTCATATTGGTCATTCACTCAACAACACTACCACAGCCAAGAAAATAATCACTGCTATCAAATGAACCAAGAGACTGAAAGAGAGCCCCCGTTAACTTTCGCAAATACTCCGTGGATTAGTTTTATTCTTGGACAACTAGGACTGGGCCCATCCCAAACTATATTTTAAACAAACTTTAAGAGTTAGAAGTATCCTCTAGAGGTGTTTTTTTTGTACTCACCTTCTTTGTAAATCAGCAAATTTTAATAATATAGACATGGATCAATCCATGACAGCTAGCTTCTTTGGCATCAGTAACCCCAGGCACACTTAATTTCCTAGTGCAAATCTTGCCAAGCAGCTCTTACATTAAATAATCTAATTTTTATTCTATCTTGAGCCAAAAAGAAAGCAAATGGTTTTATTTAGTAAAAGTTTGCTGCAGCTAATTGGCTCCTGTTTTACTTCCTGATCTACTGATTCTGTCCTTTAACTAAAAGACAGTTTGATGTGCAAAGATTTAGACACCCCTTGGACGCCACCTAGTAAGGGTAACATCTTCACATCTAACATATCCACACACTTTACAATAATCTCTTAAGGCAATACAATTTAATGACATACTTTACAAGCCCTACTGCCTTTTAAATGCATGCCTGCAACACTTTTCAAGTCCATAAGCTGTAGCTGGCTTCCCTTTAGTATGAAAGTTCCCTTCCTAGCTGTACAAGGAATCTCAGGGAAAAAAAAAAAAAAAAAAAAAAAAAAAAAAAAAAAAAAAAAAGTCAGAGTTAATCTAGTTGCTCCAGAAAGGTGTCTACCACTTTTAATGATTAAAAGTTTGCTGTACATGGCCCAGTCTAGTGGTAAATCTGCTTTACGATGTTACCATTCTATCTCACAGTTAGGTAAAATTTGTTGCTTTTTAATATAACAGTTTTGGCTTGGGACTACTCATTTATAACATATGATGACTTTGTACTGTCATGATATCACAAAGGTTTCACATTGTTGTCTCCTTAGTGCAAGAGTTTCATACCTCCTCCATGTTTCTCATAGGCAGCTCCTCCAAGGACTGACTCTTTCTTCTTCTTCTTGCAGTAGCCAACTGACTCCCATTCCCCCTCAGCCAACCAATCCATTCTTTTATAGCACTCTTCTTATTATTGGCTACAGCTGTGGCCTGTTAAAGTCAGGCCTGCTCCTTTAATAATTAACCCAGCTGCAACTCTTTAGGAGGTAAGATTACGTTCTACACTACCTTTATTTACTTATGTTCTATCCCCCTACAACTTTGAACAAAAAGTTATCCTTCCACAGTATTGAGATGTAAGTGGAGTTATAAAACAGGTAAGTGGTGGTCTTCATGAACTGAAGATGCAGTAGTTTACATCTCATTGAAATGACAAGTATGCAGATTAATAACTAACGTATTATTAGTACATATTTATTTCCTCTGCTGTATTCAGTTTTATAGCAGGATGCATAATTAATATACTATTTTAATCATGTTATAATAACAGAAGTCTCACAAAAGCAATACACAACTGGTTTTGTGCAGTTAGTGATGTCTAGTGGGAAGCATTTTCATGTCAACTATAAATAAATAATTAGAAAGATAAACAAAATGCATGTCACTGGCATTATTAAGGCAAAAGGTCTTTCTATAGTTTTGTTAAATACCAACAAGAGACACTGTGAGGTTTTGTTTCTGTTGTTTGTTTTTAAACAAGCCACTTGAAAGAGAATGGATTGGAAAGACTCAGCCACTGAATTACTGCCCTGGCCTTCTTATAAGGTTTGATGTGCCTCAGTGGTTTATTTCTCATAAGCTGCTCACCCAGCAATGGGGAAAGCAAACTGACAAGAAAAATGGTTGGCAAAGGAAAAAAAAAGGGAGGGTGGATGAAAGCATTGATTTCTCTAAATAGAGAATGCAAGTCTACACACTTGAACAGCAAAATGCATGGGTAAACAAGAAAACGCACTAGCCCCAGGACTGGCAGTCCACTGTAATTCATGATAAAGCAAATGCAAGATTTTGGCATCATTCTATGAAGACTGCTGTGCTTCTGCCCTTGTAACAGGACACCTCTGTAAAGATCTGAACTGAAGATCTAATGTATCTCCAAACTGAGATGCTGTATGCTTTCAACTGTAACTCCCCATTGTCTACTGTTGCTATTCAATTAAATAGTAAAAAAAATAATTATATAAATTAGTAGATTATATAAATACATCTACTTAGCATCAACTGTATCATTGCTACATGATAACAAATCTCTCTAGCAACAACAACAGATTTGAATTTTTTAGTCTTATTAATTGTATAGGTCAATATTAAAGAAAACAAAACAATAGCATTGTAATACATTAAAGTGACATTAGCAAGGTCCTTTAAAACCTCAAACCAGCAATAACCAACCAGCAGATCTTTTGTCCTTCCCAAAATTAGTAACACTTAGAAAGAAGCAGAGCATTTTCTAGGTCTATGTGAGATGTTGATCTCTCTGTTTCTTACTGTATTCTGTCTTCATTATGGCTGTTTGGACTTTTACCTAAGTGCATGACACAGCATAACACAAAAAGGAGTGTTGATTCCAGTGGAATGATATAGCAATGTTCATGTCCATGATGCAACCTCAGTAACAGTGAAGAGGCTGCAGAGTTCCTGTACTTCTGATTGACAAAAACTTTTATTGATTATAATGTGGGCAGTTCATCTGGCAGTGGTATCTATTCCTTTACAAAGAGATGGTGATTCTGGTTAAGGGACAATAAAATGACAAGCAAGCAGCCAAGCTGAATCCCTACTAAATCAGTAAAGCCTGAAAAGACAACACAGAAATAAAGAAGCAAAACACTGTTTTGGGATCAAGCATGAAGTAACAGGATAAATCCCCACTTTGGCATAGCACAGCTTCATGCATTTCTTTACAATCAGCTGTGCCAAACACACAAACTTCTGTATTTTTCACTTCAACCATAAATTGTCAGGTTTGAATATTCAGTTTCAGTGGCCAGGTACGTAATGTCTTTTACTATTATCTTGGTCTTTATTCTCTGCTCTCCATGATTTTCCACTGTGTCCATCATTCATGAACTTTTAAATTCCCCTCAAGCCTTAATCTCTACTTGTAAAATATGAATTTTCTTTCAACTTATTTATTTCTTTTAAAATGGTAAATTTTCTCATTTTCATTGTCGTGTCTGCTACCATAATCAGTTGACAACAGAATGCATATTACATTTTTTGTTCATTTTTTAAACAAGAATTTTTCTTGGATTACCTGCATGGAATGGGATAGAAGGATATAAAATTTTAAAGAAAAAATCTTCCAAAGATATGCTTTTAAGAAAACTTAGTATCTCTTGGGACTGCCTGCATTTGGGATGGTTGAAAAGAATGAACTAAAAGTATAAGTTAATGGAAAGAAATTAAAACACATTAAGCTATATGTAGATGCTCTCATTCTGAATTAAAACGCCTTTATATTTTTTGTAGTTTAATCCTCCCTTAAGCACTCCACTTTTGAATAAGTTTCTATATAGGGGCTTAATGGTCCTTAATTTTGCTGCATTAACTTCATACTTTTAGTTGTTCTCCTACATAGAATTGCTATATCTAACTACCACATCTGCTTGGTGACTGCACAGTCAAGAACATAGAAACCATGTCTCAGTGCTGCCATTTATAACAACATTAATTTGAACCTCAAAACTATTAACACAGAAATATTAATTCAAAATAGGGACTCTTCAAGTCTTCTTTCAAAATCTGTGCAACTTTTTGAAACATTTCTTTAAGAGACAATCCCAAAACATTCTTCAAAATATGAAAATATTGATTTTTTCTGAGGGAAGCAGAAAAATTCAGGGTGAAACCTACAAAGGAACTTTGCATCATTCAGATCTTCCCATGTTTGTCTCTTCCTGGGCAAATGCTCCAAAAGAAAGATACACCACTTTATATTCTAGATGTATTTTGAGTGAAACTGGCTGTGGTCACACTTACTTGCACCTAAACCTACTGCTGATTCTGTATTCAGCACCTTTGCAGAGCACCAGCTCAGACCAGCTACTTACAGATTTCATCACAGGGATGTTTATTCTGTAAATCTAAATAGCATAAATTTCAAGTTCAACAGCTCTTCCAAGATAGAAATGCTTAAAAAAAAAAGTCCTGACAAAATTCCTCTAGGCTCATTTGGAAATTTGAAAAAGGGAAACCTGCACCACCAAATGTCTAATTAAAATGAAAACCATGAAATATGTTAACAAGTGTGAGTAAAATGACTGCTGAACTGTTGAGAAGTTTATGATGGTATAGAGATGCTTTCCAGGCTTATTGAAAGCCAGTCCAGATTGGAAGAACAGTTCATTCTGGCATAGTTAGATCTCTCTCAGATTTTCTTTCAGGGAAAAGAAAAGAAATAAGGTGTTCAGTTCCATAAACCAATGACAAGAACTAGCAGATATAATTGGCAGTGTCACCAGTGACTTCAGACCCACGATCTGGCTGATTTGGGAATTGTGAGGAATTGTGATTTGGGGATTAGATAGGAGAAAAATTCAGTAAAAAAAAAAAAAAAAAAGAGAAAGAAAGAACAGGAAGCAAATGCATTAAAAGAAATATGGGTTTGTTTTGGGGGGGGGGGTTGAGAATATTGAAGGAAAAGAAAAAGAAAAGATTGCCTTAGATATGCATAGGGCGGCAAAAAAGAAGAAAGATTACAGTAAGGTTATGGTCCCAGTAGGCAGGAGGGATAGTGAAGTTGTAAATGGAGACAGAAGGGAGGCAGAGGAGAGGGACTGAGGGGAGAGATAAGAAATAGTTTATGTTACAACAAATATAAATGTCATGCACTTCTCTTCCCCCCTTTCAGCTTAACAAGTGTTCTGAACTACAAGAAACATGGATGATATCAGGAAGGTAAGGTCCTCCCAAGAGACTACTGACATAGCAGTATTATTTCTTTTACCTCTCCAGCAATGACAAGTGCACTTCTGTAAACAATGTTCTGCTCTTAAATCATCTAATTTATGCTTTAATAATTCAGAGGTTTCAGAAGATA
Organism: Ammospiza caudacuta; assembly: GCF_027887145.1. Lineage (NCBI taxonomy): Eukaryota > Metazoa > Chordata > Aves > Passeriformes > Passerellidae > Ammospiza > Ammospiza caudacuta. Next base: position 67,715,543 of record NC_080594.1, read on the forward strand.
TTTACCCAAGAAATATTTACTATAGATGCTGAACTAAAAAATAAAAAACACAAAACCCCATGAAAAAACAAAGAAAGAAGCATTTTCACCTCCAAAGTTATGAATGGGAAGTAAACAGATACATCATTTCAGATGTACTGCATGAGCATGTAAGAATGATACAAATATGTACCTATACAGACAACAACCATTTTTGTATTTGTTGAACATTTATGAACTGAATGTTCAGGTGTATGCAAAAGCAGTTTAATCTGCCCTTTTCCTCTTCCTCTTTCACTCTAGGCTCAGTTCACACTCCTCCTGACCTGCAGGTACTGGAGTTCATCTGAGCCCACAGCATATTTAGCTTGCTCAGCCAGAAGAAAAGTACTAACTACCTTTTAGTATGGTTTGTTATCTGTGGACCTGGCAAGCAGCAACAGCTCACAGGAGAGCAGAGGGTGGGGACCTGAAGCAGGGGGTGAGGGAGAAGGTACTGCAAGGCAGACTGCGCTGGTTTATCCTGCCAGGGACCCTCAGCAGAGGGGATTCTTTTCTGCAAGTATCAAATGTGTGTTTTCAGTTCTGTGCTTGCACAGTTTAACTCTGTTTTTCCCCATTATAATTTTTTTCAGTTACTCCAGAGTTGATCCGTATGTGCAAAGAAGTACATTTATGCACCAGTAATATCATCATGGTTCTGTGCTGTGTTTCAAATAAAGGTGAAATGTGAAGGATATTACCAGGTACTTCTCAGAACTGTTCTGTTGCTTTCCTTTTATTATTATTTCACAGTTTCTTTTTCCTTTCTCTTCTTTCAAAATCCAATAGCACAATCAGTGTATAAAGTTAGTATTTTTGAAATGAACATTTCTGTGATGCTTTTTGTTATAGTGATAGTTTTCCTTTCACTGATGTTTTCTACTAAGCAAGCAGAGAAAAACAAACCCAGTTTTTAAACTGCACCATGTAAAAATCAATCAAGAAGACAATCAGGTTGCCGATGTTTTGAAAATGATATCACCTATATCAGGAATTATTGTGTACTTACTGTATACACAGAACCATCAGTCTTTCACTTTAAGGAGTTTCCCCCTCCCCAGCCCTTACAGCAGTTTTACCTTGGAGTAGTTCTGTTAACATCCTTGATGTATTGGGAAATTTATCAAGGTAAGATCATAGACAAGCATCATTTTTTATGTTGCTTTACATAAGGGGATATCATCTACCACTCAAAATATTTTTTCCTCAAATAATGCTGGTTCCTAAGCGTCATGTGAAAAAATGCAATCCACTACAACTGAAGGGAAAGTACTGGAATCATGCAACATCATGCAAAACTGGCAGAGAAAAACTGGGACAGGAGGAAGTTATTTTCAATACTCTAATGACTGTCATCATTTGCAACGCAAGTCTCTCCTGCCCATAGGAGACTTCATTTTTAAATACTAAGAAGCTCACTCATGGGAAAGATCTCTTCATTTCAGCCATGCCACTATGTTCCTCCAAGATTCCATGTTCATTCAAGCACAGCACAGCTGTGGCAGAAATGGGACTCGTTTTCCTTTAGGAATCTGTCCGGTCCTATGCCTGCTTAAAGTCATCTGTTGCTTACAAACCTATGCGGTGATTCTCTAAATTTTCAAAATAAATGCCATCCTTTAAAAAAAACACAGAGTCAAACAACCTCATGAATACTTTATCGTTCATTCAGGATTATTACCAAAATATATCCAAATAGAAATTTCAGAATAAGGGAACTAGCATGTTCTAAATAAATGACAAATAATTCTAATTACCAGCCAAGTTCCAACTTCCTACTGCACACAGAGGATGATCCTATCCAATGCATTCCTTCCCAGGGGATGGGGTCACGGGCACCTCAACAAAAGTTAGCCTTAGAGACTAGAATTCCCCCACAGTTAATGGAAGCAGGTACCAAGTTATTACATCCCTGGAATCCTAAATTCCTACCTGTTAAAGAGCTTATATGTCTGTATCCTGCCCTCTCCTAAAATATCACTTCCAAATTCAAAGAAATTTAATATCTTTTGCAAGACTTCAGACTACCTATTAAATTTAGTTATTGTCTACACCTATGCTGACATCTGAGAAAGAGTCAGACAGATTTCTCCCAGACACATTGTATACACCAAGGCATGCAGCAAAATTATTCTGTATTTAGTTCTTAAAGTTGATTATTTAAACTATATTAAATCCCTGCGAGTCGTAATTCATTTGGAAGGGAGTTAAGTTAAACCAAATCAAGGCAATTTTTATTTTGAATGAACATCTATATAAGGACTTAATTAGGTTTAAATAATCCACTTCAGATTCATTTTTACAGATTAATTCTCCTGAACATGACCATGTAAATAAGCTTCCAGTGAACTAAATGTAGTTTCAGTAAATTATTACCAAAAAACTAATTCAGTTGCAAACAGGGACTGTGTTTTGGTGTGTATTTTCTTGTTCAACTTTGACTATCAGGAAATATCACACAGAAAACATGGCACTAATCCATTTAAATGTCACTAGTTAACTGACTGGAGTTTTTTTTAATGAAGTAGATTTTTTTTTGAAGTATTATTTATTTAAAATAATATATCAGAAGGACTGTCACAACAAAAGAAGGTGTATAAGTTTTTGCAGCAGATATAATTTTTTTTTTTTTGTTTTATGCTAAAAAATGTTATTTAGGCAATAAATGAGTAACATTATTGGACAACCCTGCACAGCAAAGGCCCTAATCCTTGTTAAAGTAGCAAAAAGCCAGACCCAAAACAAAAATAAAGTTACACCTGGCTATTCTCAAGTAGAGATACTTTGAATATGAAGCTTTAATTGAAATTAATTTTATTTAAACTGAGTGTGCTAATATTTGGAGAAATCCATTAATTTTTATTTTTTTTTATTCACAGTTAATTTCCTTAAAAATAAGCAGTGTATCCAACTGAGGGAAAAAAACCAAACAAACAAACAAAAAACCCAAAAACCTAAAGGTAAAGGAATGAGATTGAAAAGTTTCTCATGCATTTAAGAATTGTTTCTTTGTCTGCATGGGAGTATGATAACCTCACTCTTTTGGAAGCAGAAGAGAGTCATGAATGTGGCCTCATTGTCCAGTCCTATTGTAGCTTTCTAAGTTTAATTCGAGGCCATTCCTTTACCTCACTTTCCCAACATGTAAACTGTAGCTAACTACTGAATTTCTTTACAAAGTACACTCAGATTTGTGGTTGAAAAGCATTTAAGAAAGAGAGAATACTGTACTATTATTTTATTAATAAGGATGAAACACTGACACAATGATAGACCGAACAGATGCGTGTTCAAACTTCTAGCGCAGGAAAAATCATGTAGAATGATAAAAAGTGCAAACTGATATATTTAAAACAGAAGCCTAAAACCATAAAACCTTTTACCTGTCTGAAAAGCAATGAACCTAATACTTCTTCTAGATTTCAGTAAAATGCATTACAGAAAAGCTTAAAATGGAGAGGGACTAGGGAGTTAAGGAAATTATGTTCCCATCACTTGAATGGATGATAATTATATCAATACTACAGCATTCACCTCCAACTGACTGCTTGGAAACTGACAGAACATTGTAAACACAAAGGTCATTGCAGCCAAGAAACGAGGTGGGTTCCCAAGACGGAGTCACTAAACACAAAAAAACCCTCAGTAGGGAAATAAAGAGCTGTAACATAAAACTTCTCTCAAAATAATTGTCTTTGTTGCTGAGCTGGCTTTATTCAGATCTAACAACAGGCAGAATTATGTGTAAGGGGCGAAGGCTCGGACATCAGTGATATCAGTGTCTGTGAGGACAGAGTTCAGCACTTTCCATTCTTCACCACCCCAAAACAACTGTCAGACAAAGAAAATAAAATAATTAACCTGAACTCAAGAATATGGACTTGAATTAAGCAGTTAGCAGTAGTATAATGTGCATTATCACAGGTTTAGTGCTATGAGCACACGTTTCTAATGACAAAGCCATAAGAGGGTCTTATACATATATTTTTACCCAACAGAGCAGAGGTCTTCTTGGCTTACAATGGATTTTTGGAGCTTCTTCCTTAAATCTTAAAGCTGCTAAAAAAAAGTGTTTTCCACATTATTTTATTCTACATTATTCTATTTTTTTCTTTATTTTCAAGAGACACTAACATCCTTATATTAATACTGCAAAACACAAATTCCTCTGGGAAGAAAGAAAGGTTATCATCACTGTGGTCCCTAGCCCATCAGGATCCATCATTACTTTTTACATTCCTTGATGACTGAAGACTTTGAGGGCAGGGGATGCAGGCAGGAAAGTGGGAGTAAATACAGAGCTAAGGTTTGATTTAAAATTTATAGTAAAATTAATTTCCCTGATCTCCTGGCCCACAGCCACATGTCTTCTCTAGAGCACAGGTGTGACTTGGCCTGGTGTGCCCTCTGTCTGACCTACACAAACAGTTTGTCTGAAGCTCAGTAAGGAACAAGCTTCAGCAGCATTGCAATTACTGACAAACACCCATAATATTTCTGCAATGAAAGCATGTTCTGCCATTTCCTCCTCCAGTATTTCAAAACAGTCTATTCCTCTTTCCAAGCATGTGCCATAATCTTTTGTCTGATCTGTGACCTGTGTACATTTCAAAAAATATGCCAGTTTCGTCCTTTTTTCATGTCACTCAAAAGTGAAATATTTCTCTTTTTTTTTTCACATTTTTTCCCCCCTAAGCAGGAATCACTGAAGTTAGCTGACACAACCTATAGCTTGTCACACAAAGCAGAGGAAAAAGCATGAAGGGACCTGTTGTGAAAACAACAGGTCTATGTGGAACACAATATAAGAAGCTGACACTGAAAACTGGATAACATTCATGCTTGCTGGTTGCAAACAGACAAGGAGAGAGACAAGTCTAAGGATGATAACTTAAAACACACTTAAACCTTTAATTTAGCTTCTTCTAAGACCAAAGGTTAAAAGTAAGTTTGACACGTTGTTCTATTGCCTCTTCTCACCCTCAGGCAATAAAGGAACCAATGAAATATAATAATGGGTCCCTCTGAGCCTTGACACTGCATCCCATCAATTATATACCTCAGGAATATCAGATGTACTCTTATGGGGAATTTAAAATCACTAACACGTTTTAAAAAATACAGCAGACATAATATTTTAAAGAGGGTTTATTTATTCTTATATGTTTTTTCTTGAAGGATTTATTTGATTATCTATATACCATGAAATATTTCTTTTCTTTCTAAATAATGCCTGTATGAAAATGTCTAAGTAAAAATATCTAGTATTCTCACAGCTGCTCTTATACTGTGTTCATAGGTTTTTTCACTTCACTGATTTCCCTAGGTCACAGGTCCTGCTGGAAATAAACTGTATATTGCTTTATAGTTTTGACTGTGAATATCTTACACTTATTTTGTATAAGAGCAAATAAAAATTCACTAAAGGACCACTTGAAAGTAAACTCCATGTGATTTCTGTGTTAAGGAGATGAACTTGACTCTGATATTGATTTAATGACAATTAATACAGACAGTCTTTCCTTTAAAATTTTCAGTTGTATTATGCCAAGAAAATTTAGATGTATATCTCTTTGAACTAAATACACAACAATTCCTATGAATGCTAATGAAATACAGTAATAATTCTTTCATGTTAGAGTGGTATATAAACACCCTGAATTAAGCTACTAAACACACATTGGAATTAAGCATTATTATTCCTGGCATACAAATAAGGGAACAGGCACTGCAAGATTGGTTTGCAGAGTTTAATATGCCGGTTTCTTTCCAGAATAGTGTTATGGCAAGTAGTGGGATTTAAACATGTGCTTAAAATTTAACATGCCCTAAACACCTTCCTGACTGAGTTCTAGGTGTGTGTCGGTGACAAAGCTCTAACACTAAATTTTGGCTGCCAGCCTTGAGCTCCCAGCCATTTGTGCAATGAAGGTAAAGCACTGGCTTAGTGTCTGCGAATGGTAAGCACAGATATTGTTCAGGAGGCAGCAAAAAGCATGAAAGGATAAAGTGTGGCTTATAAAAGTAAGCACCGTAGCTTCTCCTTGGTTTTGAAAAACAGTAATTCAGATTTCATCCAAAATCGTGTTCTCTCCCTCTGTTCTACATTTGTCTCCCTATTCTTCCCCTTTCCTTTTATTCTCTTTAAAAGCTGCTAACATCAGCTGCTTCTTTGTGGATTTTGCTTTTTGCTTCATTGCCTACAAATTGCTCTAAGCTCTTCATTCCCTATGAACCTGTTCAGCTGGAGGAGAACAGCTGTATAGCAGGCTGTTCCTAGTACACCTCTGGAAGATGTATAGCAAAATGTTAACAAGACATACATATTGAAGTTTTTTGCCTTCTGAAGATTTGAGGGGGGATATATATTTACATATATTTAAAGACGCGTGCATCTAAGCAAATGTACACTTGGGAAAAATAAATAATCATTAAAATACAAGGTACATGTCTCCAGAGAACAAAAAGTCTAAAATTCTCAGTCTCTGATTTACATCCCTGAGGGTGTCAGAGGATGTCTAACCATGTCAACTGGAGTGGAAAAACACTGCATGTCAGCACAAGAAGGCCTGATTGCTATAAAACAAATGTCTTTTTAGTTCCTTGCTCCCTTAATCCTCTCCCCCACACAAGAGAAACGTTCACTCAACTGACTCTCATTCTTCAACTTCTTACTTAGGTTCCAAAGATAATGAGCTCCAGTATACATTTTACCTCAAAAGATGGATCTATTTTCAGAAAAAGCATGGTTGCCATGTTTTTCTGGGTTTATTGAAGTAATCATAAATACTAAGATGAGAGTCTTGATTACAAGTCTCTAAATAAGGGACAGACATCTGCAGAGTATGAGAGAGAATATGCAAAGAGGAATAGTTTTGAGTTTTGTTTGTAATTCTCCAAAAGGATGCTTCTATCTGAAGAGGATTGACCCTGAGTTTCTGATAAAAACCTCAAAGAAGGAGTTGGAAAATTTGTTAAGTGTTATGTGTAAAGAATGGGATTCCTTTTCCCCAGACAGAAACCTGCTACTTCAAACACATAACACGCACAAGATCAATCATCATTTCTAATGGTGATGTTACTGCTACGCTTTACGGGTCTCCATGAAAATTCTGGATAAAACAAACTACATTAAAGGTGTAACACCAATGACTGTGGTGGTGCTCTTAGGTTGCTTTAGAGGAGGTGGTTTCATGTTTGCCAGATATTTAAACATCCTCTTATATACTTCCTTCATGGAAGCTTTAGTTAGAACAATTGAAGTTTAAGCTAGCACAATATCATGATGACCTGAGAAGATTTGGTAGAAAAAGAAGCATCATGGTTTTGATGGGCTTTTTAAACAACTTTATCTTTGAGAAACAAACATGAGAGTAGTTACAATGAAAGATCCCAGCTGACATAAAAATTATTCAATTCTGATCCTCCAGCAATATCATAATACAGTTTTTTGAGCCCTTTTCTTCCCTATTTTCTTGTTTTTCATTTGTTTCTCTAGTTTTGAGGCAGTGCTCCCCCACTGGCCTCTCCAGGCTGCCAAGGATAAGGGGAAGGAAGAGAAGGTATTTACGTATAAATATACTCCACATACTAACTGGTTGCCCTTCATCCTGACATCAAAACACCTCAATCAGGACACTTCTGAGACAAGCATGGGACCTGAGTAGGCCTGGAGGCTCTGAAGAAAGTGAAGCATTATTTATCCCGCACTAGAAACTAGAATATTTGGAGGTCCTTATACACCCAGCAGATCCTAATGTGACAGACTTTACCGTGGCCAAAGTGTTCTTGCGTCTCTGAAGGACTCCACAAAGCCCTGCTGATTCTTGTCTGAAATGTTTAATGATGTTAGGATACTAGGAGAATCATAGAAGTCTCAAAGAGCATTAAAAGATTTTGGTATAGCCCATCAGTACTGGAAAATACAGCATTTGTAAAGTTGATGTTGTCCAATGCTCACACATAGGAGATTACACTACAATCTGAAAATCAAATAAAAGCCCAGAGCAAACCCCTGATAAAACACAAAGTAATAACTATGGGATGGCTCATTAACCTCCAAAGTTCCTAAGAGGTTGGAGATCTCTGAAATGTCTGTCCTTCTGCAGTGCCTGCAAGCCCAATGTGAGATTTAATGAGTCCTTAGTATCAACACACAAAGAAAGCAATGTTCTCTCATTTAGGATTAATCTAGCTGTCTTTTTACCACTCTAAAATTACAGTTATACCAGAGACTTAACTGCAACTTTACAGAAGTGTTCACTTTCAGTAAAATTAATAAGACTATCAACTTTTTAACAGTTGAAAAATGGATGCTTTTACGCAGTATAGAGAAAAACTTACAAATTAAATTTATTCTAGGACCCATTTTTATCACTATTTTCTCCAAGAAAAATAAAATCAATAAGAGGAAGCATTTTTTAATGTGATCAGCAGATCTTAACACTTCAAAGGGCTAAGGTCTACTTCACTGAATTCTAGCTCATGACAAGAAAATCTTCTTAAGATGATGATTTATGCACTGATAATTCCAGACATAGCATGTTCAATATCTACTGTAATAGTAATTGTTCATACAGTTTGGTTTATTTTATTTCTTTCTCGGAATTATGTAGGAAAGTTACAATATCAAACTAAAAAAAAAAAAATGCAAAAGACTCTAAAAGCAAAAAAACCAATCTGTTACATTAAAAAAAAAAATCCATTGGAAAGCAATGCTGTGGGAATGGATGTTAGATGAACACCCTGTGAATGTAGGTGGAGAAGACTGCAATCATTTCAGTCCTTCTCAAATACACTGAGCAAATGTTGCAGTCCTGATACTGTGGCCTAGATGGGCTCTTCCTAATTTCCAGGCTCAAGCTAAACCACTAAGCTGCCTCTCTCTAAATATGGCCAAAAAGATCCAAAGAACTGTTTGGATTTATGTAATTTTCTTGTAAAAATCTGTCTACAACAATTGTTCTCAATATTATGTTATCAAGAACATACTACTGCACAAAACAAAATGGAAGGTTTGTGTTGTAGTTTTTCATAAGTTTTTTAGTCTTCGACAATTTCCTTTTTAAAAATGAAAAATTTGAAATCAGAGGTTACATTTGTGTATATAAAATTATTATTATTAATATCTAGAGCTTAAGGTGGATAAACAGGTAGAGTAAGACAGAAAAATGTAATTTTTTTATGGAGGAAAATTGGTTATTGAAATTAATGCATTTGAGTCAGAAAACAATGTTTACACATGTACTGTGGCACATACTGGATACTTATCCCTTTAAAACCTTGGGTTTTATTTTGATTGCCAAGTAATTTTTGCTCAAGTTCTACTGCAAGAACTAGGCTGACTCCAAAGCATGCTCTCTGTACCAAGTTTCAACACTAGCTAAATTACACGTATTTGCACAAACCTGCAATTTAATCATCAGATAACTGCAACAGTTTCATGGGTAATGACACACAGCCTAATAAAGACACATAAGAGGTTTAAGAAGAACAGAGGGCATGCAAAAGTCTTCTCCTGCTACACAGCCCCATATAACCAATGAAATCTGAGATCTTATTTTGGTAAACTATTTTCAGTTATCACAAGGTGGATAGGACTCTTGCCTCCACTCAATTCTAAGATTTAGTGGGAAAAAAATACATTGTCTGGAAGACTGTAAAACAATTTTGAAATTATGACACCAATGGAAGGCTTAATTCAGTATGCTTTCTGGAATTCAAAGTCATAAGATGAAATAGTTATTAGTCACTTGAGGTTTTGGATTTTTTTGGTTTTGCTTTTTTGGGAGTTTTTGCTTTGTTTGTCTGTAATTGGACGCTAGTCAAAACAGTATTTAATTAATAGAATGATGAAAGCTACAGATTACATACTCTAAGCATATGTTGTCAGCTCTTTTAGGTTTAGCTTGGGGAGACTGATTTCATCCTTGTGTTATGTGGGGCTGTGATAAGTTACTATTATCTACGCTCAGAATTACCTGTCTGATGATGCTTACAAACACCATGGATTTTAGGTTCCCAAGGCTATAACATTTCATGGGTATCACTTGCTGTGCTGCCTACAGCAAATTACCAACTGACATACCCAACCAAGCAAGAGCAAGCAGTTCATGGGATTCAAACAACAAAATTCAAAAAACAAATTAAAAAGCTCTGTTTGCTGGCAATAACCTTATGCTATTTAGATATTGCTAACTTAAAGGTATTTTTCATGTCTTGGACTACATTTATAGTCACCCTAAAGTCTTACATTTTCTATCCTTTAGACAATACTGTATCTACACTTTAATCTATTGAAATCTCACAAATAATTCAGACATCTTTGCCATAATGCTTAGTTATCACAGGTTTAGCAAAATGTCTGACAGTGCTTACAGTACACTAACATCACTGACAATCTGTATTACAACAAGTAAATTTTTTCTTCTAAGTTGTCTGATTACAAAACATATAACAGAGTATTTTACAAGAGTATCTGATGCTCTATGTCCTTTTACTTATATATCCAACAAAATAAAGTTGATAAAGTCATCCTGAAGAATATGTATTGTAAGTTGAAAGATTCAACTTAACCATATTCTTTCACATTGTTTCCTTGCTATACACAGCAAAGCCAAACCTCTCCTCCAGCTCTGGAGTCTGCCTTTCAGTTCCTTAATGCAGGACCAACACATTTTCAGCACTGTAAATCTCAGTCTCCTGCAGCCAGATAGCTTCTCCTCCCTGTGACTAATAGTAAATATAAGTAGTAGTAGATAGTATTTACCATCACATTCAACACTCTTGTCCCACCTGAAGACAAAAGTATATCCGGAACTGTATTCTCTTGGTTGTCAACATTCCCAATCTTCGACTCATAGGCAGCCTGAAAATTGCACATAAAATGGTAAAACCTTATTCAGCTTCAGACTCATGAGAAAATTTTAAAGGCTCAGTGAAAATTCCCTATCTGACTGCTCTCTTAAGTGCTTTAAACCATCTTCAGCCATTCCCATGTGTCCTGTCCCAGGGAGAATATCTGCTAAGCATTTATTTTTTTAAATTTCACCAGGAGTAGACCTAAAGAGATTATATTAAAGAAAAACAGTTATGGGATTTAAGCAAGTCAAAGAGAATAAGTCCAAGTTAATCCTGAAAGAGCTTAGATTGTGATATTAATGTTCTTCTTGTTAGATTAATTTAACATATCCATGTTAATATCATGCTTCATGATGCTTTCATGTCTCACAGTAAAACAGGCAAGACTGAAAATTTCTAAATGCAATAAGTCTTTTCCAGAATATAAAAGGTCCCCTTTCAGTAGGCTAGAGAATCAGAAACATTCACACCGTCAAATCCTCTGACTGACTGACTGATGATGCCAAAGTGATTTCCAATTGCCGAAGTGTTCACTTCCATTGTGTGTGAATAATGAGGGGCTGAATGTGTCACTCCACAAACAAAACTGTCAAGTCTCTTCAGTTTGACTTTCCCTGGTTTAGGCTTGAATGCTTTTTTCTTTATTTCTTTTTTTTTCCTTCGGTTTAAATAATGTGTATTTATTAGTATAAGAGTTTTCAGGAATACCAGCAATTCAATTTTTGGCATAAACACGAACACAGGAAGGTCAATGAAAAAAAAAATTCCTTTCTGTGGAAATTTAAACTGGCCTACTGGGAGGACAAAACGTAATTAAAATAACTGCACCCTGCACTAATCAAACTGAATCTATTCAAAGTGACTAAGAGGAGGACAAAGGAAAGTGTTGTTCTGCTATCCAAGAGAAGAAAAAAAGTTACTAACAGATGTGAAGGCCAAAGCATTTAATGTCTTCTTTGCATTAGTTTTAATTAGAAAGGTCAACAATGAGAAGGGGACTAGGATAATTAATACATAAAACAAAAGAATGATTTCAATTAAAAAATACAGACAGAAAAGGTTACAGAGTACTTAAGCAAATTGGTTTTCAGACCAGATGTGCCCAATGAACTTCCTCCTAGGGTACTTAGAGAATTGGTAAAGCCATCTCAGAACCATCAGGAGAGCAATCTGGGGAGCACACATGAGGTATCAGTAGAACTGAAAAAGCAAATGCATAATATTCATCTTTCAAAAAAGTGGAAACTTAGAAAAAACATTTTTTTCTGTCACCTACTAAGTCCTAGAAAAGCTCTGGAACAAATAAACCCCATGATTTTAAAGTAGCTCTCAATATGAAAAGGACATAAGAAGGGTCAAAAATCAGTTAAGAATTAGTCAATCATTTAAGAACAAATCTAGTCAAAATTCAATGTCTCCACAAAATAGTTACAGACCTTGTGGAGAGGTGAGTTGCGAGCAAGGTCATTATGTTCGTACCCTTTGCCTCACAGAAAATCCTCCTGCATATAAAAAAATGGAAAATTTGTCTAAGCGCTAATAGTATTGTGTAGGTTCAAAACTGATTAGGCAACTGTACACAAAGTGTAAGGATGATTATGCTGTTGCTTAAAGTTATCTTTTACATATTTTCCCCTCTAACAGGCTTGTTTGAAGTTTCAACAAAAAAGCTGTGAAGAGAGTGCTTATTGCACTTAAAGACTACACATAAATACTGGACCTGCCAGTGTGTTGAAAGGTCAGCCAGAATGCAAATTTCTTGAGCAAATCTAGATATCACAACTGTGTAGGCAGAAGTTTCTCAGAGAAGAATCTAGAGATCCTATCTCAATCCAATCTGGAAATAAATCAAAAGTGTAGTTCTGTTGCAAGAAACATACCTTGGATATGTAAAACCGAAAAATACCTGCACAATACAAAAGATCTTCTTCACTCCAGCTTTTGGGAAACTCAAGATGAATTGTTTCTATCCTGTTTGGGGCAGCCCAAAGAGATGGAAATGAATAGGAAAAAGTCAAAAGGAAAACCATCATGAGTCTCACCAAGAAGGAAACATTTGAGATTTAATAACACGCGATTGTTAAAGCTTTAAGAAGAGGAGGCTGAAGATAAAGATGATAGCAATCTTTTAATGTATAAAAGGTAGATCTAAAGAGGAATGTCTTATCTGTGATAAAGAATAAGCGAAATTCAGTTGTGCCAAGATGCTGAAAAGATTTCTAACAGTTAGAAATTACTGCAACACTAAAACAGATTATTAAGAAAGCCTTGAAATTCCCACAGTTGTGTGTCTTTAAGAAAAAAAAAATCTATCAGGAACAACCTAGGTATCCTAATCCTGCTTTGGAAGGGACTGGATCATCAACCATATAATTTTCCCCCTTTTTTTTTCAGTTCAAACAGAAGAAAACTTTTAAAAGAGAAATTCCTGTATTTTCTTACACACAGTCTACCAGAAATACCGTACTTTTAAGAACTACTATAAATCATTTCTGCATAGACAAGCTTTCACCTCTGTAATGCCAGAGGTAGCTATCTATATCTGAAATTATAGAACTCTAGAATTCCTTGCTACTTTCTCAACCATTACTTGATCAGACCATTTGTTTCCAGACTGGACAATAAATCAGGTTCAGACAGATTCAAATTTCACTGAAAAATTGCTGGAGTGATTTGAATATGGTATTTTAAAGCTCATGCATACAGTTTGAATACAAAATTCAAAAAACGAATATAGGAAATTCAGCTATGAAAGTAGAAATGTCTGCAAAAACTGATGTTATAAAAATACTTGCACATAGAATGATGTGATAATGAGCCATACATCAGAAAAAAATATTAGCAGACAACATGAATAGAAAACATACTTAAACTCAAAAGGACACCTGTGCCAGTGTTAAAAATGATTTATTACGTGAACAGCAGGTCAGAGCAGACAATACTTGCCTACAAGATTAAAACAAGAAAGGGTCTCTTTCCACTCAAAATTGGACTATTACAAGCATTTCTAAATCAGTGTCTCATCTAGTGCAGTACAATTAACTCAAATTAGCATACTATAAACAGCACTATTAAGAAATTTAAAGGCTTTGACTAAATGAAGAAAAATTCAGCTACAGTCATCACACAAATCTTAATTAAGGCTGCTTTCTCTGACATACAAGAAGAAAACAAAAACACAGCTCTTGGACAAGTTGCTGCTGTTCTCAGGCGAGTCAATCACAAAACATGCCACAGCTCTGCTGGCAGCTCTAGGTCAACAGTTATGTCCATGAGGTCAACTACAAAATAACCTTTTGAGTGTAGGTGCAACCTACCCCTTCTGGCTTCACGCTCTCATCATTAGTCCAGTATCACAATAACTGCATAACTAATGGACACATATTTGTGCAGGCATATAAATGTGTGGTACAGCACACCATTTCAGAACACTAACTGCAAACAACAAAATTTATGTTTTTACTTTTCCAATCGAGTCTGTTATTTTTTATTATAGGTAATCAACACATTCTTAATTTTTAATTGAAGTGCATAATATCTATTTTCAGACTATTTCAACCATTTTACAAGTAGACCACAGTATTTTATTGATATACTCCATAATTTTTATTACAATGTCATCCCTGATAAGAAAGGCTTGAAAAAAGTCAATTTCTGTCCTGTAATTTTCTGTCTTCTTACTTTACATATTTGAAACATTCAGAGGGGAGTACCATGCAAATCTCACATTAAAGAAAAATTGTTGTAAGGAAAGAGATACTGTAGAGCCATATCTAGCAATAGCATAGCCATATCTAAAACATGGCTTGACTATTCATTGTTCCAAAATTAGATATTCAGAAAAAAAATATAACTATAAATCTGATGAATGTGACATGCAGACTTGCAACATAGGTACGAACATACACTGGATTCCAGATTTCTCACTGTCCCCAGATTCCTATCAGATACACTGAGCCTTAATGAGGAAGCAATGCACCATGAGGGATGGAAATGCTGGGGAATTTCCTGAATGGGGCAAAATGTTTCATTTTTAACCCAGGTAAAAGGAAGTTTCATGCCACATTAATGATTTCTTTCACTCAGGATTGAAGAACCTGCAGTAGCAGAGGATTGAATGGCACCCCTAATTCTCGGAGTTGCATCAAAGCACCCACTATAAACCATAAAGGCTTCACACTGCAAATTAATTCTGCACGGCCAGTTGCAAACTCTTTCACTGGGTCTTTTGTTAAGAGCATTTTCTTAATGACTGTAAAAGTTGAAACTTCCCTGGAAAGCTTTTATTTGTGAGAACACAACAACTGAAGAAATAATGTGACGGCATGGCTGTATTATCCTATGTAGATGAACTGGTCTTTTACTGTCTAGATCAGAGAGAATGTGAAGATATGCTCTGAAACACTCAGTTTTAAATATTCTGCCACAAAACAGTGAATAGCTCTTATTGTGTCCTTGAAGAAAAATCATACAAGAAAATTCAGAGCAATCTCTTTTCTTTATTTCTGTATATCCACAATTTCCTTATATTTATCATTATAAATTACTATGCTCTAAGACTGTGACAGAAAGACCATATTCAACAGGTAGCAAATCCTATTAAAGAAAATACCTGATATTTAAGATACACTGATATTCAGCTCTGCTGTATAGCCAAGCCTATGAAATTCAACATACTTTGTTCTGCTCTGATCTACATCAATACAATATTATACTGAGTTCCTCCTAGTCAAATACCTGATAAATGGATCAGTTACAAGAAGCAATTGACTATAAAGCAAGCCTCTGAACACATTTTCATTGCATTTGTCACTGCAATAAATGAATAAATCTTTCAAATCACTACTCTGACACCTTCCCAAAAACCCTCACCATGAAACCTGAACTGCAGTATTCTGTGCCATAGGTTGTCTCTTTGACAAAACCCAAGCATGTTAATTGTCTTGATTTGTCTTTCATCCTCAGTAATTACTTTTGCTCCATATGGTCACAAGTTAAGTACCTTCTATTTGAATGCAAAAAAGCAGCATTTTTTGTGTGGGCTTGGAGACATGATGACAACTTTTGACAAAACTTTCCTTTGTCACCATTACAGGTAAAAATAATGGAACAGGCAGTATTAAAAAAACAGTGATTCTCAGCTTTTTAAAGGATTCTTGGGAGTCTCATTTCTTTGTGCCCTGCTTAGAGCAACAGGTGCTGATCATTCAGTAAATTAGGTCCATGCAAGATCAATTCAGTCTCTTGCCTGTGGTAGGTGCAAGGGCAAGACCAAAAAGAGAAGGAATATTAAGCCATTTCATGAAAAAACAGTGCCCCCTACTCCTTCAGTTTCACCCTGTGTTTATGGCACTTTAAGCTTGTCTTGTTGCAAAGACAAATTTACCTCTTTCTTGTTTCACTCCATGTCACAAAAAATGGAACTAAAATAGTGGGAACAAGAAAATTTGGGGAAAAATCCTGCTGTATACAATAACCAATGCAAAACCATTTTATGCTTGGTGTAGTGTTTTATAAACAAGGGATGGAAACTGCCACTTTTGGACCTGTCAGTAGAAAATAAAAAAAAAAAAAAAAAGCATTCTACAAGTTTTACAACACAGTTTTCTGAACATTTAAAACTCTGATCACCATCATTTCAGCTAATTCCTAGAGCAAATAAATTTCACCCAAATCATTTGCTGCCAGTCTGGAATACAGACAGGCTGTCCCAAAGGTTAATTTAATTTTCCCCAATTTAACTCACTTTCTAAAACCCACACAATTTTCAACAAGGATTTCTGGAAACAAATCACTAAAGCACTAAAGAGCTTTGTAATCATGCCCAGCACTTAGGCAGAAAGAACATTCAGGAATATGACAATGGCTTGCTATTAAAATAGAGTTAAACTAATAAACTTGGAACACTGTTTGTACCAGCTTTTTTTTAAAATGAAAAGATATCACAAGTTTTTTTTTTTAAATTTTGAATTCAAAGTTTATACCTAACAACTTTAGATAGATTGAGCTAAAGAAGGCAGATAGTAATTTAAAGTAACTAGAACGTGTGTCATAATAAGCAAAAAGGGATTAAACACAGGGAAATATTGAAGAATAAATTTAATCTTTACTTTCTTTGTAATATATCAATTTGAGGAGTAAAATTAATGTGCTATGGTTATGTACTTCAGCAATTATGCCATAATTAAACAAAACCCATTTCATACTGCTCACCCTGTATCTCAGTTTACAGATCACCACATTAGTAGGTATTATACCAACTTTCCCTTGAGTTAACTTGAGGACATTTTTCACCCTGCAATATAGATACAGCCTCTCACTATTATCTTCTATTAGCAGCGTTGCTCTCTCCCATCCAAGTGTGTAGCTTTGTCAAACACACTCACACACTAAAGGATCTTCTTAAGCTTTGGAAATAATGAAAGGATCAGACTGCTACTCTGGTGTTTTGAGACCCTCAGAGTAAATTCCTTGACTGAAAAGGCGAGCAGTACATACTCTGAGCACTGCAACAGAGAATTAAAAAGGCAAAAAAAAATCTATTATTTTTCAGTCTTCATCTTATAAAACTACATTATTCAATTACACCTATCAGAAAAAGAGAAATTACCTAAAATGAGACATCTGCCAGCATTTACCAGAACTCTTGAAAGTCATCATAGGCTTCTCCTAAACCAAGGGTAAAACAGGAGCTGCCATATTCTGAACTTAGTGCTAATGGTTTTCATCTTTTCTACTGTAGGGCTAAAATGAATATTTTATGGAGAATCAGTGCAGGAAACTCTTTGGAGAAAGTAGTCTAAGATTCTTAGAAATCAATATTTCCTTATGCATATTTATTTTTCCTCACAATGCTCTCAAAAATAGCAGAGTTTTTTTGTTTTAAATCAAACCTTCACTTCTTCCCTTAAATAAAAGGCCAAAGCAAGAACAGATTGTGAAGCCATTATATTCATGAAGAGAAAAAGAGAGGTTAATTCAAAATTCTATGGTCTGTTGAACCCAATATCCACACGTTCCCCAAAGCAACAACAAACGCACCACGGAAACTCAATCAAGGCATCAAACCCACTCCAGCAAATGTGTTGTGCCAACCCATTATTAATGTTGCCTCTCAGGGAAATTCCGTATCAGCATGAACTTGCTGAAAATATTTTTCACAAATTCACATTATACTATTTCCTTGACATTAAACGCCAAAGACGGCAAATTAGGAGAGGCCTGGGAGACAGAAGACATTCGCGGATGTGTCCTGCTCACAGAACCGAACTGATGAACAAATTGCACAAGTACACTCAGAAAGGGTTTAATTCACTGACGTTAGCTTTTAGCGAATTTGACAGGTTGTACATAAGAAAGTTGTCCTTGTGAAGACAGCGTCTATGGACTCATTCTCCTGTATTCCTCCCCATGCCAATCACAGGAACAGGAGTGAAATATCAGTGAACCAACATAGCTGAATCAAGCCATTCAGCACAAGCGTATGGAGCTTAATTGTGTTCCCTCACATCTTTTCCTACTGCCAAATAAAAACACCATTGTTCCTGTTGAAGAATTCCCTTTCATGTCTCAAGGATCTCGGCCAACTTACTTGTGAGAGTCACGCTGCATGCCTAAGTGGAAGTGAGGGGATCTCACGTCTTCAAATTCATCCTCTCACCCTCTTTATGGCAATACAATTTGAATGCAGTAAGCACTGCTGAGCACACTGAGAAAGTTCATTCAGCAGGTGCTTGCACAAAAAAATCCCCCAAACACGTCATGTTACAATTTGTATGCAAGCTACATGCATGCTATCTAAAAATGCATGCTAACTGCAGCCTCACCGTTTGAGAGCACCCATCTTAGGTGATAATGCAAACATCCACTTTCATAGATGAACAGCTGCAGTAGGTGGGAGAAGGAAGAAGAAGGGAAACACTTTCCATAATATGACCTAATTAAAACTGTACATAATAAAGGAAATTGATGGCAGAGACGTACAGATCTTAAACACATTTTTTTAAAATTCAAAACCATGTTGGGATGTGAGTAATAATTAGCAGGCTCTTTGAGATGAGAGTACATAAGAAGAAATTTTGCAAGAATTTTCTGTAATACCATAATTTCTGAATCATTCTGAAATTCCATAAATTCTTTTTTAGAAAATATGTTACTTCATAAAGCATCAACAATGATAAATCACATATGAAGCTTTTAAAAGTTATTATAAACTACCACTGATAAGTCAGTTAAGGACAGTTTAATCTGTCTGATAAATGTTATTTAGTCATCAAACTCATGTTTTATATAGATTGTTACTTTTTTTCATTTTAAGACCACTTATTAAAATAAAACAGGACATTTAAAACCATTTTCACTGAGGTGAAGGGAAAACAGGACTTTGCTGAAATACTAAATAGCATGTGGAAGTATGAAAAACACAATAAGGATAATTCATTCAGTAGAAGAACAAATGGAATTCTGTATTCATTTCTTTAAATTTTTGCACTGAAAACCAGCTCTTGGCATGTGTCACGCAGCTGGGACAAAACAAGTCTGTAATTTCATTCGGTGCTCCGGTTGGATTTGATTTCCTAACACCTCCTGCAATAACGACAAACTGTTGTTTTTGCAGAAGTCTGGGCAACTAACCCTACAGAAAGCCTCTAAAAACACACTGGTTTGGAATGGAGGAAACTGTGAAATGCACAAGCCAACAGTTTTATTTGGTTATAAATTCTATCTTTTGGCATAATTGCCATATGGCATATTAATTTTAATGTTTAGCAGTTTTTCATTAGAAATTAGTGTTTTTCTTCTGTTTCAAAAAATCCCTTTATTAGGGCAAACATCTTTTCTTACCCTCCTTTAAAGCCCAAAAGCCTGTCAAAGGTAACTACATATTCCCTATTAGGCTGCTTTGTATTTTGTTCCAAATCCCGAAGAAGAAAGCAATATTCAGATGAAGACGGACCAGAATCAGAACTGTAAATTAAATCAAGCACATTTAAATATGAGATTTATAGCACATTTGCTTCTTCAATCTACAGCTCATTTATTCTAAATACCTCTTCCTAATGAGTAATTTTCTGGATGTCACCACAATTTTTGGAGTCAGTATTCAAGTGTAGTACAAGCAAAATATTTATATCAGTTTATTTGGTCAGGAAATAGCAATATAACCTGGCATATATCAAGAAATTGTTAATTTGTCTGTATTCTGGGACAAAAACATTGCAACTGTAATACAGGAGTGTCAAGCGGCACATAAAGTACCCTTTTTGATCACATAAATGAGATTCTTAAAATAATGAATAAATATGGATCTAAAATCATTCTTCCAGGGAGGGTAGCAGGATTCTAGCTGCTAAATAAATATAAGTGTTGGATTCAGACTGTGAGAAGCATGGACCTAGATCCAGGCTAATCTGCATGCATCAGGCAGCCTGAGTCCACAAAGAGAGAAATCCCGTCCCTCAGTCCTGACTCCCTCTTTCCACCCAAGACACTTAACAGCCTTTATCAAATTATTTCCATGTGGTCCAAAAAGGGCAGAACAAAGACAGGATAATGAGACAGTTTAGAGTTTCTGACCCTCCCCCTCTGCAGACCAAAACCGGGAAAAATATCTTAGGCTTAATACTGTTCATTTCGTTACTAGTTTCCTCATGGTGTATTATGGCTGTACCATTTATGTAGCCTCCTAGGTTTTCTCCACACTGGAGAGAAAGAATAATTAAAACTCTTTTAATTAGAAAACTATCCTGTTAGTGTAAGAAGAAAAAAAATCTTAGACTAATAAACTGGAGAAAAGTATCATATTCACTACAATGTGCAGAATATTAACAGTAAGGAAGTTCTATCTTTAAAAGAAAGCATGAAAATAGGTAAAATAGTAACTATCCTAATTTCTCAATTCAGTGGGAGCTTTGGTATGTGCTAAACGTGCAGTAAAAATGAGTTATGAAAATAACTGTCATAAAGGCCATTTTTAAAACATGAATAATTCAAAGAAGTTCCTGTTTTTTTTATCAAAAAATATTACATTCTGTACCTTGTACAATTAATGCAGTTGAAATAGTCAGGCTTTTAAAGCAACCACTTATTCTATACAATAACATTTCATTGGAATTTTTATTGTGTTTGTTTTCATGCATCTCAATAGACAATGCATCCTGTGAAAGGAAAAAATCTAATTCATTTTACCAACCATGCACAGTCAAAAGAGAGATGGAATTGGCATGTTGCATGTTGTGAATGAAAATTGAGAATATATGTAATAAGCATCTCTAAACCTTAATGAGTTATTGAGCTGTGTGTCTCCTAGTGCGTCAGTGATTCTTTTAATTTATTTTCTAGTTTCAATACAACTTTTCTGTAGGAAAAGAAAACCCGAATGAAATGAAAGTGAAAATATACAATGAAGCAAAATTAATAAAACCCAAATACTACTGAAACTAAAACTGTATTTGCCCCAGGATGAATGCATAGTAAGAATCAAACCAGGAGTGACTATGGCACTGAAGCTGCAGTTAGAATCAACCCTGGGACTTCATAGTTTCTCTCCAGAGGCACATAAGCACACAGAGGCAGGAATGATAGCTGCTGCTTAAAATACTGAACATTTTTAAACATCAAAGGCAAATAATTTTATTTCCCCTCAAGATTAAATGAAGGAACTCAAACAAAATACATATCTTGTTCTTGCAGTTTTTTTCCAGCAACAACAATTTTAGACAAACCATACTAGCTCAGAATTTGATGGAAAACATCTAAATAACAAATAGAAGCCAGAACAAGGGATGTATACATGGGATGTAAATGCATGCACTATCACACAGATTAGAAAAGAAAAAATCTGGATGACTGAAAACAAAAGCAGTGGACTCAATACTCCATACAAATGAAGGGCAGGGTTAGTGAAATCACAATGAGGTTCTCTCTTCCACAACAGGCAGTGAGAGACTGAAATGGTCAATGGCTTAAACATTGTTAAGATAGTCACAAACCGTGCAAAGATGCAGCTGCTCACCTGCAACCACAAAAGCTCACCCCTCCCCAAATATGCCTACTAACTGGAATTTGGGCTGCGATAGGAATTTAGAGATAAGTTAAAGTTGGTGCTATTGTCCAGTTATCCCAGGTCTAGGGAGAAGTTAATAAGGCTAACGAGAAGAATATCTCCACAAGTGGGAGAGATGGGAATGTCAGTGGCTCAAACAATCAGGGACAAGCTGCTGATGTGCCAAGTAACCTCCCAGGTGCAGAGGGCAACCGTAGAGATACCTCAGGCTACAGCTGGCGTTGAACCAGAAAAGGACAGAGGCAAATCCTGAGAGGCAAAGTACTGTTTCTTTATCCTTATTCAAGTGACTCAGCTGTGGTAACTCCCCTTCAGGGAAGTACCTGGACATTAACACGTGTCCAACCCTGCTGACAGGCCAAGATGGGCCATAACTGACCCAACTCTGCTGACTTAACACTGCAGCTGCAACATTTTAGAAGTTATCAAAACCTCCTGAAATGTCCCACAATCAGTATTACATCACCCAGAGTAATACTCCCAGCCCAAGGGGAGGTTCTGGGGCATTTTCCCCTAGACTAAGCACAATATAAATCCAATGGACTTTGTGTTTCGGGGACTTTGCTCCCACACCCCACCCCCGATGAATCCAGTCTGCAACCACCACTGCAAGTTTGACCACCAGACATCAAACTTGCAACAACCAAGTCTAGCCACGAGATCCAGAGGTGTTGGTATCTAATCTTATCCTTTTTTCCTTTCTTTCTTTTCCTTACACATTTCCTTAAGTGTTACTTTCATGCTTTTACATTGCTATGTTACTATAGGCAAAAATAACCAAAACCATCGCAACCAAATTGTTCTAAAATAAACCCAGTATACATATATTTATGAGCAGCAATCATTCAGTGTTGTTTCATTCTACCCTGCCCCAAAGGGATCTATCAACAAGAATTTGATTTACCATCTTCTTTAGGGGTGGATCATAGCACAGGCTTACAATGTAACTTCTGCTAAATGGTTAAGGGCAAGTGAAAGCTTTTGTGGACCTACTGTAAATTACCTCACCCAAAAGAAAAGAATTAGTATGTTTACAAGTTCACGTCCTCCAGGTCTGCAGTGACAGCAATATCACAAAACAGCTCTGCTTAATCAACTTTGCCACTCAAAAAGTTTTCTTGACACCTAAACTAAAAAACTCACATTTTTTTCTATTTAAAATTAGTACTTTTTGCTTATCTAAGGTGGCTTACTCACACTCTCAAAAGACCTTAGACATAGCACAGCTGAGCTGCATCAACAGATCGTGTCTAATTACATTTCAATTAACACCACCTAAGAGTACTCACAAAATCTGCTGTTGAAGCTCGGAGGTTGTGCAGTGACCGTGAAGCTTCTCTAACTCAGTCACACACCTGATGCAGGCATGAAATCAATTTCCTTGCCTTCTCAGGACTGAGTACCTCCTCTAGTCCATCCAAATCCATGAAAAAGTCTTGCTAGATCAGTTTCCATAGCAAGCACTCTTGGATCACGTCTAGCAAATCTGGCTTCACTCACAAAGTTGAAGCAGTTGATGCTGCTTCATCTAACAGGCTAGGATGCAGATTCTGAACTGGGCTGAACTCATCTTTCTTGATGGGGATGGAAATTATGTTTCCCACTCACACAGGGATATATTCATGCATAAGTTATATGTCTTACGGTGAAGTAAAATGGGATAAAAATAATAAAAGCTTAACCAAATACTAACATTTCACTACTCTATCATTGCTGCATTCAAAAGAGACAGGCAGTGAGAAGTGTTTGCAAAAGTAGGCTAACGATTCAAACTCATCACCTCAGATGATGGCCACCAGTCAAGGAACACTCACATCTAATCAGATAGATTCAGCACACCAAAAATTTAAAAAATCAAAACAACCATTTTATTAACTCACTTCCCACGTGATTAGGATGAATTTGTTGTCACTACCCCAGAAATGCATACCACATTGCCATTGCTAGTGCTGTCCTGTAGCTACAGCACTACCCTGCAAGCCTCAGTAGAGCTGTGCTGGCAAAGTACCTGGAAAGACAGCCTAATTATACCAGGTCTGGAATGAGCTCCCAACAAGAAGGGCTTAAACACCAGCAACACAGAGAGCTGTAAAGAGAAAAAAAGTACAGGGTACAGACACAGATGCTTCCTAACATCTTTATTCATCCTGAAAAAAGCTAAAGCTCCTAGTGAAATTGCACAATTCTGAAGAGGTAGGTAAAAAACTCTGACTAATAAGTGAAAATGCAAATTTATGTTTGCACTCAGAGTTATTATAAAATCTAGTCCTTCCCTTCATTTTTTATCTACTTAGTACTCACTACATATTTGACCATGCTAGCTAAATATGGTCCTTTTCACTCCAGTTGAACTTATTTACACCTACATCACAAGTATCTGGCAAATTCAACTTTTTGAAGTAGGATAATTTGCTTCTACAAGAAACTTTTCTTAGCAATGAAGTTAAACACCTTCACAGAACTCCAGAGTGATCCTACATGCTTATGTACCTTAAATCTCTTCAGTAACTGTTTAAAATACAGGCACCCAGGTCAGGAGATAAATTTCAATAGGCAATAGATATTAAAGCACTAATTAGACTGTGACTTTAGAATATTGCTCCTGAACACTTTCAGAAAGATACCTAAAAAGACTTTCCACAGCCATTTATTGTGATAATACACAGATCTCAGCAGTTAGACAAAGGCCCACAGCATGGTATCTCCAGTCATGTCAGGTTTCTGTCTTTTTCCTCGTGGCTGTCCCATTTTCCATGGGGAAATTTTTTTTTTTTCTTATTTCTCTGCTACATTTCAAGACAGGTGAATGAATAATTAAGTTCACAGCACATGGAGGTTCAGTGTGTTTTAGAACGAACACTTCTTGAGCTCCTTAGCACTGCAGGGGCCATAAGGCTGCTGCTGAAAGAATTCTTTCATTCTATTACACATAATATACTGCACACATAAAAAACACACATACACATACGTAGACATTCTTGCACTGATGCAATGTGTTATATAAAAATAAACAAATAAAAATCAAAAGAAATTACTTGTAAGGAAAACACCGTAATGTTATTTTCTAAAACTTTTGAAGAGGTATCAGTGTAGTAAGAAACATATGTAACTGCTCATGGAAATTAAAGCATCATAAAAAATACTTAATAGCAAGGGCATCTGGATATTTCTGAATGCATGTTATCTGCTTTTCTGTAAAAAAGTCGTGATTCCAAGTATGCGATGACCTAACATCCATAGGTATCTGTAACATTTTCATAGCTCAGTTCTCCTTTTCTAGTGTGGTTAACCTCTTGATATCATTAAGACATAATAAAATATAACATCTGCTTGCAATGTGTATTAGAAGGTGGAACTTCCTGTCAACGCACTAATTTTCAGACAAATTTGAACCCACTGGTTTTGCCAAAGATTTAATTAAGATTCACAAACTTTGGGCAATAAACATTAGAGAAAATAGAGAAAAGGGAAAGGAAATAAATTTACTCTCTGCCTTTGTTCCAGCTCCCTCCATTGTGCTGACTCACACACCATCTGCCATTCTCAGGTGCCACATTTTGGTGTCCTAGGTGTATGTGGCAAGGCCTTGATCCTGGAGGGCTGCAGGGCAGTGTCTGTGAGGGGCAGTCCTGGCAGACAGCTCCAGCCAACCCACTGCAGGGCATGGCTAAGCCCCACGGCCGAGGAGTGGCATCACAGAGGAAACAGGTTTTGGAAAGGGTACAGGCAGTAAGAAGTGAATGGGGGGAAAAAATGTGAGAAACACCTCTGCAGACACTAAGATGAGGAGAATGAGCTCCAAGTGCTGAAAGATAGACGGCCCTGCAGCTTGTGGAAGACTCCATAACAGAGGAAGCATATCCTGTAGGACTCTAGCCCATGGAGTTCCCCACACTGCAGCAGGAGAAAATGTGAAGAGGAAGGAGCAGAAGAAATGTGTACTGACCCATGCCTCCATTCCCCATCATCCTCCATCTCTTGGTGAAGGGGAAATTGGTGAGGGGAATATGATTGTTTCAATTTTCTTCATTTTTCAACATCCAACTCTATGCTAACATAAATAAATAACATAAATAATTTATTTATATAAATTAATAAATCATACTTTTTCCCAGACAAGCCTGTTTTTCCAGTGATGGTAACTGATAACTGATCTCCTTGTCTCTACCTTAATCCAGGAAATTTTTAATCTAATTTTCTGTCTGCCCTGCTAAGCAAGAGGAGTGAAAGAGCTGCTGGGTGGGCATCTGGCCAAGATCAACCCACCACACTTCATACACTGAAGATTTTCACACACTCAAGTTCCCACTTCGGGAGACATGGGGACAAGTCTCAGTTTCAACAGAGCTCAACAGAGGTCGAGAGCAGATTTAGACCCATGAGGAATCAATAAACTAGATGAACTCTGTCTCCTTTTTTTGAGGGCATGTTCTTACAGAAAATCTCAAGCACTAGTAGAAGATGGAAGTCTATACAAGTACCTCTTAAAAAATAAAACCTGGCTGCAGAAAGAACAATTAGTCCCAATTACCCAGTAGTTCAAGGACTGCTGTAACATAAAAAATAGAGTTCAATTGTTTTTCAAGAGTATTCCAACTGCTATTGCCAAGCAAAGTGCCACAGCACCAGGCTATGAGCAATCATGGGGTATTTTTAATTTGTGCTATTCAAACCACACATGATGATCCATGACTCTGCCTCATCCCTTCTATTATCTTGCTTAAATAGCTGTCTCCTCGTGGCAGTAAATTATGGGTTCCACCCCAGACACAGAGCTCTCCCTGGGCACTGCATGGATGGCTCCAGATCCAGCCAAGGTTCAGCCTCGGACAAGCATTCAGGAGTTTGACAAGGCAATGCTCCGGATACAGCCGCTGCTTCCTTCTCCACATCTCAGCATGACTGCCTCCTCCACAACTTACATCAGAAAAATAAGCACTGTTGCGAATTTAATTATGTCTTTGCCTTTCAGTGACAACAGATTATGCTTGTTAAAGAGTTTTTTGTTTGCTATTGTTTTACATCCAGTTTCCAGCGCTAGCTGTTTTTATATACTTTCCTTCAGCCAAGCAAAACCAGCTATAGTAGCTGCTTGAAAAAATGCTTCTTATTCATTTTCCTCCACTGCCTGGGAACCAGATTTATGAAACACTATGAAACAGATATGAACTATTTTATATAAAAGAATTTTCCCCTCCTTCACCACTGGTCCTGCATTTTCTGTTAGCACTGGAAGGGGAGTAAGTCTGTTATGTGAGCCAGGGCACTCCTGAAAACACGATTATAAACCTCAAGTGGGCTACAGCAGGAAAATATTTATTTTGTTGAAAATAAATGGAGAAACTCTTGGATTATAACTGGAGTCATATGTTATAAATCAGTTTATTAAATAACACAGCCTTGGAATAATCACTGTCCTGGGACATAGCTTTCTACTTCCACAAAGCCAGATACAGTCTGTGTTGGTAATAATAAACACCAAAAACCAGAATTGCTTTTCCTTTCTTCTTGCTGGCCCTTTTTAAATGACTTGGGGCCCAACCCTTAGGAATTACAAAAGCCAGACAAACTAAAAGCTAAACCAATCAGAATTTCCTTTATGGCCTTTCCTAAAATGGTGCTTTCTTTAAAATGGTGCTTTAAAATGGTGCTATCATTAACATATTATCTTCCATTAGTGGAGCTTAGGCTTTTCATGCTGTGAGAACCTAAACTTCAAACAGTAATGTTAAGATACTACATCTGCAGGATAGGACTGTTCTGTGCTTGTTAATAGTGTAAAGAAAAGGCAAACACCAAATCTCATTTTCTGAGAAAGGTGAGAGAGTTTTGGGAATTAAAAAATAAAAATGGAGAAAAAAATAAATAAAAAGGACATCCCTGACTGTCAAAACAGGGGCAGTTAGATACCATGAATTTTTCACCATGCCAGACAAGTCAATCAAAGATAACACAATGCAAGAATATCTGAGTGACACTTCAAGCTGTATTCATAAGCAACCTGCCTCATTCTAAGTCAATGAAGAGACAGGACTTACAAGCCCCACACTGGAAAGTTATTGAAATGTGACTGACATCTCAAAGGAAAAGTGTCAACAGGATAGCATGACCCTGTTCTGAAACACTGCAAGGTTAATCAAAGTTATGGCAGTTGGGAGCCAGAAAGGCTCTACCTTAGATTGAATTCTTGTAGTCAAAGCAGTGATGGGGCCACTGTCTCATTTTCACTTCCTCTCCTGCTGACATTTGCACACCAAGTTTGTAGCATTTGCCCACTTTTCTTTTGGTTTCGTTTTAGACAGACACTGGGGGATGTTGGCTGAGAGCAGGCTTTATACATGTGAGTAATGACTGGTTTGCCCTTTCTCCTCTGGGACTCAATCTGCTGTTAACATACGATCTAAGATAGTAAATACACCATTGGGAGATTAAAATACAGTGCTACAAATTGCAGAGTTACTGCTCAAAAGGGAGTAGATAAAGTCTGAGCTAAAGTACCAGCAGAATTCTTCTAAGCTTCCATGAAGCAATAAAGGGAGTAGATAAATGCTCAGACTGTTTCTTAAAATTCTTACCTCTCTACACCTGGAGAGTTTCCCAACAATCTCTTATTTACCAATATGACATCAGGAAATGCATTGCACAGATCTATCTTCTTCTCTAACCTCCTCACCTACCACCTAATCTTGTAGGTTTATAAAGACAAATTACTTTTTCAAGTTATTTTGCTTATATATGTCAGTGGTTATCATTTTAATTCAGGACTATCATTGTTAAAATGTAGACCAGAACTATTCACTTACCACACTCTGCAAAGTAACAAAGCTAGGAATAAAGATAAATTAAGGAAGACAGGATATCACCAATGCAATAGTTATGTTCATATGCTCAAGACTACAAAATGCAATCCTTAAGCAATTTAAGCAAGTATGGCTTTTATGAAAAAAAAAAATTCTCAAGTTCCTTTTGTTCCTGGATTGAATCTTTTTGCTTCCTTCAGTTTACTTCGTATGTTTCTTGTTTTCTTATTCTGTCAGCCCACAGCAATATCTCACAGATACAAATAGCACCTTCTTGACACTGCATATCATTAGCTAAAAATGCTAGTGGCCCTATTCTGCTGGTTTCGTTCCCTGCTCTTTCTCCTTTTCTAGAAGGCAAACAGTCTAGAAAGTAAATATGCTCCTTCCTTAGAGCCTAAGGACCTAAAAATCTTTTTCTTCCTGCAGACTCCGTCTGATTTCTAAATCACTGCCTGCGTTGAATGTCACACAACATTTCTATTATGGAACAAGTCCTCCAGTCAATTATTTAATTATGGAAGATTTACAAAATAGTATCCCTTTCCCCAGTAAAAAATTAAGAAATATGATAACAAAATATTTATTCTTTTATTATTAATATATTTAAACCAATGATGGAAAAACTTCTAATGAGGGAAAGATCACCTTGGGAATATATTATATCAAGCATGGCCAGCAAGGACTTTTCTTTTTGGAAGAATAATGGC
The DNA here is from genome assembly GCF_027887145.1 of Ammospiza caudacuta. Classification (NCBI taxonomy): domain Eukaryota; kingdom Metazoa; phylum Chordata; class Aves; order Passeriformes; family Passerellidae; genus Ammospiza; species Ammospiza caudacuta. Next base: position 67,744,999 of record NC_080594.1, read on the forward strand.
TTAATGTTTAATTAATCCTATCCATTTCTGCATTTATGGGAAGGCGGAGAAGAAGAGTCTGCTTTATAATGTGGAAAATTAAATATTAAAAACTTTGTGCCTACTTGACTTTACATTTTCTTGTTATGAATGGGTATTTTCACTTTATTTCACTTTCTTCAAACTACAGAGACAGAAGCAATTACTGCAGCTCTGCTGAACAAAGGTATTCTCAATGTACCTCTGATACTGCCTTGCCAATCCCAAAACAAAACAAAAAATTAAAAACCATTTAGAGTATTAATGGAACCTTTAAACCTCACATTCAAAGTGATGTAGGTTACTCAAGATTAGAGAAGACGAGGGAGAACTTCAGAAAAGCTGAATAAAGTTATGAATTTAAGAAACTCAATAGATAAAATTCAGTGTAGTCAAGTGGCAATATACACTGGATGAAATAATGCGAATTTCCCCCTGTGTACAAATGGGTTCTAAATTAAGTGCACCTATTCAGAGAAAGATGTGGAAAATATTTTGGACAGTTCAATAAAACCATTTGTTCCATGTACAACAGTAGTCAAAAAGCCCAGCAATGTTATTAAGGCCTGTAGAATTAGGAGTATAAAAAGACAGAACAATAATGAAAATAAGACCTTTAAATACAGTGACCTTAAATAGTCTATGTTCTTGCCTTGTCTCAAAAAGAATTAAGAAAAAATTCCATTCAGTGGAAAGCAGAAAAATAATGAAGATGATGAAGCATGTGGCAGGTCCTGAGCTGGGAGAAAGGACAGAGTAGGGGTATGAATGGCCTCTGAACCACTCTCCTAGCAGCCATTTCTCCTGCCTTTCCACTTTTGAGTGGTACCTCTGAGAATTGCCCTGGTACCCACCTGCCATAAGAGCCCAGAATCACTCCAGTCACTGGCACAGAACCCACCCTGAGCCCCAGAACCTGCGTGGCTCCCAGCCCTGCCTCACCCATGGCTGTCTCATCCCTGCTGCGCCTGCAGCCCAGGCAAACCATCCTGCTCCAGGAAGAGGGGAGATATTGGGGGTGCCCACCTTCACCTCCTACCCATGACACTGCCACAGGGCAGGCTCAAGCCCAGACATTCAAATGTGAACCTTTTAGTATGCACTATGAGAAATAGTAGTTCATACTAAAATAATGTTCATTGTGAACATTAGATGCTGCATAGTGAAAAATTCTAAAAGGAAACTTCTTCCACACTTCTCCCAAAGAACAATATGGTTCCTTCTCTCCCTTGTGCTATCCTCCCTCCACCTCATCATCACTCATATCCTTGTAGTTTTCTCCTTTATCCACTTTTGACTCAGTTATCCTTCCTTTTCCATTCTCTTTGTTGACTCCTTACTTTCTCTGCTTCTTGACTTCACAAGGTCCTGGAGGTTAAACAGACTGATACACTTTTAAGCCTCCCTTTTAGTACATCATCTTTCCCTTCCACTGCCGACTACTTGATCTTTCTCTGGAGAGACACAGCCCAGGGGGCTGCCAGCAATTGGCTGCATGCTGCGTTATACCATGTGCTCTTAAATTTGACTTGTTCAATCCACATTCAGACCCCAGACTAACTACACTATAAATGTAGTTAAATTAAAATTCTCTTTTCTGTCCCAATTTCTAACAGCAACTTTCTTACCACCTGGTTTTGGAGTGGGAATGATCTAAGGTATGCTCATCTAGCTCTGTACATGAAAAAAATACTGTAACTGAATGAAGGTTTGTCATTGATTTAGTGACAATTTACATGGAAAACCTTGACCATGGGATATACTCTTGTTCACATTAAAATTATTCAGGAATGTCATACAGCCTTACTAGGAAAATATTAGCTGTTCCATTTAGCCATTTAGCTTTTTGTTTCTCAGTTTCATTTGATCTACTGTCCATGTCACTACTGCATTCTGACCTCCTCCCTCTTTTACTCAAATAATGCTGCAGTGTAAATGAACTTCCCCTCTCTCTGTGACCACTTAAGCTTTGGACTTCTCATGCTCCCAGATGTGGTCACATACTCCTCCAGAAGTGACAGTAGCTAGTCTTTATCCTTATCAATTACCACCAGTCCTCCACCTTCTTCCATGCTGGGATTATTTTCCCTCTGTCACAGAATTACAGAAGAGAAAGGACCACTGGGAGTCATCAGGTCCAACCTCCCTGCTCAAGCAGGGTCATCCTAGAGCACATGGCACAGGATTGCATCCAGTCAGTTCTTGAATTCTCCAGTGACAGAGACTTCCAAACCTCTCTGGACAATCTGTTCCAGCGCATGGTCATATATGTAGTGAGGAAGTTCTTCCTTATGTTTGGGTGTTTTTCCTTGTGCATCAGTTTCTCCCCTTTGCCTCTTGTCCTATTGTTTGGTACACTGAGAAGAGCCTGGCTCCATCCTCTTGACACCCTCCATTCTGGGATGTCAGACACTGATAGACATTGATAAGGTCTCATCTCAGTTGTCTCTTTTCAGGACTGAACAGGCTCAGCTCTCTCAGCTTTTTCCATGGTAAAGAAACAAGAACAAGAATCAAAATCTGCTATGCAAGAGTCTTTACCATAATTCCCATTAATTTCTAGCCACCTTGCATTAAGGTGTTGGTAGTGTTATATTATGCACCTATTAAGAACTGTGATACCTGTGCACAAATGTCAAAGGACACAAACCTCTGTACATACATACACTAACAATGGTCTATCCAGAATAGGCAATTTTCAATCAGACGACTTTTATTTTATATTATTGCCTGTAAATGGGACCTAACATAGACAGCCATGACAGGAAGCCTGGAGGCCTCAATTTCTAATTGTAACTTTAGTACTGGTTTGTTCAGTGAAGCTAGGAGAGCTACATCCTTCTCTTCCAACCTGTAAAATAAGATTAGACAAGATTACCTCCTCTAAAAAGCTTTAAATCTATGCAAAACAAATGTCAAAGTAAGAACCAGGGTTTTTGGTGGGTAATTTTTTTTTTAACTTAGGGATTTTTAAATAAGCCATTTCTATAGAGCCAACTCCAATGTTATACTCAAGCTCTGAATACTTCTATTTCATAAGTATATATAGCCAATATCTTGTGTAAATATACCAGGTTTTGTGTGTCCCAGGTGTTCTGAAGCTAAGGAGGCATATGTTAGGTTGTGGCCCAAGAGAGTGTGTGTGAGCACAAAAGCCCCTAACTTTTCCCCAAAAAGAGGACATCATTGTAGAGACACTAACTCAGTATGAGATATAAAAAATTGAATTGTTTGGCAAGGAATTTATAATTACAGAAATCTTGAAAAAAATAAAGGTTTCAGATCCAAATCAGACATTCTGGCCAATAAACTGAAGATCAAAAAGAGGCAAGAAGTTGGCCTCCTTTCTGATGAAAGTCCATTGGGGTGCCAACAGACTGTGACTGCTTTTCTTACCAACTGTATTAATTAGGACCCTCAGGAAATTCAAAAGCAAGAGGGAATGCTTGCCAGAATTGCTATGGCATGTGCCAAACCCCTTACTTTTAAGAAGATGTACACAAACTAGTGACATTTTATCTATTCCAGCATAACTGAGCTCAGTGGGAAAATTCCACTGAGTTCAGTTCACGTATCAATTTACACTTAAGGGTAAAGTGGTTTAGTGTCTTGTCTAATTGAATTGTTTTTATTACGGGTTCTGGTTTGTCTGAACAGCATGGCATTCAGTACATTAAGGATGCCATACATGAGTAGCTCAAAGAAGTTAATTCTGTTGGAAGTTATTAAAAAGCAGAAAAAAAAATGAATCCATTGTTTTTTCCCTTACTGCTTATTTTCTCATTTTGCAGAAGCATATTATGGTCGTCAAGACATTACGTCTAACATGCATAAAGAGCAGCACCTTGCACGCTAACTATGTGGTTTGGGGTTTTTTTGTTGTTTGTGGTTTCATATTAGAGTTGGATTTTTTTCCTTTTTGGAAAAAAGTCTAAACAATTAAAAGCAAAAAGGTAAGGAAAGAAAAGGGGAAAAATCTAGGGTAGATGCTATGCCATTCTTGATTTGCATCTGCCTGATTCTAATAGCAAAATGATTATAGAATTCATTTCCAGAGCAAGTAATTCATGCAGGTTGCTTTAAAAGAAAGAAAAAAAAAAGCATTTCTCTTCTGAAAAATTCGATCTCTCATGACACGAGCCAAAGGCATCCAGACCTTTGAAGTACTGCATTATATTGAAATGGTACTTCCTTTTAGGATAACGAGTACCCAAAACTCTTCAACAGGTTCTTGGAACACAAGCCCTGTGAGGAACGATTGAGGGAGCTGGAGTTGTTTAGTCTGGAAAAAAGGAGACTCAGAAGTGACCTCATCACTCTCTACAACTTCCTGAAAGGTGGCTGTAGTCAGGTGAGGTTGGTCCCTTTCTCCAGGCAGCAACTGACAGAACCAGAGGACACAATCTCAAGCTGCATCAAGGGAAATACAGGTTGGATATTAGGAAAAAGTTTTTCACTGAAAGAGTGATAAAGTACTGGAATTGTATGCCTGGGGAGGTGGTGGAGTCACCATCCCTAGATGTGTTTTAAAAAAGACTGGACTCGGTGCCATGGTTTAGTTGAGGCATTAGGGCATGGGTTGGACTCAATGATCTTTAAGGTCTCTTCCAACCCAGTGATTTCCATGAATTCTATGAATTATTAATTAAATCAAGTCTGTATTTGAACTAAGACTAAAGTAAATATTTTTAACAGAGAAATCTCAGAACCAGTTCAGTAAAATAGAAATAAAACAGGATTGTAAAGAATGTCCCATTTGCTGTATCCCAAATAATATATTTGAAAGCAATTCCTTCTCCCTAGGCTTGGTTTCAGACCAAATTACTCAATCTGGGCTTCAGCACACTCTGCACAGTACCCTCTGCATCCCTCAGAAGTTTTTATTTCTGCATCACATCTGCTCCCTGCACTTTTCAGTGTGTCAGTCTCTTCAGGCTTAGCTATCACGTGTTCTCTATCCTCTGCTCTGGTATCTTCCCTTACAAGCAAATAAATCTACCTCACTTTGACCCAGTCACCTCCTTTACAGAGGAACAAAGAAATGAAAATAAATGACGTTCATCACACACATACATTTCGGAACCAGCACTGGTCTCTGTTTTCTCACAAAACATCAATGAAGGCAAGAGAGCTTCATGACAATAATTGGGAGAACCACAGTGGAACATACATCACTGTCTGTATCTGGTGCTATTCTGTATGCTCTGTGCAAGGATCTGAAGGGGTGACATTCCAGTGGACAAATGTTGTTTCAAAGTAATACTAATTTATTCTTCTGCCTTGCACAATCTGCATTGAGAGCTAGAGGCCACAGATTGAACGATACTACAGATCTCTCCAGCACAGACTCTTCTCCTACAAATGCAGAATTAAGTATTCATGAAGAGATTTCAAAGGTCTAAAATGACTGCAGAGCTTTCAAAATGTGACACTGTGAACTAAGACACTGTCAAGTAACAAGTAATAACTGGAAAGGAAAAATTTATCTCTTGAATATAACAGATATTCTACAATTATTTTTCCTTATCTTTACTTTGAGAAAATAACAGAACTAAATTTCTAAAAAGGAACAGAATAAATTACAAAACCAAAGCAAACAAGAAAACAAAAATCAACCTTCAAAAAACAACAGTAAAAGCAAACATAGAGATTAATGATTGGCACTAAACAGAACAGTTCTCTCCTCTTCCAGTTTATTTTTTAAACTAAGCATACGAGAAAATGGCTGCTAGTTACACTTTGCTGATCAATGCAGTATTGTCTTGTAAAATAAAAAAGCTTTTGAAACTCAGCTTGATTCTTCAGAACAAATGTTTTCTAGAGAATACAACTTTTGAGACCAATTTTTAATACATACCTTTTTTTTTTAAGCAGTGCCAATGACTGCAAACCCCCCCCAAAATTAAAATAAAAAATGACTGTGTTTTACTCAACCCACATGCACAGAGTTCCACCAAAGGTTTCCTTAAACAGAGAGCAATATGAAAACAATATATCCTACTCCAGCACAGCTGGGCTCTTCCTATAATGCACACCTGAAAAACTAGACTGAACTCACAGTTAGCTATATTCACTGGGGCAGCACTAATGTGCATTCTTTTACAGGGGTAGAACAGATGGAAACTCAGTGCTGCAGTACCAAGAAAGTCACAAACCATCTTTGCTTAAGTTCTTCCACCCCTGGAATACTAAAGTGCAAGAGATAGCCTGGACCAAGCAGAGGGCAAGTGAGTCCAGCTATTCTGCAGTCTCCACTACAGAGGATCATGTTGGAATACAAAGCTGAATTTGTAGATTTGCTGGACACTTAAGGAATACTCTCTGCAGTGAGAAGTCATCGAATGCACCCTCTGCGTTTGTGACTACACACCGTTGTACCCTGCTCACCTTGAGAGGTGCAAACCCACACACACAGGCTATAGGCTGACTTCAGGCTCACTGTGCCTCGTTTCTTCTCCCTTTGCATGTGAAATCAAGACAAACTGTACCCATAAAAGCACTCTCACTCAAAATTCTACTCCCATAAGCTTAGATTTGACATTCCTGAATAATGGAATGGAGGTTAGTGCTTAAGTGAATCAAATTACAGGACACTGCTTCTTATTTGAGGGATTGCTCGGAGACAAAAACTATGACTTCAGTTTTTCTTGTTATGTGGAAAGGGAAGGAGGAGGGAAGCACTTATTTGTTTCTTTGGCTGGAAGGGTATATTATTACACATAAGGCAACAAATGCATTGACGTATTTATTTCCCAAGGGAAGTGACGAATCAGTATATACCAGGAGAAACTTTGTCACTTGTCCTAGAACAATCCTCTCTGTTGCTCTGGGTGACTGCATATGCTCTGCAAACAATTTTATTTTTATTTTTTTCATATAGCTTTTATGATGTTTACCATTAGGCTACCAACATCACAGATAAAACACCCCATACACAGAGTCAACACACAGAGGTTTACTCAGGAACTTGAGAAGGTTCTGATTTCCTTGCTCAGCTTGGGGAAAAATTGAAGCTGACTTATTTTGCTCTTCCTGGCATCTTCAGCACCTCTTTTTCACTCACTGTAATATAATGCATAAAATTATTTTCAACCACATTTATAAATAAATCTCAGAAAACAAATCAGTCTTAATATATTGGTTTATAAACCCTTTTATATATATACCTTTCTAAATATCCTGTTACTGTGGCATATGAGACTACACACTGCCTGCTGATGTACCACTTTGCTACTTTAAGTTGAAAAAAAATCCCTTCAAAATTAGGAACTCAAAATTATTCTACAAAACCAAAGCTTCAAAAGAAAAATTGTTAACACAGGAAACTATTATCTTTGAGTATGTATTTAGGTCACTACACTTATTTTTCATTACTTGTAAATTTGCTAAATTACTTATAAATTTTATAATTTTTAAATTCTATTTCTTTACTTTGCTACCTAGAAGCATCCTTTTGTTGCTTGGGTTTTTTTTTTGTTGTTTTGTTTTAGTTTTTTATCATTTTATGATTTTTAAAGCACATAATACCATAACTGTATACAATGGTGTAAGTACTGCATTCAGGGCAACAGGCTCTGCCCTGAGAACATGTCCTTCCCACTCTAAGGCAATAAAGAAAATGTGCCATGGCAGTCTCCTTAACTGTTACTGTTTTCACCTTGTGTTTCTCGTGCTGCTAAACTGCTGAATCGCACGGGTGTCACAGAGGTATGCAAAAACAGCTCCACTCAGTTAACAGAATCAGACAAACACAAACCTTGATGAAAGCCAAAACCAGTGGCCACAACTGACACACACCATGGGTGACCATGATGTGCACCATGGTGTTTAACAGGTTATGAGTTCCCTGTGCCTGCTGGGGATATTGTTGCTACACGGACAAATACAAAGATCCACACGTTCACAGACTGACACGGAGCCCCAGCAGACTGGGTTGCTCCACCCAAAGGGCCATAGGATCACTGAGGGACATCCAGTAGAGAGAAAATCACTCACCTGGGGGTAGTGTGAGGGCACACATCCCAGCAAGTCTCCGTGGCAGTGTCCCAGTGCCCAGGGCAAGGCTTCACCTCACAGACCTGCTGTGGGTGAGGTAACTGCTCATCCAGGGCTCTTGGCTGTACATGGTCACAGTCCTGGGCTGGGGCCCCTCCTTGGACAAGGGCTCCCAAGGAGGGGAGTCCCCACCAGGAGCAGCCCTGGGCCATGGCACACCCATCTGTTGTGCTTTAACCTCGTCAGGAAGCTCAGCCCCACAGAGCTGCTGGGTCACACCCTCGCAGTGGGATGGAGAGAGCACCGTTTAGGGTAAAAGTGAGGAAATGCACGGCTTAAGAAATAGGTAAAGCAAAACCAAAGCAAAACAATAAATTTGTTACTACTTCCCATGGGCAGGCAGAGACAGCAGAGCTCCATCATATGGAATGGTAGCTTAGGAAGACAAAAGCCATCACTCTGAACATCCCCTCCTTCCTTATCCTTCCCCCAGCTCTATATGCTGAGCAGGATGCCATGGGGTATTCAGTATTCCTTTCCTCTGTTGGGGTCAGCTGTCCCAGTTGTCCGCCTTCCCAACTTGTGCACTCCCAGCTTCCTCACTGGTGAGGTTGGGTGAGAGGCAGAAAAGGCCTTGGCTCTGCATAAGAGCTGTTCAACAATAGCTAAAACATATTTTCAACTGTTTTCAGGACAAATCCAAAACACAGTCCCATACCAGCTAATCTGAAGAAAATTAACTTCTCTTCCCCAGCCAAAACCAGCACACTGCCACAGCTGTGGTGTAAGACATTAAAAGAAGGGCAGGAAAGTCTGTCAGCAGACACACACAGCAGGGTCTGTGTGTGATATTCTCCTGGCTCATTTGGGGCTTGTTTTTGGGGTTGTTTTGAGGGGAGGAATGGTTTTTTTGAGTTAAGTTTCCAGAACAGGTGAGTAGGCACCTCTGTGGAAGCATTTTACTCAAGAAGTTGGTACATTAAGTGACTGGTAAAATAGAATGAACCAAATTAGATCACTGGGTCAAATTCACTTTTTGAAAGTAAAAAAGTAGGATTCTATTTATTTCAATGAAATTCAATGAAATTCAGAATTATTCCAAAGCACCATTATATAAAGGGATCTTATGCATTATACCATATCTGGCAAGTATGGGACTTACAGAATAAATGACAAAATCTGTCTGTGCAGAGTATGCCTTCTTCAGTGAGCTGCTGTATTGATTATAAAAGCTACTGGAACTTGTAACCTGTTCCATATAAGTGAGATACAGGCAAGCAGCTGATGCGTGAGTAATTTACTTGAATCAGGTCTCTTCATTGCTACACTTCAGCTGGGAATGAAAATGCAAAAGTTGTTTGGCACAGCAGAAAGTTCCCTTAGCTGGAGAAAAGCTGTTGGATCCCACTGTTCACAGTATTTGATCTTAAAACACTAGAGGGCTGCACACCTTGAAATGTCTGTACAGTTCTACCGTGTTATGCAAGCTGGCTTTCATAGTCTCTGCTGTTTTAAACAGACTTCAAATTTAGCTCTCTTCTAGTGTTGCCCCCCATGCCCCCGGCTCCCAGAGGTAGAATTACTGCTCCCTCTCAGCTTCAGTTCCACTTGCAGTAAGAAAGTAAAGGGTTTCTTCTAGAATTTTCTTCCATTTAAAATAAGCATATTGTCGGCCTCTAAAACAGTGTCCTCACTCACACTGACTTCACTGCAGGCTCAATTCTGAAGTCACTTAAGTGTAAAAACGACTCATACAATGAGAATAAACAATATCATCAAAGGGGAAATTTTGTATATGAGACTGATTGAGCTAAGTAAATCTTCCTGTTTAGCAACAGGATAAACTGTCCTTAGTCTCACCTTTGCTGGAGCAGAACTGAGAATAAAATGACTGTGTAAAGAACTGCAATTATGCCCTCCTCTTTTATTCCTGCATTCCCAATAAAGGGAAGGAATAGTCAGTCCAAGGGAAGTTGCACATTTCATATTTAATATTAAGATTTTTCAGATATTTTGTAGCCTCTACTGTGCTTTTTGGAACTTAGAAGAATGCGTGAGCATTTTGAGGAAGAAGGCCATGTGGCTTGTAAATAAAATATACATGTAGATCCCTAGTTGCAGGAGAGAATTTGAAAATATTACTCAGGTGGACTTAAACTGTTCTAAAACCAAAAGGTAAAATAAACAAACATGAATGTGGTTATTTTTATACTCTGAATGCTCTCTGAGAATCCAGAGTGCTTGATGTTGTCACTATTTGTTTTTCTTGCCAGCAGATTACTGAATTGTCATCTCTGTTTTGCTGAGGGAAGGTAAAAGCAAATTAAAGTCGCTGAGTCTGTCTGCCATGGGTCATTTTAAAAGGTGCAGTCCTTAAAGAGGTTTAGTTCTAGTTCTCTCTGGAAGATGGTTTCTGAGGAAGAAAAATATATATGGCTTAAGACTCAGGAAGACAAAGAAAAAATATATTGAGAAGATAGGCATATAAAGCAGGTTTTTCTGGGTAAAGCAATATGTACAATCAGATGAATAAAAGGAGGAGGCATGCAGTTGCACAGCTATTGACTTGGGGGAAGAAAGACTCCAGCAGCTTATTTTATTTGTGCTGAAGTGATGGAAGTTAGTTATGCATGCTCCCTGAAACTGGCCCAAGAGCACATTTTGGAGAGGTGGGGGAAAAGACAGCTTTACAGCACAGAAACATTCAGTAATCCATGAAGGAGAGCTGAAAATGAATGCAACAAATCCAAACTCCCCTCTAAAGCCAAAGGACAAGCCAACTACTCTGAGTTCTGGTGTTATTTAAATTATGTTTTCACAATATAATTTCAAATGTTAATTTAATTTTCAAAATTAATTAAAACATTGCATACATTCATAATCAAAACTGAATTTACCAAAATTTTAAAATGCGGTTGAATTTAAATGATTGTTTTGGTCCATTTTTCTTACCAGGTATTTTAAATTGGTATTCAAAAATCAAGGATGCATTTAGTTCAAGTTCTATGTAGTTCTTTTTAGTCCCATGAGAGTTCATAAGCATTTTGCAAAGTAATTCTGAGAAATTTCAAACTCTGTATGATCAATAAGGCTCTGAAACCTTGCAGGCACATTATCAATCATAGCTAGTTTAAGTCCTGTAAAAGATTTTAAATCCTTAAAATCAATCCACTTCTTTTTTGATAGGAAGAAATTATCAGATTGCTGGCTAGTAGCAAAAATCGGGAGAAACCTAAAATTTATTCAATTATCTCATTATTTAATTATTTTACTCTTAAATAATTAAATTGGCAGTCTTCTTCATTTAAAGAATATAAGATGTTCTTCTGATTACTCTGACCAACTCATAAACTATTAGTTTAATAATCCTAGTTTCTAGTGTAATAATCCTAGTGTAATAATCCACAGCACATGTATCCTCCTGTGACTTACCCTGGTGTGCAGATGAGATCTTGAAAAGTTATCATTCTTTCATTAATTAAAAACCTGTTCTCAGCGGTTAAAAATGTGTCACAATTTTAGGATAATTTGTCTAAAATCCACTAAGTTTCTGATTAGCAGAATTGGGTTACTTTTAGCTTCTGAGTTTAGACAAGGCAAATGAATTTTGATTAAAGGTATTTGTACTTCTTTTGTGGCCCCTAATTTGATCTCCTGTGTCTTTCAGCTGTGGTGCACATCTCCTGTTGCAAAGCCTGTCTTTCAAAGGATGTTTAATACACCAGTGTTTTTTCACAGCAAACCACTAACTTCTTTTCCTTCCCTTTCCTCTCTTGCTTGGGTGGAAGAACAGCAGGCTACTCACACATGAATGTTTAGAGTGGAGAATTTCTGATACTGAATATTCAGAACCTAATCCTCTACCTTTTCATTCATAGTTATGTACATGAGGAGTGAGTGGAGCAAATATATGTCCCTAAAAATACCTGAACCTTTTTTCACATCTGTCCTCATTTTCGTCATCATTTTTATGAATGTAGGCCATGTGGGGTGTCCAGAAAATCCCTCTTTTCTTTGCCAGCTTGTATTCATCCTAAAACTATTTCTGCCCTGAACACAAAGATGTACACATAAAGTCACATGAAGACAAAGATGTATGGCTTTGAAGAAAAGATGCAAGAGACCTTTCACTCTTCCTTCTCTCTAGTCACACAGAAGCTTGGCTGATCACAGTAACATCTGAAAACGAAGTCATTCAAGTATTTTTTAAGATGTTGAAGTTACTAGAATCACGATTTCTGTGGGAATTCTGTGAATGGAAAAGGTACACACTCCTGTGAAATGCGTCCAAACCTATTCAAACACAACTCTAAAAGAAGTCATCCATTTAGTAATCTCCAGCTAAGACAACAAAACTAATCAGCCTCTCAGTTTCTTACCTTTATTAAAAAAAAAAAAATCTTAAACAACAGATACTGGATAAATAATCTATTGAACTGATAACCATTATAGTGCCCGAAAAAAAAATGGCTTAGCAACAGTATTCAAAGTACCTTCAGAACAAGAAGGCATAACAATTTATTTATTAATTATGCTAATTTACTTGCATTCTGACAGAATTAAGTATTTGTGAGTTTCAATGATATTTTTTTTTAAGTGAATTTTTGAAAACTGGATGAAAGCATTAAACAGCACAAATGGCAAATCACTGAGAGCCTAATTTTCGGATGTATAATGTAATGGGAAAACCGACAACTGCCAGTTGACCTCTTGTTTCCTTGCTTTCTGTACTGTGATCATTGAGGTGAAACTCTCTGACATATTCCTTCAATTTTTCAAAAGCAAGAAAATGAATAAAATACCCTTTCAGTGATCCTGGTATTTAAATAAATGACATTTATAATAGGAATGCACTTTTGCCTCCACTTTAGAACCTTTTTCAATTTCTTCCGAACAGCCGTTGTTTATGACAAGGAATGACAGACCATTTCCATTTCCATCTCTGATTCCTGCAGCCAGGTCACACTGTCTCATGCAGAGCGGGAGGGAGAGGGCAGCTCATTCTGCTACCCAGGTCTTATCTGCGGTAGCCAGTGAGTGGATGGACTGACACCCCAGACCGAGCACGCAGGCCCACCTTGCCTGCGAGCGAGCTTCCTATAGCACAGTGATTCCTTTACCAGCAGTCTTTTGTTTCTGCACTCACCTGTGTTTGATGAGAGCAGAGCCTTTGTGCTAAGATGTTCCAGCACTTGCTCCTAGTCAATTGTTGGCAAAGTTGGCTGATTCTCAAGGAGAATGCTGGACAGCACCAGAGGACCATTTTGGTGCCTATACTTTTCCCAATGTGTGGTCAAGTTCTGATGCAGGAGAAGGGAAACCTCAACAGACTCCATCTCTCACCTTCAGTTTACACCTACCAATCTAAGTGTTTACCTACCAGGCACATAAGGGCAACTTTGAAATTAAATGTGCAGTCTATGCATATTTGTTAACTTATTATGCAACTCTCTTTAGCATTTCATTGGGCTATTGATACTAGCATAGCTGAAGTTTATAAATTAATTCTTTGGACTCATTTGCAATTTGAGACTGCTGGCAACTATATAAAAAAATGTACAACAAACCATACAATTCGTCAGCATTATGATCCTATACATCTAGAAACAGCTATTGTGAGTGCCAGTGGCTGTGTAAGAATATCTGCATGTTTATTGTTCCCTCCTGAGGCAGCAAGCATTGTCTGAAATGAAAGCTCTGTGTCTTGACTATCCCTTGAGAACTATAATTACAGCTATAGAGGATATACCATGCCGAATGTCGAGCAATTGAAAAAGACTGACAGGCAAATGCATTTTGTGTCCATTGCTCTGGTATCAGATCCTCTGAAAGTTAAAATGCATAGGCAATGGGCCAATCTAACCTCAGACTTAGAGGATTGAATATACCAACATCAATAGAATTATAACTTTTGATATTGTTCATGACTTTGGCCCGGTGCCTTCAAACAGAACCAAAATAAGTACTGAAAAAACAAGCACTGCATTTCCAACATTGTTAGTTCTAAATAATAACCACAGCTTCTGGCATACAGCTGAGTGCTTTTGCTAACTAAACAAACCATATCTCCAGATAGAAACCAAAGTCCTTAGACTTGTCAGAGAATGGAGGCTGAGGACATGACCAACTGAAATACAGAGGAAAAGATAAATAGAAGAATTGAAAATGCCAAGTCATGCTTGAAATTTTAGAGCATGGTGGTAATAAAACTTTCTGAAATTTTTCAGAAAATATCTCAAACCATCAAGATTCCCTCCTAAAAGCAAAGACACTGAATGGAATTGGCAAAGTATATATGTGAAGAAAATAATATTAACAGCAAGATTAATTCAGATTAAGTTGTCATCACAACGTAAATGAATTAGGAACATTTGAATTCAAGTTTCTCAGGATTTTTTTCTTTAGGCAACCACAATAAATTAGTGATAACCTCTGAAGCCAAAGCAGCCTTATATTTTGCTGCAATGTGCTAGGATTTTACCCTTGGCTCAAATTAATATATTTTTAGGCTCTAAGTGAATTCCTTGATAGACAAAAGATGTTTGACAAGTCCAGGTTCATCTCCTGAGTAAACCTTCTTAAAGGCAAATTCAAATAGTCAAATGTTATATCATCCCATTTTCCCCATATTTGTATTTTAAATGAAAAGTAATGAATTGTTGGTTTGCTACTTATTGGTTCACATAGAAAATGGAATTTATAAAGAATTTGACTAATTATCAGTTCAGGTAGTAATAGGTTAGGAATTTCAATTTAGACAGAACATTTTAGGTATTTAAATAGCTGGAAATGTACTGTCATCCTTAATAAGAACAATCTCTAGTATTTTGTATGACAATTTAATCCTGAAAATCGTCATCATCTGTAATCTCATCATCAACTTTATTAATGACTTTAACATAAACTCAACAGATTTCTTCAACATGCCAGCAAGAAAATTCCCCAGCACAGTATAGATATATTAATCTTATCTGAGTGTGAACCATGCAGCTGTGTTTTCTCATCAGACGCAAAAGACATCATACTTGGGATGATCCCTCTATAATTTATCAGTAACTGAACATGCAGCAACAGAACTGAGAATCTTCGTGGATCTAGCATGACTGCATTAGCAGCTAATATATGTGCTTTAAAAGCCATCAAAATCGAGGGTGAAATGTAAGTCAATGTAAAATTGAACTGTAAAAATGGTCTCAATGAAAAATATTACAAGATACTAGAAAAGTAGTAATTTGCTTTTTTAAAAAAATTTATTTTAATTAGGATTTGCAGAATAATGCAGAGGCATGGGTTTTCTTAAATCTTCACTGTTCCAGTTCTGATCCTACAAAGGAGATCTCTTTCCATTTTGAAACAAGTAATAGAATATGAATATCTGGGAGTAATGCCAATAAAGGTGATACCAGTCATATCTTCAAGATTTTTAAAGAGCTGTTTAACACATCATCTAATATTTCCAAATCAAATAGGAGCATAAGGAAAAGGTAGTGTCCCTTGTTTTGTAATGCTCCATTAGATTTTGCTGTGCTAAAAAACATTAGTTGTTGTGACAGAGAAGTCTCAAAAATTAAAACTATGAGTTCAAGAACCTAAAAAAAAAAGAGGCAGGTCAATATCTATTTGAGCTTAACCAGACTTCAATAAAACAAGCATCTTGAGAGATGTTTTTGAGAGAAAACATTGAGAATGAGAGGCTGGCAAAGGACATCAGCAGACATGACTGATAAGAATTCAGAAGGACCACAAAGGAAACTGTTTATTTAGTTGGAGCCCCAAAACCCTCCTATTAAATTTTCTTTTCATCGAAAGGTGTACAAGCTCTTTTATCTCTGATACTCTACTGTCTTTTCTCTGGTGATTGACTTAATTCAGTGTTTGGGTAACACACAATGTCTGACTGATTAATAGCCATATTTTTCAGACAGGAACAGAAAAGAAATTATCTTTTATAAGGCTGCCTAATACGTCCTTCTTTGTTATATCTCTGATCACTAAGGTCTGTTCTTGTTAAAAATTGTTTAGCATTTTGCTTGTATGTGACAATAAATTCAGGGTTACATTTTGTAAATACCTAGGAAGTCTTAATTTGGATTTTTCTTGAAGATTTGGTATTATTTACTGGGTTTCAGTGCTTTCAGCATTTATTGTGCTAATCACAGTTCCATTATATTTTGACAATACTATATTTTGATACATTTATTATGCTCTGTAGGCATACAATAGATTGAAGAGTGGCAGAAAAGAACATAAGATAACTGAAAAGACAAAATACTTGAGCATCATTTTACTGTACTGGCTAGCCCTCACTACTCTCATGAAGACAAGACGAGCAAAGGTTCTACAATAAAAGCTTGAATGGCTTAGTAACAGCATTTTTCAACAACTCGGCCCTTCATATGATATTCTAAAAGCAGACTGACCAACCAGCTCTTTGGAGGAAAAAAAAAATCCTTTTGAGAACTGGTCCTCTTTAGAAAAAATGTTTCATACTGTTCCAAAATGAGTCAGACCCAATTTTAGCAAACTGTGTCTGGTATTCTATTCGTTGGTGACCTTATTTCAGATGAACACCTGCTCTTCCCTTCCATATTCAGTCTGTTCAAGAGCTACCTGAAAAAGCTGTGATGTCAGCCTCTCACAGAAGCTCTCCTCCCTCTGATTGCTCTTTGCATCCTACTCTTCATGCTTTGTTGTACTTTAAGGTACATCATGAGTAACAGTAGTGCGTGCATGTGTGTGTGAGTGTGTGTATGCAATATTTTTATACCTTCTTATTAGCATAGGATGGTCTCAGTATTGTAATCTACTGAAAATAGGCCACTTATAAAAGAGGGATGGTAAGGTTCACATCCAAGCGCCAGCTTCAATTTTAGGTTTAGTTACTTCACATCCTTCTTAGAAACACTGGCTCCCCCCAGTCTTGGAATATTTTTCATTCAGTGAAGTCTCACTTTCATCAGTTTTGTTTCTTCTGCCATTAAGAGGAATTAGCATGTTAGTTAGCTCAGCTACTTTCTTTACACTCTATTTGCACAAATATAAGTTCCACTACACATAAAGTATAAGACTAATTCTCACATTAGCATAGGACAATAATTTATTTTCCTTGAGTTTGTAGTCTTCTAATAGATAAATTAAAATGGATGCCTAAAATAGTCCTTATTTCACTGTTGCAAAAGTCCAGCACCATAAACAAGCTTCAAACTTTCAAAAATTCACTAGTTAGCAGCCTGGTTTCTCAGAACAACAGAATTGTTGAGGATGGAAGAGACTTCGAGATTCCATTTAATCCAACCCCCCATGCTCAAGCAGGGATACACAGAGCTGGTTACTTTGGACAAAATGCTGATGGATTTTGAATATCTGCAAGGATGGAGACTTCCAATCTCCCTGGACAACCTGTCCCTGAGCTTGGTCACCTCATAGTGAAAAAAAAAATGTTTCCCCATACTCAAGAGCAACCTCCCATGTTTCAGTTTGTGCCTTTACCTCTTGCTCTGTCATTGGGCACCACTAAAAAGAGTGTATTGCTCTTCTTTGCTCAATCCCTTTAGGCATTCATACACATTGGTATGGTCCCCATAAGCCTTCTTTTCTCTTCTTCTGAACAGTTCCAGATCTCTCTGCATTTGCATCACTGGAGAGATGCTCAAATCCCCTAAACATCTTAGTGGCCCTTCACTAAGGGCCACTATGTCCATACCTCTCTTCTACTGGGGAGCCCAGAACTTGATACAGTACTTCAGCTGTGGTCTTTACAGTAACTGGATAATATCTAATGCAACAGAATCCGTCTCCAAGACTAGGGCTCCTAAAAATTATGAGTGGAATCCTAAAATTAATCTTTCTTTTGTGTAAGCATTCTAATGTGAAATTTCTACTGTTACAACTTTATTATTTAATGTTTACCAGTCTTTATTTTCACATTTCTTAGTCTACTACAAAAATTTAACTACAAAAATATATTTGTATTACCTTTGAGTAGGTTTACTCCCTATGCCCATTAAAAATGTAAACATTTATCCAATTCTGACTTCCTCTTCATTACTATCTTACAATAAAGATATACATAGATCGAATATGAATATGTGTGTGCTTTCTAGAATATTGTATGTAGCAACCCATAGCTTAATTGATTTAAATGCAGCCATGATAACTCCCATCAACTAAGAATTGGGTCCCCTTTTTGCAGACAAGCTTTTGTTCATTCAACACTGCTTTTAAACATGCTAGGATTGAATTCCCTGAAAACAGCCAAATTTAGAACAGGCACAACAGAGGAGCAAATGAGCAAGCTTTCTTGTTTGTCCTTACTTGCCCTCTCCTTCACAATATCCTTGACCCAAAATAACCACTCCTAGGCATGAGATCGTAAAATAGTCTGAATGATCATTCAGCTTTCCTTTTATTGGTGTCTGTAGCTAATGAATGTGCATCAGCTTTTACCTCTACAGCAGAAATTGTATTGATTCAATATTAAATTGATAATATATGTGTACAGCAGAGAGAGCTAAACAGAAATTTGTTTTTTAAGCCATTTAAAAGAGATGTCTTTACTAATTTATTCTGATGCATTTAGTTGCACAATTTCTTCATACTCAGTCACAGTCACACTGAAGTTCTAATTTGCATTAAGATTCTATGGGTTGTCTTGCAGCCATCTGTAAAACCTTGAAGATAACTACAGATAGACTGAAAGAGGACGTTTCCATGCCACACTTTATATTATTTAATGAATATTATCCATCAACTTAGGGAGCTATTATTAAAGGTTTGGGTTTGTTTTTTTTGGGTTTTATTTTTTGGTGGTGGTGCTGATGATGGGGATATTATTAAAAGAGAGAAAAAAGCAGCCATATATAAGTGAGAGATACACAGCCTAAAGGAAATAACAAATCATCACTTTTTCAAACAACTTAAAGGTGTTTGCTAATATGGTAGCAATCTGCTGTGAAGTCAAGCTGTAAATAGATTCTTTTGTGTTAGATTTGCATGCACAAGATGTTAATCAGTTCAAAGCTCAGACATTCATGTTCCCTAGAATTATAACAAAACAAAGCTCTCTGACATCTCTATAAATGGAAATACTCTGAAAGAATTGGAGAGAGCACTTTGTCTCATTTTTATGTACAGAACATTAGCTATCCCATGTAAAAGATCAAAAACAAAAAGGAAACCTTAAGTGCTTGGCTAATTATACACTAGTGCGCAAACTATGCGGACATTGTTTGGCTACATTCCACCTACACAGAGCTAAAATTCAGCAGCTCAGGAGATGTGATCTACCTCTAAGCACTTGGATTACCAAGCAGAGCACTTTCTGTCACAATGTTTCTGTTTGCCATCCATCAGGTATATGAATACTTCAGTAGAATCATGGTTAGTGTAAAAAAAGGGAACAGAATAAGGATTTCAAAGCTTGTTTCCTTGACCACCCTTCATTTCTAGGAACAGAGATTTTTTTTATGCCATCTATCATTGGATTATAAGCAAATCTTCAGATGACAACAGTTTCTATATCCCAGATGCCAAATTATAGACTCAGATACATGTCATGCATCTCTGAGGAGCTTAAATCAACTTCTAAGTTGCTATTTTTAGTATGTGCAGCTATTAAAAAGACAACTGCACTTAAGTTCAGCTCTGATCCTCTCAATATGTTGAATTCTTAGTTTTGTTTTGTATATGAACAAATAACAGGCTTTGTATATGGCTGTTACAAGAAAACTGGTTCTTTCTTTGAGGCCTGTGCTTACCACACGCATGCAACCACTTTTTATACCATCCTTTCAGTGTATCTGTGGTTATTATTCATAGTTCTTACTTCAGAAGACATTCCATTCACTCATATTTCAGAAGAATAGAGCAATAATCAGCTTGCTTATGAAGTCATGGTGATCACTATGGTTTTTACCTAATTTTTTTAAGTAGTGAATAGGTGAATTTGGTAAGCTACCTTGAGAAAATCTTCATTTAAAACAAATTAATACCTAAGGCAAAAATGAGCATGAAAAGATGAAGAACAGATATATAAAAGAAGCACCTTTGGACGTGCTGCCTCTTCAAGAATCATGAAGTGCGAAAAGAGTGAGGAGTTATCTTTTGTCAGGTGAAAGCCAAAAAAAGCTGGTGCAGCAAGAAGCCAGGAAAAGGCCTTTTTAACTCAAAAAATATATGCTGGAGGAAAAAAAAAGGGTTTTCTAAACAATATTTACTATCATACTACTGAATGTTTTTACTTCTGCAAATCCAAATGCAAATCACCTTACCTACCATCTCTTTGTAGCATTGTTCCTGTCTTCTACAGGCTGCAGACTTTAGGGATAACCCAGGTCTGAAATAATCCCAATGACTTGAGTGCAGTTGAAGGATGAATCAATTTGCAGTTAAAGGTCAGATAATCTACAAATTTTCATTCACATTTCCACAGGATGACACTGGTATGGGATCCTTTTATGCTCCTTTGTAATATATCAGCGAAACTCCAGATTATGGAAAAAAAGTAAAATCTACATAAACATGGGTACCTTAATTTTTTTTTCCATTCAAAAAAAAAAATGCAGATCACTTCATTCTAGCCTCTCACTCTGCTTCCATAGGGAAATGGCAACATCACTGTATGATCAAATAAATGGTAAAATTCAACGAGAACCTAACAGGGTGAGAAAGTCATACTCCCTGGCAGTGGAGTTGTGACCTTAACTTGGCTTGTAGTAAGGGAAGGGAAAGAGGAAAAGGTTGGTATATCCCCTAGGGCACTCACCCAGGTAAATCTTCACTGGTATCTTCTGATAAATGATGATGTAAAGAATGATGGAATCATCAACCTGGAACAAAGACTTCCAGGTTGCCTAATATAGACATCCTTTAAGAGTAATATTGCATCAGGGCTTCTCATGCATCAGTTTGGAGGGGGTACAGGTCTGTGGCCCAGTTCTTGTTCCCTGCCCTTGCTGTGAGAATACAGGGGTTCTGCCATAGAATAAGATTAAACATTCAAGGCAAGATAAAGCTATCTTATCCTTAAACAAATGTCCCTTTCAAAAGCTTAATACAAAGCAGGTCTAGAAAGTCTGCAGCTATAATGATTTCATGTTTTGCTGATCCCAGCCTTTTCTACTGAAAGACTTTTTACTGGTCCCTTGTGAGACCAGTTGAGATCAGCATTTAAATGCAAGTCTATCTATTTAACATAAGTCCTCAGCAGCCCAGTAATAGTCAGTGATACTGAGAATTTATAAGTAGTTATGCATGGATACACATATAAATGAAATGCATATTACACTTTTTATGGCTGATGACTATACATTCAGACTTTTTTCAAAATAATTGCAAATTCTTTTGGATTTTTTTTCCCTTTTCTCTATTAATTGGGATGCAAAACCATCACCTAACAAGAATATTTTTCTTGCTTGCAACATCTCTTTCCACAGACAGTTAGGGACCAATTACAGGCATTTCCCATCTCCTTCTAATTTCTATACCTAACATACATTGCTTCCTCTGCTAGGTAACAGGGAAGCTACTACACATGTAATGGGGAATATCAGGAAAATACTCTATGTTCTTTCTATTTCTTTAGTAATAATCCTTACCACCTATTTAAATGTGACAGATAATTTTTACTGTAAATTAGAATTCTTATGAAAGAAAATGAGAAAACTGAAACATAATATAGCAATCCAGCTTGTGCAACATGCAGCCCCTATAGCTGTTATTTTCTTCCTCTTTTACCCTCTGCAGAAACTCCAGACAGCAAAACTGTTCTCAGCAAAAAGCTAACAAAATCCTATTCCTTGTGCTGTGCATCATGCCAGTTAAATCATTTAATACTAAAGAATTTTTTTTTTCCATTGAAAGGCCTTTAGGAAAAGCTGATCAGTGCAGAAGGTTTCATGTTCTAAGGTTAAAAGGGCTTCTAGCCTGCACATTCAGCTCCTTCTCTTACTTTGTAATCTAGAGAAACCTGGCTAAATCAATCTCAGCCTCTCCAAATAAAGTATACCAGACTTGGCACTTCTGTATCTGCACATTGCACTTTTGCTTCCCACAGTGCCGGTGAAGCAGTGTGAGACCTTGTCAAACCTCATCAGGCAGTGAGCACGAAGATCAGGATCCCCAGCCTGGGGTCCCACACCCCTGAATTCCTGATTTCAAAGTGACTCCCCCATGCCTCCATTAGGAACAGTACATACTTCATATCTATGTCTGGAAATTTTTCTTAGTTTTTTTTTTTTTTAGCCCATGCTTAACTTAATGCCCTAAGCATCTCTCTGCATTTCCCTGGCCCTCCAGTCAGTATATGCCTCCTGTCTCATCTGCTGCCTCCTATAACTGCCAAATTTCCGCAAGATTCAGTTTAGAGCTGACTGTCAAGATTTCTCTGAGCCTCTTAGCTCTTCCATGTTCTTTACCTGTGGCTGAACACAAGGCATTTAACCTCTCAGCTTTGATTTTTGTCACTTGTAAAATGGAGAAAATAATCTTTAGCACTTGCCATGAAAGAAGTCAATATTTATCATTGATAACCAGAATGTAAAATCTGAGATCTCACACTTGGGTCTTCATCTTTCTTCCTTCAAAATCAATGCAAAGTTCTCATTGACTCAAGGAGAGCAGCATGTAGCCTTTGCTTCTTTATGAACCCAGAAATACTGTGATGATTGAGATACTAAAGCACTGACAGCCATTGGCTTTTAAATAGATGTTCAGTAGCAGTTATGACTTATCACCACTACTGTCTCAGAAAGGAACCAGGAAGATTGATTCAATTTTGTTTTTATTAGAGAGGTCAACTTTTTTTTTTTTTTTAATTAAAAAAGCAGTAATGTAAGATTTGTATCTTACTGCATGAATAAACATGTTCCTGTTCACACAACAGTCACTGAGTGTTAACTGGTTTCCATGTAATAAGGACAAAACTTTTATAAACCCATTTGATGTCCCTCAAACTAAATGATTAGGAAGATTTCAATCTAGCATAATGCCAGTCTGCTCAAATCTGGAATCACAGTGAGGGGAGCAGGGTGTGGTGAGGTGTGGGGGTGCAGTGTTTTTTGGAGTTTTTTGGTGGGTTTTTTTTTAAGACAATAATGGCAACAACAAAAATGTCTTTCCTTTTCACCTTAGGAGTTTCTAGTCCAGAAACACCACAGACTCAGAGCAAAGAAGGCAATGGTTTCCAATTGCAGGGAAGGGGAAAACACTACTTAGTTGCACAGGCTCCTGTTGTGACTTCATTTGGAAGGTTCTATAACTATTTCTCTGAGGAACTCTATGCTAGTTTGAAAAAGTATCGCACTTCAGGAAGAGTTGGGTCAAAAAAGAAGAGGTGTGTGTGTATCAATAATGAGGTATTTCTGGGAACTACATCTTGGGATTGAGTTAGGTAATTTACATTTCAGCCAGAGTATCATGTCACCTTTACAGAAGCAGTCAGCCTCTCTGTGTTTTCAATCAGAATATGAATGTACAATGTTTGCTGGATCAAACCAAGCATGCTTAAGTAAATATGATTTTAGTTAAACTTAAGAGCCACACCATGTCACAGAGCTTGTAAAACTCCTGAGTTTGCCTCATTTTACTCTATCACATTCAGAATAAAAGTGAGCACAAATACACAAATGGAACAAATCCATTCTCCTTCCTTTGGGATAACAGTATAGTCCCTCAGCTAGCTTCAAAGATGACGTCTGAGTGCTCCAAGCAGACACTGAGGACAGGCCCAGATGAATTCTCTGCAACAGAACCAAATTGGAATAACCTATTTCAGGCCTGGTTCCCTCTGAGATGATAAAATTAACAGTACACTTCTCACAGCTGTGTATCCTCAGTATCTGAACCTATGCTGTGCCATTCAAGCTGCTTCAGCAATAAAAAAGCAAAACTGAAAGAATGTCTTTTGCAGAAGCATACGTATTTCTGCTTCAATTTTGCAGTGACAACGTAAGGGCAGTCAAATTCTTAGACTCCGTGGACAGGTAAAAGAAGCTTTCATATCTCTTATTAAATCAATCATTTTTCAATATGAAAAGCATTTTCCTGAAAATATGGGCATTTTCCTGAAAATAACTTCAGCCTCGAAATGATTGATATCCCTCCTGGATGGTAAAAGACAATAGAAATCTGCAAGCAGTAATGTGTAAAGGAACAAAGGAAGAAAGGCAGGAAGCAGGGAAGGAAGTAGGAAGACACATAATGTGTTTCTATATCAACATGCATGTGCACTTATGCACAGAAATGAATCTCTCCACTTTTTAATAGGGATTTTACTAGACATTACTATTTTAGGAGCATCCATACTACATAGGAATATTCAGCAAGGTATGTTGTTGGTGTCCTTCATAACATAAGATCAGAAAACTAAGAAAATTGGGATACTTCTGAAAAGAAACAGTATGGTTAGATTAAAGAAAGCATCTCAATGTCTTAAATTGAATATTTCCCCTTCCAAAATAAAAGAAAACCAACCAAAAACCCAAAAATACAGAAGATAGATAGGTATCTAATTCCTTTTCACTGGTTTTTACTCATTGAAGTCTTCTGCCAAGTCAAAGGAAACAAGTTGCATGCACATATGTGGCTTCAGGAAAAAAGCTCTGCTTTTTAATAATGACTCTTGTAATTGGACCTCTCAATACATACAGAATTATGAGGCAGTGCATACTAAGAATATTAGCTTTCATTCTTAAGATATGACTACTTTTTCATAAAAACTTTTTAAAAACTTTTAAAAAACATGGTATCCTAGAATCAGCTATATTTGTTTGCCCTGTTAATCAAGTTTCCCTTTTGGGCTTTGTCCCCAGTTGCGTTTGCATCTACAAACTTTGAGTTCTGGAAATCCATGCTTAATCCCAGGGCTTCATCATCTTCTGGGATTTATAATTCCTGGTGTTTATAATCCCCAAATATGAATCATTGTGGAAGTAGGATACTGCTGAGGTTCAGTGTAGGGAACAGAAAACCATAATATTATATGTACTCATTTCTCAGTATTCTGTGTTCCTTCTTACAGTGTCACCTGAACTATAAAAATCAAAGGTTCATCCAGCTTCATAAACTAAATAGGAGTAGGGCAGAGTCAGCGTGTTTAGAGGCACAGTCCTTGACAGTTGTAAGACAACTACTGCTGTCACAGAAAATCCTGTGGTGTAGTGCAGGGGTTATCCAGGAATGGAGACAGTCCCCAAACTGTAAGACAATGGTCATCTTGCCCTGAGGAGCATCTAGGGTGCATGAATGTGAATTGTGACACACTGCTGGTTCTCTGAGCTAGATAACAGAATTTTGCTCTTTTATTCATTTTTATTTTGTGGCTCTCTACAATTACCTTAAAGGATGTTGTAGTGACATGAGTGTTGGTCTCTTCTCCCAGACAACAATAGATAAGTGATAGGACAAGAGGAAACAGTCTCAAGGTGGTCCATTGAAGGTTTAGATTTGGTATTAGGAAACATTTCTTCACTGCAAGGGTTGTTAAGCATTGGAACAGGTTGCCCAGAGAAATGATGGGATCATCAACCCTGGAGGTATTTAAAAGACATGTAGGCGTGGTGATCAAAAATGTGATTTAGTGGTGGATTTGGGGGTGTTAAGTTAATGGTTGGACTCTTTAAGGTCTTTTCCAACATAAGCGATTCTATGATCTGATGATCCTATTTACTTGTCTTGAAACAAACATTAAGAAATATCTTGCGACCTTTAAAATTACAGAGTCGTGTAAATGAGCCACATATATTCAAGTCACTGCTTAAAACTTCACTGTGTCCATCAAGATGATGCTGTTCCTTTTCCAAATCTAAAAATCCATGATGCTGTATTCTTTATAAAATCTTCCAAAAAAGGGCCATCTTCAAAAAAAACAAAGCATTTTTTCCAGAGTAAAAACAGAGAAAAGCATGTTGCCACAGGAAAAAAAAGAAAAGAAATTACATTTTCCGTATTTGTTTTTCAGAGCAGGATGACTGACATTATTCTACTCCTAAGTGGAGGAGGATGTTGAAGTGTAGAAATAAAACTTGTCAAGAATACTGGCAAAGGAATATTTGCTGAAAATTGTTAAAGAAGTAACCACAATAACATAGAAAAAAACAGCTTACAGGTATACATGGGTATAGAAGACAGTGGAAAGAAAGGGAAGAGGTTTCCAATCAATTCAGTTTTATTCTAGAAATAGTTTATCATAAGACAGTGAAATTCAAAGCTGTAACATTTCTTCTCTACAACTCAACAGTTCTGTTGGAATCATGTCCATGAAGACAAATGCCGAAGTGTTCTTGTATTGATGTGATGTTAATTAAAGAGACAATATTATTATTAACCATATTTTCTCTTTGCACCTATTATTCATCATGTTCAGGGGCACATGGCAAACTGCAGACAGTTGTCATCTAGATTATATAACTGTACCTTTTTTATGCTCAGCAAGAACAAATAGTATTCTTTGAAACAAATACAAAATAAAATATTTGCATAAATAAATAAAAATTCTGAATTTGATCAAGTTTTTCTATTTTATGGATTCATAGCACATCCTGTTCTAGGCATTTTTTCTGAGCATGCCTGAAATATCTCATTCAAGTAGTTTTAGAGATCTACTTTCCATGAGAATAACACAGAATAAACTTTATATTTGTGCCTAAAGTTTAACTTAAGTCTATTTCAGGGGGAGGAGGGGGTGATAAAATTTCCATTATTCTTCCTTTCTTTTTCCTTACCTGACAACTTTCTAATATAAAATGCATGAACAGTGAAATGAGTAGATCTCTAAGACTCCTGTATCCCTGGTGGGTTGTTCAGCTACGGGGATATACAACCAAGCACCTTCATGTTTGCTGTCCTAAATCCATGAATCTTGAATCCCTGGGTGCCCAAGTGGCCCAGTTTCAATAGCACAAGAACATTTTAGAGGATGGGCTTTTTTAGGTTAATCCTTTCCCTCTGGTTCTTATTCAGTATAAAGTTTGGTATACCACAGACATTTTACCCTTCACTTTTTTGGTCTTTGATTACTAGACAGGTGTCAGAGAGTAGCAACTGTTTGAGGGCTAAGGCACTGACTCACAAGCTTGAAATTCAAGTCCTTTCTCTGAAACAGACATCCACATCTTACCCTGAGCAAGCCATAGAAGCAGTGCATGCCTCAGTTCTTAACTGGAAAATGGAAAACAGAAAAATCTTTAAAACCATGCTACATAATACAGTACAGTACACGACACAGTGCATCGCAGAATATGAAAGGCAATCATATCCTATGGCAACAGCAGCTGTATTCACACTGTAAATATAAACTAAGGCTAGTTAATCCCAGAGAGAGGGGCATCTTTTTCACAGAAGTGTCACAGATTTCAATCAGCTTTAATGCCAATTGACTATAAGTCACTTGTGATCCCGGTATTGGCATCAGTCTGCTTTAGGCTAAGCTCTTCCACAATGTTGTGATATTTGTGTTTCCAGTACTGAAGGTATTTCAATTAATTTTAAAAGATCACTGAGATTTTTTTTTCCCCCACAATAAATAATTCTATCCGCTTCTGTAAAACCCTTTGTTTCCAACCCTTCAATTTTTGGCAGAAAATACCTGCCAATCTCCCTTCTCACTACTGAATGAAATACAGCATGGAAAGCAACATGGAATAAGAAAAATGAAAATGGTGATGCCAGTGAGAGTTGCAAAAAGCAGCAGTGATAAAAACTCCCAGATTAAAAAGCCAGTGTGAAAGATGCCACAACAACAAAAAGAAATGAAACCACCAACCAACCAAAACAAAATAAACATACAAAAACAAAACAGACCAAAACAAAACAAAAAACCAAACCAAATCAAACCAAACCAAGCCAAAAACAACAACAACAAAAAAACAACCCCAAAATCAAAACAAACCAACTAAACAAAACCAGAGACAGCACCAAAAACTCCATAGCTGGAGTGGAAGTTGGAGAATATTTGAGCAGCTGTTAATCAAATATTCACTATTAAGCAAAATAAGAAGTTCATTTTAAAAAGAAATTCAAAACTGAAGCCATATAGGAGAGAGAAAGGGAACATGCCTGAAACAGAGAAAAAGAACCAAAGGAGGAGAACATTCTACATGTTAAAAGTCTCAGAGATCTGCCACATGACACATGGACACTGGTGGGTGAGACAAGCCTTCAATGCACATCTCCACCAGTTTTCCCTGGCTTCATCAAAACTTCACATCATATGATGTCTCAGAGACATCATCTCAGACACCTGTCATGAGATCCTTAGTTGTAGCCCCCATTATTTTCTGCCCTCTATCAACAGAGGGCAAAGACATTGCATTTCCAAGGTTCCTGTGCCTCTTTGTCCATAGGTGCCTCCTTCCAGTCACTTGAGGCCTCCTTACAAGCCTCAAGTTTGTCACTGTATTGCAGAGCACAGTTTTGAGCCCCACTAAAGCCTCTAATTTTTTTTCCCAACTAGCCATGTTTCTCATAGATGGAATAATTCCCTGAGCTTCTTGGCATTAGTTTTTTAGGGCACAGACAGCATTATCACGTCAGGAAGCAATGTATGTACAAAAAAGGCACCATTCACTGTGTCACTAGGTCACAAGTGCTCCTCTATCTAAAAATCTCTGTGAATTTAGCTGCATTACTTCATTTTTTTTCTGCACTTTCCCCACTCCACATTCATCACTGAGCAGTCCTGAGAGGTCCCAGTGCTGCCCCACAGAAAAATCACACTCCTGCTCTTTCTTCACTTATAAAAGCAGCTGAAAACATACAAAGCAGCCACAGGAGCCAGCCAGGGATGGTGAAATGCTCAGCACCACAGTGCCAGTCCAGTAGGACACCTGGATCCAGGCTCATATCATCAGCACTCTGCTTCAGGGAACACACTGGCAAGGGGACACAAGCAGATTGCCACAACAGTCCACAATGCTCTCTATGCAATGGGAGCCCTCTTCATGTGATACCAGGTGTGTATATACACACACAGAGCATGTTTGGCAATGACCACATATTTGTGTATAAATTTTTATGAAATGTTTTCATTTCTAGAGAAACAAAATGTACATTCAGCTGGCCCAATATGCATTCTGCTCTCACATTACTCTGAATCTTAATGACTAAGGTTGAGAACAAAGGTGTAAATGTTCATATATTTTGGCAGCAAAAAATAGACTAAAATCACAGAATATGATTTATATTTAAATTTTAAATGTGAATTTTACAGATGATTTTATATGTGAACAATGATACAATTACTTTTACTGTAGATAAAAATCAAAAAAACCTGCCAGCTTTGTTCTTTGTCTCTATATTTTTAAAAATCTCTGCAAAACCACCATGACAAGATTCACTTCTCACACAGCCTAATTCCTCTTATAGTTCTGAATATTGCTATCTCAGGATCTAGA
Organism: Ammospiza caudacuta; assembly: GCF_027887145.1. Lineage (NCBI taxonomy): Eukaryota > Metazoa > Chordata > Aves > Passeriformes > Passerellidae > Ammospiza > Ammospiza caudacuta. Next base: position 67,774,401 of record NC_080594.1, read on the forward strand.
AGGTTGAGAGACATGTTTTTTCTGCAGATGGCATGAGAGAAAAATCAAGACATGACGTAGAGAAAGATGTTAAGTGGCAACAGACTAATGGAGAACATTTTGTCCTACTTTTGAGGAGCACATCAGGAACAGCTTGCTTTTATAGTGGATCTGAAGCATAATCACTGGCACTATATGACTGCTGCAAGCATTGCTCTGCACTAATCACTACCATATTATTGTAAGTTTTGCTGAGCATTCTGTAAAAGATACATTGCATTCTTTTTGTTTTTTTCTTGGCACTTATCTTGAAAATTAATCAGATATACCAAAATCTCTAGACAATAAATAATGATAAGCTGTAGCTTTTAACATTCTTGATAAGTTTCAGAGATTTATTGCTTCTCATTTTACTAGCTGCCAAGAATCAAAACAATGACTAAATAAATCTATGTATGGATTTCCATTAGGTAAATCACAATAACTAAATAGTAGAAGGAAGAGATGTCTTTGATGCAAAAGCATCAAAGCCTTTAAGAACCTATTTTTAAATCTGCAGCAGTCACCCATTTTTACCATAGTAAAAGCCAAACATTTTGAAGAATGATTTTTAAAGATATATTCACAAATTTCTATTCAGGTATTGATCCAATATCCATACAGAGTTGCTGCAAAGGTGACAAGGTGACAAGAAATCTATTTAAAATCAATCTTGTCATATAAGTTGTAAGGAGTAAATTTTAAAAAAAAATTCTCTTCTAGGCCAAGAAAGAAAGAAAGAGAGAGAGAGAGCAAGAATAAATCTGCAAGAAATACTTTCTAGTCATATTATGGAATATTCTATCAAGCAATCCTCATCAGAGAATATTCAGAGAGTTAAAGACATTCAAGCTTTGCCAAATCAGCTTGTGTATCTCCAACAGGGATACGCTTTGTATATATGACTGATATATTGAGGAATCATGTAATCTGCTAAGCTTCTGGGACCTGCTAAGTGTGAACTGGCTCTTCCAAAATCTGAGCAGAAGCAGATATTTATGAATCTAATCACTGTTCGCCACCTGAGAAAACTGGCCATTAGGAGTGAGCGCTTGCTCTGAAATCATTGGGAGAGCAGCCATTGACTTCAACAGATCAGTATCTTACCAAGGATTAAGTCTGGTATAAAGTGAATTTTATTTCCACCAAGTAGATTTTCAATCAAGGGAAGGAAATCTGATTATTCTTCACTAAAGCATTCAGGGTTCCTTGGATTTTGTTTATAGTCCTTTTTTTATTTTTTAAATGGATTTGGACATGCAAGGAGAGGTAAGGAAAGCATTTTCTCCAGGATACAAGCAGTTTATTTTCTGTCAGCCTTCTGTGCTGTTCAGAATTTGTCACAGAATCCCCTACAAGCTCAAAATTTAAGACAAAGCTCACCACAACCACTTGGAATATTCTCAATGCTCTTTCAAGACAATATAGATTTTATCACAATATCTTTTTCATCTACATCAGGTTTTGCTTAACCAACCAACCAACCAACCAACCAAATAAATAAAAAAATTCTGGTTTATTTTTTGACTTTCCCTCTCCTTAACAGAGGAAAATATCATTCACTGTTTCAGAAGTCTAAAAATCATCATAAATTTAAAAATATCTCACAATGCTCCAGTGTAAATCTGAAAGCACAAATAATGGCATATATCTATATACGTATACATTTCAATCTATAGTTCATATTGATATTCAATTCTCTCTTATCTCTCTTAATCCTATAGATATGCCTGAACATATACACATGTGTATTTGTTTTCAAGTATGTGAGGAACAGGATTCCATTTCCTTGTTCAAATAAGATGTACTACCATCTGCAACAGCCATCAAGTTCCTCTGGCCTTTAGCCAACTTCAGGCAAAAGTTCACTTTGTACCAGCAACTGCAGCAGCCTAAGGAAAGGGCACCGTGGGGGTTTGGCTAGTGTAAATGGTCTGTCCATGATCACAGCACAGCAGAGCCTTCTCTCATGGCAGAGGATGCTCCAAGATCCTTTGGGACACGCTCCCGTGGCTGCAGGGGGCAGTGGGTTGGTGTAACCAAGGAGTCGATTTCCCCGTGGTATTTTGGTAAAGGCAAAGTTACTTGTGCTCCTGTAGGAAATGTTTCTCATCACTTCAAAAACTCAGTCTGTGGGAAAGCTTCTCCTCTGACACATGAAGCAAGCTCACCCTGCCCAAACCACAAGTGTTAGAGATAAACGCTGAGTATGTGTGTACACGTGTGTATAACATCCAGCCTCTTAAATTTTAATCGAGCTCATACATAAGTTTCTCTCTGGTGATGGTGAAAGTGTCGGAAATACAAAGCATGCACACACATCTCCCAGCAAATGAAACGTGTCAGCAACAGCTGTAATCAATAACAATATAATATTCTTTCCTAAATAATGGTAGAGCAGCAGAAGTGTGTAAGACAGTGATGAATTATTCAGCAGGTCTGCTTTGCTGCTACATTGCTCCTTCCATGGTTTAAGCTTTCCTACAGCTGAAACACCTGGCACAGCACTCTCTGACTTCATCTTCTTCTGAATACCTAAATCTATTTCTTCCCTCATATAAAAATTAAGTTACCTAAGTGCCTGAAGCTTTAAATGGTCTTAAATGGCAAGATTGTATGATGTCGTGAAGTTTTTAAATAAGTGCCTTATTTCTACTTCATAGCTTCACATGGAGATTTGAAATGTATGTTAGCAGGCAGCTGCATATTAAATATTCTTGAAAGTAAATGCTCCAGACTACGGAGAATTTAATTCAGTAGAGTGTGTATGATATTCTGGACAAAGTATTCATTAAAAGACACAAGGTAGATCTATTCAAGTGGTTAAAATGAAAGCCCAGGTTATGAAATTCTTGCTTAAATTGAACAGTATGCTATTCCCATGTAGATACCACATGGTAATGCCTAGAATAAGCACATAGTAATTCAGTTTTGTTAAAATAAATGATGCAACGTGTTTCCAGTCACGTAATTCCCTAAAAATGCGTATATATATATATATATATATATATATACATATATATGAAAAATACACATTTCAACATCTAATAAATACAGATTATTAAATGAATTCTATAACACTGAACAAGTGTAAAAAGTTAAAATATACAACTGTGGTTCATAGAAGGAAAGTAATTTCTGCAAGACAAACAAAAAACAAGTTGAAACTTTTTGCTTACAATTTTAAAGAAAAGGGATCTAGTTTCTGTTGTGTTTATTTAAGCTATTCTGGAAATTATTTAAATCTTTGTCTGGACAGCAACATATTTGTATCTGGTGATATTAATCTAATCTGCCATTCTGTTAGAGACAGTGAGATCCCTTTTAACGTATTTAATGTGCTGTGCGCAGCTCACTTTTAAATGCCACAAGCAGTACAAATCCGTCATCTCTCCTTGGGAATCTGCCTGATTCTGTAATACAGCTTACTGCTAAGTAGTTTCTCTGATACTCAAGCTATATTTCTCCTGCTTGATTCATGTTCTACTTCCCATTACTTTGCGTTAACTCTCTCTGCCCCTGCTACCAAATGAAGATCTGATTTCCTACCTGTACTAGCTGCTAACTCACTGCTGTGAATGGAGCAGCAAGAAATAAATTACCCCTCACCTTGGAAGGTCACCTCTGTGGTGTCCCTGCCTTCACCCCATTCCTTGGACAGCCATTGCTGTCCACTGCCAGGAACAGGACCTCTGCCGTGACCTCAGAAAGCTACTTCACTCTCCAAGGAGACACTGCTGGATCACTACTGAAATAACTCAGCATTCCTGGAGGAATATGATATTTTTAAATAGGCAGTGCATTGACTCTGGAGTTCTTACATAAGAAAGGTTTCTAAGAGCAGAGCCCAGCCCGCCCCGTGCCGTGTGCCTCTCAGCAGCCAACACTGCGCTGCTGCTGCTGCTGAGGAGCAGAGAGAAGGCACGTGAAGGAAGGTCACAAGGTTTCGACCTAGATTTCAGTCAGCAGGAGTCTGCATCAGAAAATAAATTTGGATGTACTTCAGCGCCCTTGACAAAAAGGCTACAGGCTTGAGTGAGGGAGGAAAATAAGGTGCAACCTTGCCTTTGCGCCACAGTGCCTGGCAGGGGGATGGAAAGTGACTGTGCCTTCGTTTGTCTGCCGTGCTCTCTGTGATCGTGCATTGAGAAAAAAGAATCTCCTGTGTCAAGCAGACTGACACTTTGATCAGAGAAAATAGCTACCTGGCTCGTGACTGGTGAAACAGAAAATATTTGTTAAACAAGCCATTAAATTTTAATAGTAAAGTTTTGAAGAGTTGGTTGGGAAATCTTTGTGAAGATACTTATGCAAAAACACTTCTGCAAAAACACTTACACAGTAATTATACTTTCCTACCAGAATCCTTTCATTGCTCCCTCTGATTCTGGAAGCTGAGACATGACCTGTTTAGTCACCATCATCATTAGAATAGGTTGACAAAGAAGCAATTTTTTTTGAGTGCTTTTATTAACTTTGGCAAATAGACATTAAATTAACTGCAAGTTTTCACAAATGCAGTTACTCTAGCAACTCCAGAACATGAAGGAGAAACAAAATGCATTAAATAGAAATAAGTACATGAAGAACATAACTTCCGTCCCTGATCAAAGTGAATGAGCAAATAATAGAAGTTCTTCTACATAGAAAGTAACTATTTTCCATAAACCTTAAATGTCCTTAGGAGAAAATAAAACTCTTTTTTTCTGCTATACAGAGGAGGATTCTTTACTAAAGGAAACAGTGTCAAGACCACATATGAAAATATATTGTAAACTATTATCTGCAATTCTTCAGTGAAATGATAAATCAGATTATGTAATCTCAGATGACAATTCAGATCTATTACAACTAGCATCCATGTTTATCCAAATACTTCTAATCTTAAATCATCACAACTATTACTGTCTCCTTCAAGTTCCAGTGAAATTTGTATATTAAACAGCGCTCATAAAACAAAGTTACAACTTGCCAACTGAAAATGGTACAACGATGAAATTATCTAATCGTATTTTAAACAGGTTTTGACGATGGCTGCAGTAGCTCATTGTAACTATCCTGCTTGCACTACAGCCTCTTCATGGAGAAGACCTATTTTCTTTTAATTTCTTATTATTTAATTTATTGAATTATTAGCAACATTGAATTATTGAATTTATTAGCAACACTGAACTGAACTGAAAGCTCCCCTTTCTTAATTCCTAGGGATAGTTTTTGCTGTGAAACTTTTACAGGAATTTTCATTAGTACAGATGTAACCAAAGCAACAGAGGTTAATGTCCAAAATATATCTGGAATACTAGAGAATGTCCAATACTGCTAAAGAACAGCAGCCAAACTTCAGATTATCTTCTACTGCATATGGACATCCAGAATTAAATCTACTTCTTAGTCCCACCTTGACACAGGCAGGCCTTGTTGACAAGACAAGAACTTGCTTAAAAAAACAAAAAGTGTTTTTAGCAACTAAAGCCCTTGTGTAGACAGACAGATGAGGGCACAGATCATTGGCAATGAATCCTGCCACTGAAGGAGACCTTGTAATGGGTGTGTAGGTAGACAGAATGCTGAGATGGGAATCTGTTGGGCAGGAAGCTTTGATTGGGACAGAGAAACCAAACCAGAATTTGAAATATTCTTTCTAAAACTGACACACAAAACAGCTGAGAAATTTAAATATCAAAAAGAACCATGACAAAAAGATGATGATGTCTGCTTACTGCTGGATTAACTGCAAGGGTTTCCAGTGTGGCGGCCCTGTACTTCATGCTTGTCCTTTTCCTTGGTAGTTAGGCTTGGCTTTCCTTTTCATAGATATAGCACCAAGTAGCAGCTGCCCTCCAAAATTACCCAATTTTGTAAGATTATATCTTTGCTTCTGTGCTCTAGGAATTATGTGGCATATAACCACAATTCCAGCAGAGTTCAAAGCATTTCTCTATGCACACTACTGAGACACCTGCCCTAATGAACACAAATAAAGTAGAGAGGGGGCAGGTGGGGAGGGTGGGTGTTTAATGAGCTTCTGTGGTAAGCAACTAAATAGGCTTAAGGAAATATGTGTGTTTTCTACTATTTGTACACAATTCTTAGGTCATCTCTGCCAATTCACTTAATCCAGCATGTTTGCCAGCTCAGAGGAAAGGACAATGCCATCCTAATTCACAGAAGACAGCAATGTTAAATAAATTTGAACTATCATGCTGAGGTAGTGCAGTGATAAGGGCAACGACACCTTCCAACCACACCTCTGATGCCTCCCCAGATGACAAATCTGTTCCTCACCACCATGTAGGGGCTTGGCCTCTGGAGGGTCCTTCCTTGAGAGACAGATCCAGGTGATACAGTCTCTTTCTCACAAAGCAGTAAGTGAACACCTAAGTCCAGTGCTGCATAGGAAATTACCTTGTGCTGAGGTTAATTTTAAAAACAGCAAAACAATTAAATAGGAAAACTCTCGTTTGCCTGAGCAAATCTTTTTTACTTGAGGCAGGAAAAAATAAAATGTGAAAATCTGTGTAAAAATAGGGATTTGTCCTTGGAGATACTTAGAAATACATTCTTTCCATGTGTATTAAATTCTTCTTCAGCTGCAAGTACTTATTCATAGACATTCTCAGACTTCTTAGAGCAGTTTGTTTTTAGAAAAAGACAACTTTAGATAATAAATCTGTATACACCAGTTCTAAACTGGCAACACTCATAAAAAACATTCATTTAAAAATAATTTTCTTACTCGTGATCTTTTTTTTTTCATGGCAAATAAGTAATTTTAATTGGATTTTTCATCTGATATGATATACAAATGTATTTAATGCAATTTGTTTTGCAGCAGTTCACATTACCTACATTAACAAACAGAAAAACAGTTCCTGAAATTCATACCATTAAATGGAGAAGAAACAAGGTCTGTGAACATCTTGGGACACAATTCAGTCCACTTAATAACATTTGAAAAGCTCTTTGTGGTTCACCTCATAAAGCTTCTGGTCCACAAGGCTCCTTCTCCAGATGTCTCCATCTCCATGCATCTCCAAGTGAGATGCATGATGCCAGAAAGATACATGACTGTATAAAGGGCTTTATTTTACATCCCCTGCCCAAGAAGATTTTAACATAATATGGAGCCTTTTGGTAGAGCTGCAGTAAAATCTACATTCACTATCCAGCTATTGGTATTCACCATCAAATTACTACATCATGTTATGACAATCTTACTGTAGTCCCTAAACTACCTGGAATCACAAAAAGGCCTGAAGAAGAAGAATGCCTGAAAAAACAATAATTTATCTCATTGACTTTGTTTTCATGAACTAGGACAGATGATGCTTTGTAGGTGCCTCTGTCCATTGACTGCAAAATGAATCAATGATCACTGTGGTATAATTAGTGTGGGAGCTCCATGAATTGGAAAAGTTCCAGGCCTCCATCTATCTATTGCAATTCCCAAAGTACAATGAAAAAGTCATCATACAACTTTCCCCATCTCATATATTCACAGCTGACCCCTTGTCTCAACAACTGTCACTGTGACACTCTAGCAGTCCTACAAATGTAAAGTCCTACTTATGCAAATGATAATTGATTTGGTCTGATGCTTTCATCACATTCCCTGCCTTATGCTCCTTTTAAAGATTTTCTCCTCTGTATTATTTACTTTGCCATATTTTTTTTAAATGTTCAAGAAAATCCACTACTGACCTTTCACCATTCCATCATTTTTCTTTCATATTGAGAATTTTACCTCTGTCTCTGATAAGACTGTGAGCCCAGCTTCTGTATGCTGTTCACTTTTAAACAAATATCTCCATCCGTATGAAGCTTGGTGAAATGTCTCCTAGTTACCCTCTTAGAAAGCTAATACATTCTTCTTTTTTTTTTTAATTTTTATTCTGTAATTTTCTCTTATAAGTGTCCTCTACTATAAAACAATTCCCAGGTTTCTTTAGGTTGAGTTTTTTGTTTTGTTTTGGTTTTTTTCCCTTGTTTTGTTTTGGTTTTTTTTTTCTGTTTTCCACAATCCCTTTGGTTTTCTGCAGATTTGAATTCTATTTTATATATAATTATTTGAGGCAGGACACATATTTTTGAACTCTGTGTAGAATACAACCGATGAATTATTTCTAGGTGTTGTACAGTGAAAAAAACAGGGAATAGAGACAACTACTTGAAATTAGCATTCTTTTCTTATTTCCATGTCTTTCTTTGAATATGGAAAGCATGCTGTTCTTTTTCTAAATTTGTCTAGCCTTCCCACTTTACTACAATTTAGCACTGGAGAGCTTTATGAATTGTTTTTGATAGGTACATAAATTTACTACATTACACATTAAAAAAAAAAAAAAGGTGTCCAGGTTTGTCAAATATAATTGCATAAAAGCATGCTAATTTTGGTTCTTGCACTGGTGTCTCAGCAGAATGTTCTTCTTGTTCACCGTTAGAACAATAAATACAGAACAAGGATTTTAATGGTTTTCTCTTTTATAGCAATCTGATGGGGTGAAGTAATTGCTTTTGGTGCTCACAATATCTGTAGCTAGATGAATTTACAAGGAAAGCACTTTAGCCTTAGAGCAAAATTATGAATATGTATCAGGCTCCTGCATTACATTTATTGTCTCCAGTACACAAAAATCAACTTTGGCATTACAAGAAGAGAGCATAACCAACAAACCATCTCCTGAAGTAGAAAATTATTATTTAAAGTGACAGTTTCACCCCTCTTTTCCTCTAAATAAGGGACAAGGGTCTAAACCAATAATCTATCCTTTTTCACCTCTCTCTGTAACGTGTTCACAAGGAGACTGCCATTAGGCATAGCACTGCTGACACCTACATTTTTATGCAATAGTTCTGATGACAGCTATTAATGCACCATCAATAGGAGACTTACAACACTAAACATGCATTAAGCCACTACTGCTTTCTAGCTGTCTGGAATTTCTCTAATACAATCAAGGGAATTGGCAGAAATCCTAGTTTGCTATCACAGGCAAACCAAAAGAATTTCCATTCATCTAAAGCAGCGAGGGATTGGGTTTTCTTGATGCTAATCAGGAGAAAAAATTCTCTTTAAAAGAAGATAAATTTTCAGATTAATAAATGGTTTAAGATCAGGCATTCAGAGATAAGATTGCTGAATCCTAAATAACTGGATGAATGTACAGCAAACTGATAATAAACCTTCAAATAAAAAAAAAAACAAAAACAAAAAGAACCCCAAAACCAAACGAAAAACAACTGAAAGGACTGCAAATTGCTAACCTAAATATGATAGGCTCTCACTGTGCATATCACTTACTGTCTGACAAAGCAAGTCTTTTGCACATTAGTTACAAGCCATGACAGAAATTTTATTCCCCCCCCATTTTATTCCCTCACATAAATTATATAGAATATATGACTTAGGAATTATTTCAATACATACATAATGTCTCTGCTTAACTTCCAGATGATATCACTTTTTGGCACTGCTCTAGTATAGTAAAACAGATTCAGAAATCTGATATAAAATGCTTATAACCAAAGGAAAGGAAACAAAGAACAGGAAGAAGGAGAGACAGATGAAAAGAGTTGCATGTACATTTTGAAAAAACACAAAATGGCAGCTAATTCAAATCTAAGAAATATACAGAGAACCATGGAATAGGCATCCTAAAGCATATCAAAGCTATGTTTTTGTGCAGTGTACTCATAAAGAGTACTATATTCAAACGGCATGCCAAAAGAACTAAGCATAATGAGGCAGCCAGTTCTTGTCAAAATCTATTCCTAAAAATCTCAGCTTGTCATTTTCTAAATACCATTATTTTTTTGTGCAGGTTATTTCTTTACTTTGCTTTGAATTTTAGGCAAAGTTTAGGCAAAATTTGTTTCCACATATAAAACTCATCATTTGTATTTGTACCTGGAAGCAGACCCTAAATAGGAAAATTAAAAGATATATTTACATGCATCTAAATACTGCTCATAAAATCCTGTCTGTGTTGTATTTTCTTTTGAAAAGACAAGAGCTTAGATTGTTGCTGGGAAATTAATCCTTGTTCTGGCCCCTCAAACAGAAACTTTTGAAAGGTTAATTTTTACTATAATTGCTATAAAGAGGCTGCCCTGTACGAGAGCCCTGTTTCCTAGTCAGACAATGGCTTTATGAGAGAGCTTACTGTCCAGCCATTGAAATGTTCATGTCAATGTCAAGTTGAAATGCCATCATCCTCATGCCAAGTGAACCAAAAAGAGTGTTCAGGCACTTACTGGAGCTAAGTCTTACTTTTCTCTCTTTTACAAGCTGTTTCTGAGCCAGCTTCACATTTTATACATGCCAAAATTGTTGGGAAGCAAAACACGTGATGGTTTTGCTGCCATATAAGGAAAAGCACTGTGAGCAACTATTTCTAATTCCTGTTGTTAGAAGGAAAAATCTGTGGAGGAGGATCTTTTAGATCTTTCATAGCCATCATTAGTCACAGAACAGCCTGTATTCTCTTCCCTTATCAGATTTTTAAAAGTCATCTTTGTTGCAATCATGCTCCTTCGTTTCTGGGCTGCATAGGGACAGAGAGAACCTGAGCATTTTAAAAGGCAATCTTTCCCCCTTAGGAAGGGGGTACCTTGCAGTGACAATCCAGAACAGTAGCTGCAACCTCTCATCCATCGAGCTGCAATGGCACGTCACCGCTGGGTCCGCTGTTTTGGAAAGAGCCATTGCTTCTGTACTGGCTTTGGAGGGTTGGGCTGTTGGGGAGAAGACTGGAAGATGAGTGTCCTTTGGAGAGTTCTAGAAACCCTAATTTACTAGGCATGAGATCACTGCAAGGACATCACTTCCAGGTGCTAGTATTGGCAGACGCTGCAGCATTGGCAGGTCATATTGTCGCATTTTTGAATTCACGGGAGCCAACCTATGTCATCTTATGAAATCAGTCTAAAGAATGATAAATTACCTTCCTCCATGCTGAACTGGATCCAGGATAAAGCAGACTGTACAGGAAACTATCACCATCCAAGATACATTTTCAGGATGATGCCAACTAAGAGGCACTACATTATCTGGAGAATGTCTGAGAGAGACAGCAGGAGTTGAGCAGCTACTGCTTTTCATCCAAGAGCTCAGGCCATTAAGTTCTTCATGCTAATGAGTTATGTGGATGGTGGGCTGGATGCAGGCATGACAATAGGAATGATGCTTTGAGCTGTTTTATTCTCTAAGTTGTACAGATAAACAGAAAACTGGCTATAACTTTTTAAACTGATTGACATCAGAAAGTTGTAGAGTTCTAGTGAGAATCTTTTGAAAAGCTAATATGTTTTTCCCATCATCAAAACCCAAAAACTGTATTCTAAACTATTTATAAAGAAAGAAGGGGGAAAAGTCTCCTAAAACCAAAGAGGAGGAAAGTTCCCTTTTTCATAAGTAATCAAGAACCTAATTACACCAGCGGTCAGCAAAGCCTACAGAGAGGGAAAACATCCTGTTATCCAGAATCTTTGATATTTTTTACACAGAGAAGAAAGGGAATATTTTTTAGTCATGTTCATCTCAAAAGTTCCAAACATCTGTTTACAAGGACAGTGATGCCCAGGAGCAAAGCAGTCAGAATGGAGAGGCTAACAACTCATGTTTTGGATGGAATGCTTAGACCTGTCATCCTTCTCACTGAGGTATCCCTGAAAAGATCAGGAGAAAAGACTAGTGCCATTCACATGCTCTGGACAAAACATGAGGCAATGAACATATACATATTTTAACTTATTTGTCATTAAATATAAGAAATTTCATCCACTCTTGAAGGAAAGCAACCATGCAAAGCTTAGATGGATTTGGATTGAGCTGTAAAACTACTTTTCACAGTATACATTTTAAAAACTGAAATGGTTTTCTTAAATGAAGGAGGTTTTTTTTTCAATCTGAACTAACAGTTCAACTCAAGAACTGTTCAACTATGGTGAAGCAAATTAATTTCTCTCCTTTTTTTTTTTTTTCTTTTCCTCTAGAAAAAGTATTTTCTGGTGCAAAAAACCCCAAACAAATGCAAGATAAATCTGTGTGGAATAAAAAAGGGCAGAGCAAACAACTTACATGCAATTCAGACAATAAAGACTTGCTCTACTAAGCTGAATAAATAAAGCAATCAGTTTTAAGAAAGAAAACTTTCTTGCCAATTACATAGATAATTTTCACCCCTAGAGAACTCATTAGTCCCAAACTGTATTGCATTCCTGTCATCAGCCAACACCACTTTTCAGTAAAGAGTTTTCACATGTTTAAAATATACATACAATTGTATTCTTTTGAAAATGTGTCAGGTGTTTTTAAGATGACAGCTTATTCAGTACTTTCTTTCACACAGCTAATTTCCATTTGTTCTTACAGTGCAGCTACAAAGTTTAATTTTATCAGAAATATATGTGTAGATAAAAAAAAAATACATTAAGTGTACACATTGACACAAATAGCTCACCTTTGGGCATTAGCATAAATTATGAGCATCAGAAGCAGCAACAGATGCCCCAGGGGCAAATGACATGGCTGGAAGCACACAGAGTGTGTTGTACTGTGGCTGGTGCACATCCAGCTCAGATTGCCAGGTCACTCCTTCATATGAGGCTCTGTGTATGAATGACAGTGCAGAGTTGGTGGTCTACTGGCAGAAGAACTCATTCCAATATGATTTAAGAGAAGAGGGGCTATTCCACAGCAATCTGACTTTCTAGGGATCTACAGATTGCTGTGTACATGGGACGCTCTGCTGGAAGTAATGAGGAAAGAAGAGCGATGCTGTGGGCACGACACTGCATGTATTAACTGACCTGGGTGTCCTTTAGTTTAAAGCGCAGATTTCAGGCAAACAGTGAATGTCAGATTACTATGTGAATTTTTGATCATCACTTCTTTTCTCCAGGGATCCAACTTCCCCGAGGACCTCATAAAAATATTTGCCCTATCTCAACCTTTCATTTTGTTCCTCAAAGATCCATTGAAAAGGTATCTGTATCACAGCTGCAGTCCAATGTCAGCCAAAAACAAAGTACAAAAAGTTCTGCTGAGCTGTAACTCACTGCACTAAGCTGAACAAAAGCTTCCTTCCTGAAGAATAGCAAAGGCTCTACTTCTGACAAAAGCTTGCTTTCTTTCCCAGCTCTTTAGGATTCAGCATCATGACTTCAGGGATAGCTGTAGATGTGCAGAGGTTATGTGGAGATTTCTGAGATCTGAGAGTGGTTTCCCATTATATTTCATAAATCACTGTGCTACCAGCCTATGATACTTTTATTTCCAGGTGCGGAAATCAGCCTGCTGAGATGAACCTTTCAGTCATCTTTGGAACTGGCATGTTGCTCTGCAGTTGCAGTAGCAACTGTGCAACAGTGCAACTGTGCAACTGTGCAACAGTGCAACTGTGCAACTGTGCAACAGTGCAACTGTGCAACAGTGCAACTGTGCAACTGTGCAACTGTGCAACTGTGCAACAGTGCACTGCTACTTTCCTTTGAGATTCATAAATTATTCCAGGTATTATATAGATGCAATTTTACATATGGTTTTACAATTTATGTCATTTGATATGGCTTCTGTAAATATAATTTACAATTTTTACAATTGATGTCATTTGATATGGCCTCTGTAAATACTGCAGGTCCATTCCTGACCATGCTGGTGCTGAATTTCTAGCCAAAATCTAAGCAAGGTTTAAATGTCTTGTACGGTCCTTCCTTGATTTCTTTGTAGTAAACACAGTGGGAAGAATATTCTACAATTTTCAAGACTGTTAAGTGCTACGGTTAGGAAGAATTCTTTTGCTTCAGTTTAAACACTGGGGATATCCCTTCCTGTAATGTTGATTCATGTGTATGCACTTCTCTTTTCAGGCCCTTAAGTAATGGAAAGTAAAATAATTTGAAAAACTTGTTCCTTTTAAGCTTATGCCAAGAGGCTAAACTATACTAACTGCAAATTTTAATCACAGAATATACTTGCATTTGTCTGACTTTATGAAGTACATGAAATATAGAGCCTATTTGAAAGAAAAGGTTATAAAAATGGATCATAAGAAATGGAGTGTTTTCCAGATGTAGCAAGGAGGCTCATGTTTTCACAAAATTATTTGGAGGAAACAATATTGAGCACTCATACTAGAAAAGAAATGCGCAATGCAGAAATAGAATTCTGGTGTAAAAATTAATGTGGTACAAATGAAAGATTATTGTTTGAGTTAAACAAATCTCTCTTAGCCTCATCTCATAAATAGCCACGCATTTATTTTATCTAACAACCAATTTTCATTCTCATCATAACAATTTCAAAGTTAGAAAATACAGTTCAAAATTTACAGCATAAAAGACAGAGGAGTTATGCTTCAAACCCATTAGTGGGGAATCAGACTTAAACCAGCTCACATTTAGCATGTATTTTATTTTTCCCCACTGAGTTTATAGCATTAGATTCAATTATTTTCTTAACTGCACATGGTCTCTTGAAGTGTCCTGCAAATACTTCCATCAAATTAAAAAAAAAAAGGCTGAGGAAAGAATTTATGTATGTAATTTAAGTTCCTCATATACGACTTTTTTCTTGTCTCTGAACCACTACCAGGAGAAAACACTATCCATTCCTTATAGTGTAAAAAAGCCAGCAAAGTGTGATTACATCTGGTAGATCTAGCACCAACCCAGACACCAAACCTCTGAAGGCAGGATGTGTCCCCAGAGTTCCCAGAGTTCCCAGCTTTCAGCAAGCTTCAAGATACTTTATGAAATATTTAAATTTGTGCTCACTGGGCTTTGTGCTAGAAACGCTGATATAATACTAGATGCATTAAACAATTTGTCATACATAAAAGGTTGGGTATTTTATTTGCCATCCTATTATTGAGTTTTCAGCTTGAAAATTACAGGACTTGTATAAGTACAGTCACACTGTTTTGAAGAAGGAAATGTTATTTAAAGTACTCTAGGCAAGTTATTGCTATGAAGTAATAGAAATAAAAAGCAATAAACAAATAAAATCCTTTAAACCATACCAAACATTAAAGAAAACAAAATGTTAGAATTAAACTGTCATTGGATGACTGCTTTTAAAGTTCACTGTCTTCATTATATTTCCTCTGAATTTAACGACTATAATTGCCAAAACAACTTTATTTATTAAGATTTATGGTTGCATTCTACAAATAAGCACAATCTAACCATGTCATATCAAATAGGTATGCAGCAAAGATTGACAAAAACACATACAATGGTTTTCTCCATCTCCAAATTATTGAGTTAGCTAAAACGTTCTGTTTGTAGGAAAGTTACAAAGAATTTATGGAAGGGCAATACCTAATTAGTACCTGGTCTGCTGATTCCAATTAATAACACTTTCTAAGTGTGTTCAAAGGCATTTAAGTAAAATGAAAGCCTTCAGAAATGCATCGAAGCATTTAATGCCTAGATATTGAAGTGATAAGCCTGCTGTAAAAGCCTAAAATAGGTTAGACAGATTAGACTGGCAGAGAAAAACCATTGGCAAATAAAACACACAGTCAGGTATGAAAGAGACAAATATGCTTGAAAAAAATACAGACACACAAAAAAGTGATTTGATTTGAAGAGAAGCTTGTGCTTGTTTATAAAATCATTGTTTTTAGTAGCATGGTTTTAAACATCATGCATGCTGTAAAGGAAAACATTTCCAGATAACACAGCTGCTCTAGATAATAGACAGCTTTGTAAAAAAGAAGAATTCAACCTTTAAACCTTTTTATGTAAGAGCAATTAACATTCCCTGGGAGGCATTGCATGACATACAGGTGTTACATTGAACCAGTTCCTTCTCTGATCAAATACATCAAATTCAAATAATCTGATCCTGCAAGGAATATTAGTCTTCCACAGCATTAGTATGCATAGTTGGTGGAGCAAAATAAGGAATTGTAGGTCATCTGGTGCTGTTAAAATGCTAAATGACTTGTGACACCCTACCCTCTGTTTCTTTACAACTAGATACAGAGCTCATGTGTAATATTTCAGTTGCAGAAAACAAGGCTCAGTTGAGATGATCCTCACCCTGAACATAGTTCCTGTCTGTGAACTGATTCTGCCTCCGAGTAGAACTTCACATACTTACATAAATTAGCATATGAGAGAAAAAAGTACTGATCTACTCTACACATAATGTTTGATAATCCAAACAAACAAAAGCCCAAACTGGAGCTGAAGCATCCGTGAAATTACACACAGGGTTTCACCTCTTCCTTGCACACCCATGGCAGTAATCAGGGTATAGCTGGGGAGTGAAGTGATTGCTGTGTATTTATGCTGCTGTGTGTCCAGGAGGGATGATAAGAGCCCACTGAAGTTGCTGAGTGACTAAGTAAAGGTGAATTATACCTTTCTGAAGACTGGCACAGTGTGTGCCACCCAGCCTCCTGGGATGTCTGTTCAAAGGTGTGCTACTCCCAAGAAACTGAAGCACATGGTCCAAAGCCTGCACACGGGCAATTGCTGCAAAATCTGTATCAGCCATCAGTAATGAAGAAAGTGAAGCTACAGAAGAACTCTTTTTTTTTGGCATTTTCAGAACAGCTTGAGTACTAATAGAGAAACACCTCTAAGGTGACGCTGCAGAAGGAGAGTATGATTGTAATCAAGAAGCAACAAGCCTTCACTGCCTGTGTTGAGCAGAAATTTCACCAGCTGCCCACTGGGCCACAGACTTGGCCTGTTTTAACACTTCACCAGATTCCCAGGGCCAGGCAGCTGATCAGCTCAGCTTCAGCTAGAGAAAATCCTGTGGAGCTAGAGAGAGGTGGAAAATGTCTCACTCTGTGAGGCATCAAGACAGAGACAGATGTTAAGAAAGTTCCCTGTCAGACAAGAAATCCACCCTTTTAACAATTTCGTACCTCCCTAACAGCAGTTCCTCCTGCATAAACTTCAGGCAGGCTGGGTCAGCGTAAACATCCTGCCCTCCCCTCTGCTGCTCTGGGCCTCTCGCTTACCCCCCACCCGCCGGCAGCTGTGGCTCGGGAGGCAAACAGTGCTCATGCTGTTCTGTGCACAATGACAGACCAATAAAAGAACAAGCAAGCTTGGGAGATTTGAAATCTAGAGCTGAGGGATTTCTCCGAGTTTCACCGCATCTCTGTGATCCTCCCCCTAAATGCGAGAGCTGTTTTCTTCAATAAATGAAGCTCGTAATAAACATCTCTCCTACTGTGTCTCCAGAGCCCTCAGGGAGCTCTGCAACAGCAGAGCATAGAAATTTGCAGAAAGGTGTCCTCTGATGGATTTGACTTACACAGTATCAGTTGGTATAAACCACCCAGAAATGGGAAATGGGATGTCTCAAGACACCCATGGACTCCATCATTAAAAATCATTGTATCAAATGCATATTTGAGCTTTGTTTCAAAGAGGTGTTTGAATCCATCAAACTATTTTTGAAGCATAAAGGTTTATTTATAAGGACTTTTTGCCTTTCATACCTTCCTTATATACTCAATTCACAGATTCTCCAGTTAAGGGCACAAAAAGAACTTGTGCATTCGTTAGAAAATTTAGATTTCAAAATGTATTTTCTCACAGAATACTATCATTGAAATATATTAAGTTGAAAATGCAATGAATATGTTTCCAAAGTTGAAAAAGGCAAGACCAGGTCTTGTAACTAGACCTCACATTGCAGAGTCAGAATAAGTATGATGGAGGACAGATTCAAACTGTCTTGTCTCAGCAGGGTATTATAATGGTACATATTGTACATGCAGAACCTTAGAAACTCTCATAAATGTACTTACAAGAGCTGAGAAGTAAGTGCTTTGTAATCTTTAATCAGCCCAACATTCAAAGCCTGCTGAAATTAGAGCAGATCTTCTTTTCAGCAGGCTTAAGGTCAGGTATTTTACATATATTTAAAAATAAACTCAGCAAAGTCATTGCTGGACCAATTCTTGTCCTTCCCCCTCATAAGGACTTATCTGCCCAGCTATTCTAAGTCAAGCAAGTCTCCTTTAACAATAAATACAAGTTTTTAACTTTACAGAATCAGTCCTCAGTTAAAAGTCAGTTGAATTTCTGTTTTATCTTATGCACCATCAGCAAAATGATTTATCTAAATCTGAACTGCAGAATTTTTATTGGTGAGATAAATGTAAAAGTCAGAAACATGGATTTTCAGATGCTGTATTCACAGAGCTGGCAATTAGAAAAGCCATCTTTGACTTTCTACTGGCGCTGACAGCAAAGTCATTAAGAAGAGTTACATGAATTTACAGGCTTTTCACACTATTTTTTTCTGATCACATTACCAGCAATCTTAACTCTTTAAAATATATAGTGTGCAGCTTGGGGTGATGTAAATGAAAATAAATATCAAGAACAATGAAAATATCCCCAACATAGTAATTGTAATGCTTATTTACAAAGATATTTTAGCTCTTTGTATGCTTATCAGCTCAACACTCCAAAAAGCTGGTGATTCCAGTACAGTTAGTAATAACTATCTGATTGCATTGTGTAATTGGGATTGGACATGGATCCAACACACTCTGGGAGGAATCTGAATGCCATTTGGATGATCTAGATAGATGTGTTACACCACTATGCCAGCTCCCACAGCAATCATACACAAAATCTCTATTATTATCAATGGGAATGTGATAGCTGTTGCTTCATCTTGAAAATAAAAACAACAAAAAAGGGGTTTAAAGCCTTCAGTATTTAGAAGACAGAGGTAATACCTACACAACGAAAACTGCAAAATCATTGAGATGAGCCACAATTTTATAGGAGCAGATCAAACAAAACTAAGCAACACTTTTCTGGAAAAAGGTAGGCAAATTACTTACCTGAACAGATAGAATGTAAGGCACACCAAACACATTATCTCACTTAAATTATATGCATTCACACACCCACACACAGATTTTAAAAACATGTTCTATACAAGGTTATTATACATAAGGACATATAATAAAAAAGTAAAATAGGGATTACTAATTTCCTATGTGTTTAGTCACTTTGTCAGTCATGCCATAACTGTAAAGCCTTGCAAATAAATGGTTTCTCACATCAATATAAAGAATAAAAAGACTTAAAACAAAAACCCAAAAAATCCTTGAAGTGAAAATAAATAAAAAAATCAAGGGGCTGTTTTATAGGGAATACCCCACAAAACAAACTTCTTAGTGGTTTTTATTTCTATTTATTAAATATTAAAGGAGGGATTAAACTATACAAAACATTAAATATAGTAATACTTTGCTATGTAGTTCATGCACAACAATGCTAGTGACTCATAAAAGACCTGAAAGCATCTTTGGCAGGATTTTATCCTCACTCATTAGGCATCATATCAATGTGAAAGGACAAAAAAAGCAAAATTTACCCTAGTACAGTTTATTAACTCAGCAGATTTTTCACTGATGGAAGAAGTGAGCCTTATATCTTGAATTATTATTGATTATACTATCATCTTATACTTAGTATCACTTCCTTTAGCACTGAAAGTGTGGTTAATATCACAAACAAGCAAGAACTGTACTGCTCTAATTTTCCACTAAAGGGCAACTTTGAACTGCTCGTAGATTTTTACCTTCTATACATGTTTATGCTTGAGTCAGGCCTTTGGGCAGTAGAGGAGGTCAGGTAAAGATAAACGTTGTTTGTTCAGTGTCAGTAACTAATAAGAAATCACCTTGGCTTTAACCCCTCCCTGAGCCTTTGGAGGGTATGGGAGGTGATGAGAAACAAGTTCTTGATCCCCTCTTCTTGACCTCAGCCCCTACCCAGCACTTATGAGGCAGCTGGAGCCGTGTCACTGCCGTGGGCTTTTCACAAGCCCAGGATGAACGGATGCCTCCTTTCTGCTGATTGCTCCTGCTTCTGCCCTTCTCCTGTACCCAGCACACCCCTGAGGACACCAGTGCCACATTTTGAGTTGGAGGGAATTGGCTGAGATTCTTTGGCTTTTTTGTGAGTAGCATTTCAATTTCCACAGCTGTTAACAGAGAGATGTACCCCATGTATATGTATTATTACCATTAAAAAATTGACACATTATATTAGAGTGAGACCAGATTTTGTTTCTGTTGGCGTGACTATCACATTTTTTCTTTTTGGTTTTAATTTTGCCTTCCACTCCAAAAATTTTTAGAAACTTTTGTTTTTCAAGGACAATCTTCCCTGATCTCCAATTGAGTTACAGCCCTCTTGACATTCGTATGATACAATACAGACTGAGGACAGCTTTTCGTTTGAAAACCTCTACTGGCTGCATCTTCCTACAGTTTTGTTTACCATCTAACAAACTCAAAATTCTGTCTCTGGTTTCCTGAGTTACTTCTCAACTGGGGATTTGATCTTGAAACACATATACAACTTTCTTTAATTTGCTAAAAGGCACTGTCTGTAGAATTGGCATCAGTGCTGCAAAATGTTCTGCAAACGCCGAGAGCAAGGCACGTGGGATCTGGTTGTGACAGTACACTTTTGAAGTTATTGTTGATATAAACATTGTCTGTAACCAAAACACTAAATCAGATAATAAAATTAATGAGTGTTTCATCTACTGACAAATAATAATTAAAATTAATATTTTTCCTTTTGACATTTTAGCATATATCCTCCTGAAAAACTGAAATGATGGATAATTTAACTTTTGCTGCCTTTTTTTTTTTTTTGTAAAGCTTCTTCTTCACTCCTTGCATCTCTTTTTACAATCCTTATCGTCCCTCTTTTCATATAATACTCAAAAAATGTCATCTCAGGATAACCTTTTTCTTGCCCTTTTTAGCAGATAAATATCCTCCAAAGAAATCAAACTTATATTTTCCAATTTCCCACTTTGAAATAATCAAGAGCAGAAAATATACAAAGAAATACTTTTATGATTCTTGTTCTTGAGCTCAAATCATCAAATTATCATTTGACCCATTTTAATAATTCAAAACTATATTTTTTCTTTTAATCTTAAAAATGTCAATTAAACACTATCAGTTGTAATGATAGCCTACTGCCTTTGATGAAAATGATTCATTTAGAAATGCAGACCCATTTTTATGCATTTATTAATGATATCCTTTAAAAATTAATCAACAAAGGAGTATATTTAATACCTCCAAATATTAAAAGTGAAAAGTCTACCAGGGTATCAGCATCACTGAGAAAATCTGCAAATAGATCTGGACTGGGCCCATAAGGTCAGACCAAATGGGTCTGGTCCTGCTTCATTCCTTGTTTTAATGGCTGGAAGCTATGGAAGAATTCTGTTTAAAGTACTACCTTTACAAATGGTAGAAGTCAGGGGTTGCTTGGGACAATTGACTACTGCTGGCTCACTGTACTAAATATAGCCTTCTAAAAACCTAGCTGGAAAAAAAAAAGTTGAACGGAGCAGGAAGGTTAAAAGTAGCAAAATTTTGATTTAGAAATAAAAATAATTTAGACAAAATAAGGAAGCCATCTACATATTTAAAAACTATTTATGGAAGGCATAAAGAAAACCTTATACAAGTGCTCATTATTCTGTTTCTTCCTATCTCCTCCACCCCAATTGACTTCAAGGCTTTTTTTTTCATTTCCAACACCTCTGCAAAGGAATTCTTGAATTGCAGTATTTGCCATAGGATTGATTCATGTTCATGACATGAATCAGCTCTCTGGTATTTCTAGCTATATACAAATGAAATTAGTTTCTTTCAAAACCATTGAACTTCTCTGAGTATTTCCCTGACTTTTCTCTGGATCTTGGCAAATGTAACAAGAACTTGCTAGATGACTAGAGTTTCTTGGCAACTGATTAAATAAATAAAGATAAAAGTATAGATGTACTTTCTGTTGAGTGTAGTTCAGAACTTTCCTGCCAAAAAAATTATATCTTTGAACATAACTTCCCAGTGGGGAAGACTGGAGAAGTAAAACTTAAGAAGAGACAGGAAACACAGAATTTGGACTGATTTTTATTTGCTGTTGCATTAATTTTTAAATATTTTGGTTTGATTTCCTGAAAATCTGTTAACACAGCACTTTCTGATAAATGCCATAGGACAGTACTGATACCTGAAATAACCAAATAAATGAAAACAGACTTCTGTATCATATATGAAACTAAGACAAATGAATAAAGATGGGATATAAGTAATACTTTTTGAAAGATCCTAATATAGATGTCACTCAGCAGACCCATCATGGTGGTCACATGTCAAAAGAATCTTCAGCTATCAAGAGCTGTGTCTTTGTTCAGGAATTTAAAAGTGAGGAAAAAAAAAAAAAACAACATTCCATTGTTTAGCAACATTCCTCAGTCAGGAATAACATAAGCATCTGTACTTTATCAACATTCTTCAGTCAGGAGTAGCATAAGCATCTGCACTTCTTCATCTGGACCACTAGCCAAAAATATGAGATATCGTAGAGAGCACCACTGAACTTAATTAAAATAAATTAAATATTGGAGTTCAAGTATTTGCTTTTCCAGGTGAAAAGAATGGCACATGTGCATACAATGATGGGAGAAAAAACCCACCTTAAATCTTCTATGCATTTAAAGTATTTGACAATTAAAAAAATCTCCAGTTTCAAAATCTGAAGTGCATAGATGTACTAGACTTCATGATAAAGTGTATGATGACTCCAACCAAGGCTGTCCCCTTGAGATGACAAATCATGCAGAACACTACAATGTTTTAATTTATCTCTTTCAGTTTACGTGCATCCTGACAGTCAGGATGTCAAATTAGGAAAACCTTATTCAGAGTGACCTGTGCATCAAATCAGTATATCACTTCTTCCTTCCCACTTGAAAAAAAAACTTCTGATAAACAACTTGAATTGATTTTCAGTTAATGCAGATGCAAGCAGATACTATTTTTAGCAAGAACTCCTTGTCCTAGACTCCCAGACTGAGACTGAAGCCAGGCCCAAGCTTATTCAAATTGACTACTGATAATCCTTTGAATTAGTGGAAACTTAGAAATGCTGGTATTAACACATTTTGATCCTTAACTCACCCAAACATAGAAAGGTAAAAGTTTTAATGTTTGGTTAGCATTTTGAAATTCTGACAGAAAAGAATGTATGGACAGTACCCAGAACCTTGTCTATAAAAGTGCAACCACAGCCCTACAGCTACTGCTGTCCCTAAAATAAAGGGTGATTCAGGTGGCTGCAGCACTGGGCTTCCTCTGTGATCAAGTACTTGCACAGTCAGGCTGGGAAAGGCATTTAAGTGACTGCATTGCAATGACTTAATGGGGCATAGACTCCTAAATACTTCTGTGGGCAAGACCTGTAGTGCAGAGTCTGCCTAACCTTAGATATCACTAACTCTGCCCATCGACTTCACAGGCAGCCCTGGGGAGCTGGATGTCTGAAAGCTTACTGCTGTTTCACATCTAA
This sequence comes from Ammospiza caudacuta, assembly GCF_027887145.1. Lineage (NCBI taxonomy): Eukaryota > Metazoa > Chordata > Aves > Passeriformes > Passerellidae > Ammospiza > Ammospiza caudacuta. The sequence continues at coordinate 67,797,798 of NC_080594.1, forward strand.
ACCAGGTATGTAAGAGTAGATGCCCTGACTTTTGCTTCAGTGGTTCTAATGAGATAAGAGAAAAAGAAAGTAGTCTGGCTCCAACATTCATTATGATTTTATGTAAATTATTTTAAGTAGGGATTCTTGCCCTCCAGTGCACAAGGATCCTGAAATTGATCTACTTTTTAAAACTAGTTTAGGAAACTTTCAAAGATTTTGCAAGTTTTATATTTGCTTGGAAATACGCAATAATGGCAGGGTGTGTGTGTTCCAGTATCACGAAAAGCACCTTTAAATACCTTAGTATTCTTTTATCCATTTACCTTTCCATTCCTTGCATTATGGAAACACTACATTCTCTCACTGTGAAAAAATACCAGAGAATTATTTATTCAAGTAAGATTTTTTGCAACATTTTTAATCGTCTATGTAGTTCTTATGAAATGTTATTAAAAAGTCTCTAAAAAGAACTACATATGGGACTGCTTAAAGAGAAAAATCAAAAACAATTGTGGTGATGGATGCTAAGGAACAAAAATTAGGATGTATTAGCTTGCACAGGATTTCACAGACATTTCTACAGAACCCCACTCTTTGTACTGATTTTAGAGAATTTTGTCATAAAGGTAGATCCTTGAAATTTTCTCATCATCATGCCTGAATGAGCTCTCAAATTACAAATATATGCATATCTGCTAGAAAGCATTCTCCTGAGGCTGAAGTTCTGGCATCCAGCTTAGTCAGGAAGGGAAACCATAGAAAAGAGAAATCATAGTCCTGAATCCTAAAAGGTTACTGTTCTCAATAAGAAATCTCTGCTATTTACAGCACTAGACACGAAAAAAGATATTCAAACAGCTTCCCAATAGGCAAAATGAGGAACAAACCTGGACTTGATATTCATTCCTTTTCCAGCAAATGGCTGTACCAAGTTAAAGTTTTCAAAATGTCTATCACTTTACATACATAGATTTAATTTAATATAAAACAAGGTTCCCTGTATAAATGCATCACATCTTCAAAGAGAGGCTTCCTCAAAATCATAGCATGAGAGCTTCCCGTGGTTTCCATGGAAATGACCTTTCACTATTTCCATGGTAATGGATCTAGTTTTATATATTTCTCTTTTATGAGACTTTATTATACCAACAAAGCTACCATCCAGAATATAGTCCTTAACTTATGGATGTGAACTCACTGAGAGAAATTATCTGGCTCCCAAGCCCCATGGGCACGCTAAGCTTTTGTGTGTCTTTTTAGTACTGTGCAACAGACTTTTGAGAAAGATCACCTATTGCAAATTGTCAGCAGAGAAATGCTGACATATTTTGCTCATTTCTGTTTCTAAAGGAGTCTCTGGATTCATCTGCTGCAGTCTTTTCCAGACTGCTCCACTGCTCCCAAAGGCAGAACAGCTGGAAAAAAAAAAATAGAATGGATTGAGAGCTCAGAGTCTTCTATAAATTCCAGGCTGTTGATCATATCCTGCCGCAAAATAAATATTATCTAGACCATTTATTGAAAATCTATAGACCTTTGAAATTACATAGACTTGTTGGTCTTTCTTTTAGAATTTATACTTGAAATTGTCTTTCCCTTCCCTGTTTCTTTTTTTTTTTTTTTTTTTAATTGTTATGGTCATTGTTGCTGTCATTGAAAGCTAAAATCTTCTTTACCCTGGAGTCAAAATGAATGGAAGCAGTGAATTCAAACATATAAAACTGAGAGCATCAGAACAACCAAGGTAGCCCCGTCCCCAGCGTCCTTGACACTCAGCTAGACCCGTGGTGTTAAGTGCCTTAAGGTGTTATGGAGATGGAGCTTGGACAGGATGGTGCTGCCACTGAGGTGCACAGATAAAAATCCATAACCTTTGGAGGAATTTTCCAGTAAGGTTCAGTTTGGAAGGAAATTAAAAAAAAAATATTTCAATAAAGCTTCTTCCATCCCTGTCAGAAGATCTAGGGTTTAATAATAAAGCAAAACCCCCTCCCATCCAGGAAAAGTAAACAAATTAAATCTGTGACGAAACCATTAGAGAAGTGCAAGTCCCTCAGAGAAGGAGAAAAACACATAAACCTGATTGAGCAATTTAGTCTGACTCATGTCTAATTGGTGATGATGCATAGGAAAGAAAGAATTCACGCCTGTCATTCAGGTTTGAGTTTTCTGGGCTAGCCATTAGAAAAATGCCAATTTTTAGAGTAAGTTAGACATGAGACAGACACAGGTAGCTGTAAGACAATGTTTGCATGCAGTAAAGGTAAAAGAGCCACTTTCCAGCATGAAATTTAATTTTAATGCTCTTTTTTTAAACTAAAAAATAGGTCAAAATAGAGCTCTTGCTCTTAGAAATGTTCTAACTCCTTCATCTGCTTCAAAGGAGATAATGACCAACATATAAATCAATTGTCATTAAGTAGTCAAATGGTATAAAAGCACATATATTACTTTACATTACTGTTAAAGAATATCTAAAATGCTAGGATCATCAATTATGCTTTTTGTTAAGGTACTACAATGACAGTGACTATCCAGGCTTCAGCCTGCTGTCACTGAAAACATTCCACTCCATTTAATTCTATTCCTTGCACATTTCTAAATGAAGAGCACTGCAAGTAATGACTTTTATTCTATATATTGAACTCACAGCCTTGTCAGAGAAATATTGTGGCTGGAAATACTTAGACAGAACAGTCAAAGAAATATGATGTCAGAAAAAATGGACATCATCTAGCTTTAAATCTCTACAGGGTTCATGTTTACACATGAGCTACTAACATTTAGGGTTACATTCATAGGACTGATTTTGGCCACTTACTTCAGGATGAAATGAGATCAATCAATGTCCCCAATTTGTTTGTTTCTCTCCAGTAACTATAACAGGTGTCTAGGTGATTAGATTATTCAGTCAAATGAATTTAAACCAAGACAATTGCAGGCAACTGACAATACTAAAGGACAGCATTTATTTTTCTGGAACAATTTCTCTTACACAGCATTTTGTGTCACTAGTTCTTTAGAGAAAATGCTTAAAAGAGTTTCTGAAATTATTTTTCTTAGTGAAGGTAATATCTTTATTGATAATTATAGATCTCCATTTTATCTTTTTTTTTTCCTCAAAATTCTTTAAATAGTCTTGTCTAAAGATGCCTGAAAGCCTTTACTTAAGTGAAATATTTGTTTTTAGCAAACAGGTTTTTTTGGATACGACAGTGGATTCATTTTTCTTTTAAATAATGCTGATTTCCCATTTATTTCCACTGTAGCTTGACATTCTTGTCACACTTACAAAGACAGACTACCTAGTTTCTTGTCATGGTCTATAGCAAAGAAGTTTACAGGGGTACCTATAAAAGTATTAGGATCAGGACAGTAATATACTGCTTCCGTTTTTAAAGGTATAACTCTAAGTGATGTCAACATTTGCCTCCAACAAGGTAATATTCTGTCATCTTGATAAAGAATTACATCAGCAAAAAAAAAAAAAAAATCTAAGAAAGAATATCAATTAAAAAAGAAAAACAAAATCAATAATTTTACAAGTCTGAAGAGACTGGGCCAGCATAAGAGAAGACAAAAAAAGCCCCAAACAAACCCATAACTAAAACCCAAAAAAAAGCCAAAATAATATTAAAAATAAAGCATAAAACCACAAAGAAGCACAGAGACTTTACACTGTTGAAGCTTTATTACTGTACCCCTGTGGTATGCAGGTATGTCACCACAGAGACATGAGTGTCCTGCCAGAGACTTCTATAAAAAGAAGCACATCAATGGCAGAAAGAATTGACTTAAAAGTACACCTGGAGAAAAGTACCAAGTGTACTGGTTGTAAAATGATGTCTCAAAGTTCTGACATTGAAGCACACAGAACTGCAGCTCCTTCCACCTCTCCCTCCCATGTAGGGCAGAGTAGTGACATTCCTGTCAGCAAAGGAAAATTTGCCTTGGTTCTGCAAGCAGGCCCTGTGGTTACCCCCTCTAACCAAGGAATGTATGCTCTTCTGGCATGAAATGAGGTTTGTTTCTGTGATCTCTGAGTAAGCCTTTGGAAAGGCCAGTTTGAAGAAGCAGGAGAAGGAAAATATTTTCCAAACCACACATAATGCTATTGTCAGGCATACTGCTGTGTACTGAAAAAGTAATATTTCTGACAGCAAAATGAGCTCTTACATTATTTTGCAATTAACGTATGTTCCAAATGATAGATTATGTTTCAAGTATTTAGCATTAAAATAAAAAACTAAAGGCAAAAGGATGGATGATGTGACACTTCTGGAATTGGATTCACTGGTATAATCTTTCTACACTCTATTTTCTGATCCATCTAAATAGCTTTGTAGCTGGTTAAAGCATGCCCTGTACCTCCCAGCTGTAGGAACTGCCATAGCCATTTGGATTCAGAAAACGATTATGTTCTCCACTGCTTTTAATTACCATCTTTCTGGCCATAGTCAAAGTAATACTTGAGCAATTTCCGTTTAACATTTCCCATCTATCTGAATCCTAATCCACCCACTGCTTTTGATAAGACATTGAGTAGTGACCTGAAAATAGTGTTGCAAAGAAGTTTGAGAAAGAACCTGGCGGGGGAGAAAAATTGCAAGGTTAAAGATCTGATAACCACTGGTTACTAATTTAAACTGCTAATGGTCTAATGGAGCTGGAGCTAAGGCTCCTATTGATTAGCTGAGGTTTGCAAAACATTCACTCCCAAATATAACTTGCTGTATATAGTTGCATTTACAAGGCAAACAAGATAAAAAAAGAAGAGCAACTCTGCCACACAGTAGTGGCAATGAATGCAATAGCTGAGAAGCTCTGTAATGGGATACGACATGCATTTCTTCATACATTTACATTTTAAAGTTTTAATGAAAGCACATTGTCAGGGAATGCCAAGCCCACTACGTGTTTTCCCTTTGCAGTGCAGTGACAGGATCCTGCTTCATGTTGCAAACAAGAAAACATTTTGTATTAAATGGGGAGTGAATATGCAAAAATGAAATTGAACAAGTTCCTACAGCAATTCTGCTCCCCATCAAAAATATAAGGGAAGCCTTTTTCAAAGACAAAATAATTTTCTTCCTTTTCTTGTGAAGCAGGTTCTTATCAGATGTTTAAATGCTGGCTGTTGGGAAATTTTCTCTGTCTTCAAGAAAACTGCAAAGATGCTAGAGCACTTCCTGACACTTCATCAGCAAAATAGTTTCTTCTATTAAGAAAATAAAGTTGAAATTAATTCATGCATATAGAAATAACTGACTGAGTCAGACTGTTAAATGCCTTTTAATATCTAACTTCATGGATTGATGGTATCACTTGATATACAAAAACCTGAAAAAACTTTAAAAATGTAACATCCATAAGATCAAAATAAGATTTAATTGAGAGCTCTTTCTGTAGGGTATTGTTTTTGAGTTTATCTATGTTCAAAAACTAATTAAATTGTCCCCCTAAGTCCATAATAAACTGTTTTTGCTTTTTCCCTTTGATGATGGCTATCAATTATGAGATTTTAGTTTATATTGGCCATAATCTGACTCTTTCTAAGCTAAAAAAAGGCTTGTTGGTGTATCATATTCAGTAGGACTAAATGGCCTAGAAATTGGCACTCATCAGTCTCTTGCATGGCTCTTAAAAATCCCAGTACAGGAAGTCTGTCCTACTTAGGGAAATTTACCATATCCTAATTCAACAACCTCTTTGTTTTTACCACCACTTTACTAAGTTATTGCAGTATTAAAAGACTTCCTTAAGTGAAACTTAGGATGGGACTTCTGTTTATGGGATCAGGAAAAGTCGGATTCTGTACAAGGGGAATCCATCCATCCAGCATGGATGACACAATCCCTGGCACACCAAGGAGCACTTAAAAGTGCACTGCACAATACTGAGACTGACAGGCTCCTCTCAGATTTAGCTGCCAGCTAATATGGGCCTGGGTTACCCAATCACAATGCAGATTAGTCTAATAACTTAACTTTGGCAGTAGTACTGCAATAAAAAGATCCATAATGGAAAAGGTGACGATGTGAACCTCAGCGGAAAGACACAAAGCTGTCCATCAAGAGACAATTATGGGTCCCAAGTACAGCAAGCCAAGCAGGTGATGACTATCATCAAACCTGTCAACAGGCAGTGTGCCGACTTGCAGTCCTGATGACAGTGAGTGCTTTGTATATTCTGTTGTGAGTAATGTTGGTGTGCTATTTTTGGTCTCTGGCTATATTTGCAAGAAATATTTCTGGTCTCTGGCTATATTTGCAAGAAAAGTGCAGGATCCTACCTCCTTTTGGTCACCAGTGTTTCCTCAGACGCGAATACTTGAACATCCGTTCCCATTTCAAGAATTAAAAGTGAAAATGGTTCTCATTTGTAGTATCAGCTTCACCATAATTGAGTGTTGAGTTAGCCCCATAGCAGATCTTTAATGAGATAAATGTTATTACAGACTGTTAAAAAATAGTTGAGTATGGTGAAACTATCTCTCTGCAGAGATCTGAGGGCTCTCTTTAGAGCCTGAATTTCAGGTTCTTTACGAAGACAATTCAAAACTGTTCTTCGGTCTTTAAAGAAGGAGTAACTCAGAAAGAAAGATCTGATTTTTTGTATGAATAGCACCATTAAAGTTAATGCATTTTTTAAGTAAAGAATTCAGCTGAGTATTATCTGCCATTAAGATAATTAGGTCTAATTTTGCCTTGGACCTTAGTTGAAGCTTTGCAGTGGGAAATAATTTCTAGAAGTTTTACCTATTTAAACAGACAAGTTAAATAGGGGATTTTGAAAGACATTTCCAGCTCATTCTCAAATCAGATTTACTTGTCATCAGAATTTCATTTTTAATGTGCAAAACTCTAGCTAACCATTGTTAAGGAGCTATATTGGGATTTCTGAATGGAAACTATCAAGCTATATATGTCTTCAGATATGCAGTGCCAGTGAAAGCATCTTGAAAAATTACTATTTCGTGATAATACAGGTATGCCATGTGGAGTTGTCAAACATGTAAAAAGATGACCTAAAACTGTGCCACTAGCAATTTTTACAGTCATGATGTTAAATATTTTTAAATACTTCATCTATAAAATTAGAAGCCAAATCCTCTTTTGATTAAGTCAACAGCTAAAGAGTAGTCCATTTCATGGGGAATACGACTGTTTTGTTCTCAAAAGAAAAAATATACCATCCTCTTGCTTAACCTTTTTAGCCATTGCTAAACATATGGGTAAGTAGAAATTTCTATATCTGAACAAAACAATTTTCACTGTTTTTTCCAGATGAAGAAGGTCAGACATGAAAAAAATGATTGTTATTCCAAGCATCACAGGGCTCAATTAATCCTTTACTTGGACAAATTCCCCATTGATGCCACCAATATTTTTACCTCAATTACTACCAAATCATCCAATAATAACCATAAAAACAAAAGACATGGAATTTCAGAATAAAACTGAAAGCTTGCAATTGATTTGGCTGTGTACTAGACCACTGCATCTTTCTCCAGCATTTCCATATTTCCTTTTGTTTTCATTGGGAGCTATAAAACAGATTTTTGGATATTCTAAAACACACATGTTTTTCTCTATGTTTTCCCCACTATTTCATTCAATTTATTCTGAATTATCTCCTGCATAGGGCTGATATACAAATGGAGATATATTTTATCTCACCCTTGATGTCCAACACATTGTTGAACCCACGGAATCTCCAGCAGAAATTACAGAAGTGCCAGGAGACACTGTGCTCAGTGGAGTAGCCTAATTTACTCTGAAGTAAATGGAATTACAGTACTTTGTGACAGGGCACACCTGATTTTAATAATGATGATGTTAAACACAGATTTACACATATTCAAGGAATGTGGAACTTAGTCAAGATAGCTGTTTAAAAGGATTTGAACAAGAAAATTCAACACAAAGCCTCAACATTGTACAAAAGAACTTCTGAAACTTTATTGTGAATTTTAAAGTACATTTAGAAAGGATCTTATCCTTCATATCATTAATTAAAAATAAATTTAAAGAAATCCACATACTAGTAGTTTGAGCAAAGTTCAGTACAGACTTTTTGAAGTCACAATATATACATTGCATGAGAGTGCAATAAGCTTCCAATTACATTAGGTATATATTTCTAAAATAAAGAGCTTTGATTTGACATGTGTGAGAGGCATACTGTTTACAATGAAAACATTTTACAAAATATAGCAAAGGAAAAATGGAATTTAATACATTTTGAATGTACAACTACTTTATACTTTTTTTAGGCAATTCTTTACTCAAAGTGTACAAAAGTCCATTTTTAAAGGACATCTGTTCATTTGCACTGTCCAATACTGATTAGAAATTATAGTTTTAAAGATTCATTACTATACATATCAGTGAATTCTTATTCAACTCCATAGCCACTACAATGAAGAAAATATTACAGAATCATTGACAGCATCTTCTTCTCTCCTAAACTATGCATAGATAAATACATAGCAATGGTGCCTATTACTACAATAAAAGTGAAACATTTCACCTGATTTTTGCAACTATTTTTTGCATAAATATAATGCATTGTATATATATATATATATTGGTTTATTTAACAATCAACTGATTGCTTATTTTAACACTCAGTAACATACAGAAGCACATACACTGCTATCCTTAAATATTTTCCACTCTGTAGTGGCTCATAAGGTTCAAAAAAATCAACACTGTAAATTTGCAATTCTCAACCTGGGGAAAGAATATCCCTCAGATGGACTGATACTACTTATACAAGCTAAACCATATTATGAATCCATAGCGTCCACCTCCAAAATACATAACAGGAGTAAAATAGTATACTGTGGCTACTAACTACTGCATCATCATTATATAGGAAATCGTCACATCAACTGTTTTACATCTATGATTACTCATTACTATATATCACACACAGAGCAAAACTTTCCCAACAGATAGATCTCCTTTTCTACTGTTTTTCATGTTTTAGAGAAAAAATCATCACACAGTGACAATGTTATGTCTGGAGAAGTATGCAAAATGTGTTTCCTTTTTCAGGATAAAAGAGTAAGCAGTAAACTACTAATTATTTCACAATCAGGATGAAAAAATAAATCTTTAAAGAGAAAGTCAAGTTTTCAGCATTGCAATTAAAGAAATTATGTACTGAGGGTGTGGGACTGTCACTCAAAACTGTGTGAAAAGCATAGCAGAAAATTAGTTTGCCAACAATGAATTAAAAGTTGTATTTTCCTTTCAAACAGAGCACAGTAGGGTTATGTGATTTGTGTCCAACCACTCTGCAACGTGCTATCTGAACAGCTCAAAGTATTTGCAAAGGACAAGACAGCTTTGCATTCATTATTGCAGAATAAAAGGAATATGCTGAAACGTGTAATGACCGATGGTGGATTTTTAACCACCACCAAGGATGTCTGGGACGTTAAGATTTGCAGAAGAGAGCACGTTTTTCCTTTTCAGGGTGGACAAAAACTCATCCTACATGGATTTGCAAAAATCCACCCTACATGGATTTGCTTACCTACTTTCTCTTTTTACCAAAGTTAAAATTAAGTATCTTGCACCAAGGAGCTTTACTGCCTTTCCAATATAGCTGTCTCTTCTACAGAGAAAAAAAGTACTCTCTGTCTGCAGAACACTACCTACAGCAGTGACCTCTTGGAGGGCAGACATTGCAGTTCAGATGCAAACCACTTTAGACTACTGTCCCTGGAACCCCTCTCTGCTTTTCCCTGCTAAATGCAGTAGACTAGGCTTTCCGCTGTCATCCCTGTTCACAGCAGGAAGAAATACCAATAATTTTGCAGATCCGCATGATGTTTTTCACTTTTGCTGTCCACTAAGAAACTTCACAGTGACAAGCTATAAAAAAAATATGCACCACAGTTTTGTCTAATATCCATGCAAGAAGAGCACAGCAAGCCCACCGACTTCAGTCATGCTACACTCGCCTGTCCACCACACACAACAGCACACAGGTGAGATTGAACTGCCTCAGGAACCTGAAGGGAATGGAAACAAGACATCCCTGGCATGGCTCCTGGAGACAAGACAGGTTTAATGGCATGCTGACAGCCTGTACTTTAAGATTTTTTCTTAAAATAGCAAGTAAAAAAAAAAAATTAAAAAAACCCAACCAAACAAACCACTCCGGAAACCAGAAGCTTTACCAGTCAGAAACCTGCCCAGCATTACTGTATTTGAGTGTCACTTTAGGTTAAAAAGAAATCTTTTAGCTTACATTATGTGGCATATTTTTTCTCTATTTCTGTTTTAAATACACAAAATAGCCCACCCCCTCCTTTGATATCTTCAAAGAGAATAACTGAAGCCTTCCAGGATCCTTGACAGCTTAAGTATACAGGAGGAATAGCTGACAATTACATTAGCTTTTCCCAGTGTGCAGAAAGGATGGCTAATGGAATTAATGAATCGTTTGCTGTTCCACTAGTCAAAAGTCTAAATAACAACATGACCTTCAGTCAATGCTGCTGAAGAAACATTTCCTTAAACAATTCACAATCAGAGAGAGATGACCTCAGATTGCAACTGTGTGTATGTGACTTCTCTTCTTTAATTTACTGTTTTTGTGTAGACCTACTTGAAGTTAAACCATTTGCACCAGTTGCTATTTTCCCTAATGACTGTTTATACCAAACAGCGAGGAAAAGAAAACTACCATGATTTAAAGGTTAAGTCAGCTACTAGGAACAAAACATCAAGGTAAAATTTCCATGAAGCCAAAATAATGCTCCCAAGTTTATGTTTTTCTTAGAGAGGCAATAAAAATGTCTATTGTATATTAAGTTCCTTTTCAAATAAAATAGAGTTTTAAAAATAAAGATGAGTAATTGTCTTCTTGTTCCTCCTTGTTTCTATTTCATGTAAAATTCACTGCTGCCAGTGGTGGGATTTTTGGTTTAAACCAGTGTGAAAAGAAATCAAGTATCTGTAAACAAACTGCTATGTTTCAAACTGTTTGTGTTTCATAGTGCTAAACATTTTATTAAAAAAAAATTAATATCCCATAAGAACTGAGGGCTAGAATTGCTATTGTTGTTTTGAAATAGTATTTATCAGAGGGATAGTGGGAGTTAGTTAATATCAGATCAGCTCATGTATGCATATTGCAAAACAATTTTTATATGTTTGGGTTGTTATTTTGGTTTCTTTTTTTTTTTTTTTTTTTTAAGTTCTAAAGCTGAAAACAGTATTCCTAAACAGAAACTGTATTCCTTATTTATCTTTGAAAAAAAGGGTTGGACTAACCCTACATTTTTAATCTTTTTTAGGATTTAGTTTAGCAGGATAAGAGGTTATAGTGGAGTGAAAAAATGATTAAGTACAGTGCCTACAATCCACTGATGCTTAATATAGTTGATCATCAAAATACTTAAAATGATAGTATTAAGTGATTTATGCAGTTGATGACATGAATGTTTATGACAGCCTTAGCCTCATAGTTGCATCTGCTTGACTTTCACTCACTTTATTTGAAGACATGCATGTGTAAAGATCAGTAGCAATTGCCAATTTGCCTGATGTACCACATCAGGATACAAAAACTGCTACAGATTTTCCCCCTCAGGTGCAATTTTGTCATACTCCATTAATCCTTTCAATCCTCCCCCAATCCTGTGGACTTGTTATTTAGTAATCCCTGACTGTTGTGGTGAAGGAACATTAGAAAGTCCCTGCTGTCTGCAAGGCAGAAAATTACAATGGTTGTCTATTAAATTTGGCTCTCACAGTGCCCCCTTGGATCAAGCCTGCTTGTCACAAACACAACCAGTGGCCACAACGTCAGGACAAATTATCGCCCATTTCCAAAATGTCAATTTTAAACTAATTTTGTGTCTCACAATGTCGCCTCTTCAGCACCTAGACAAAGGCTGTATTTTTAAGGAGGGAGAGAAAAATCTTAAATCAACACATCACATAGGGTAGCTTCATTCACTTATGCATGTCAGGTTTTCAGTTTTCAACTCCCAACCGGGAACTCTCCCACATGATTGCAACCCATTGTGCAACTGAACAACTTGGCTTTCTTCCACTTGAGACAGTTAAGAGAGATTACTGGGAGCATTCCTTTCCAGGGCTGCTCTCGTTAAATACAACATTCTCTGTAAACACCAGTGCTTTTCTTTTGAATTCAACATTTTTACACTGCAAAGTAATCTCTCTGCCTGGATCTTCTCTCCCTCTCATATGCACACAGCTGCAGGATTCCTATCTCTGATCATGTATATCCCTATCATACTTTTCCCACATAGACAGAAGTCAAATTTATCTACTCTTTAGGAAAACAAAAAACAACAAAAACCCCCAGCCTTTCATCAGCTTGATTAATTTAAAGCTGTAAACCTTGGTTTAATTCTACTGACATGAAAAAGTAACAGCTACAAGCTCCCAGTCAGGATTTGTGATTGATTATCTAGTGAAGCCTTTAAACAAAAGCTTGTTTGCTCATTAGTTGCACTAAGGTCTTTAGTGATATATTCAACAACAATCTTTAATTAAGAAAAAACATGACTAAATATTTAGATATTTTAATTCTGAAAGAATAAATAAATAAGCAAATAAATTAAAAAAAAAAACAATAAAACAAAACCAAACAGCCAAAGCTTTACAATCAATCACAGAATAGAGGAAAAATTAACATAAACTCTTAGGTAACTGAGATATTTATTGTTGTAACACTTTATTTCCCAGATCTGACTTGTCTTTGGGTAACATTGTATTGCCACTACTATCTCATCCTTCAGAAACTCAGCAAGATCTTATCCTTTCTACAGAGTGCGATTACACGATCTACATGCATGCTTGCCACCCATCACTTACGTATCTCAGCATACTGTTGCATAAATCACTCTTACTCACCCATGGGTACAGTGTATCCTGCCTCCAGACCACTGAGCTAGTTTTGTTTGTTTTGATCTACACAGAGCATAAGGTGTGGGAAGTTTTCTGCAGAAGGGATCACATTTAAGCTTGAAAAGACTACTGAAGCCTAACCCAAACAATACACTGAAATAAAAAGTAAAATAATTTTGCAAAGCTAGTTTTAAAAATAGTTGAGACTTTTCTGTTGAATTTCAATACGTATAATACCATCAGAAGTCCTCTACAGTGATACTAGCTTCATCTCCTTGCAACAGTGTTGAAAACAGCAGGATGCTCTTATGGTAAAACACTTAAAAGTCTCAACAAATTTAGTTAAAGAAAACTTAATGCATGCTGAGCAATGATACACATTCAATATCTGACAGAGGGGTAAGTGAATTAAGGGAAAAAGAAAGTGTAGGTGTCTAATTCTGACCCTCACCTCTCTTCAAAGGTCATACTAGTAGTAGCAGATACCATGGACTGTAAAAACCATCACACCAGTCTGCACTGCTGCCTACATTAGCCCAAAGGACACTGACACATGGGCTTTGCCTACAGAGATGCTCAGGACAGGCCTTCTCCCAGCACAGGCAGAACCCACCCATGCCACAACCAATGGCACAAGCCAAACTGGTGGCAAGGAATTTATCTGCTAGCACAGTGCAACTGTTCTACACATCTATCCATGGAAATTGTACCTGACAGCTCACTCTCTGTATCAGCACAGTGTTTCCCCGACTGAAATCTTGTAAATATCTGCCCAGATCTCACAGGACCAAAGGTTCACAAAGTTGCAATGCTGAGAACTTTTACATCCAAAACCAAAAAAGTAAAATACATCTAACACAAATGGAATCAGAAATATGTGTTTGGAGGTGCCTCATGATCTCTTCCAGTTAGAAACTCTCCCCAACATACTGCTGATGCCTTAGTGATGTCCCTATGTGTTTTTACTCTCATTAAGACTGTGAGCAACAGGGATTCACCCAGACAACTGCTTGCTAGGGAGGAACCTGGGAGTTACAAACTGTTCACTTCATCTGCCTTCTATCATGCTTTTGTTTAAAGGCATTCCTACAGAATATATTCACCTTTGATGTATATATGCCATAGGTGTCTGTAGGAGAAGCTTCACATTGATTTGGACTGCACTTGCACTGGATTTTCAGATGGTTCATTGTAACACTTGGCTTCTGTTTTTATTCGGTAAAATAAATCTTCAAATGTCATGAAATTAGATCTTCAGCTGCTTTCATAGAGATAGTCCATTACTCTATGAGGACTTGGCTAACTTCTCAACTGGACAGTGTGAAGTACTTTTGGGTTATTCACAACAGAAATTATGTCTGTCTTCATAAAAACTGTTGAAAATTACTTTGAATTTCCTTCTGATGACTCTTTAGCTATTCAATACATACCAGTGCATGTTCATTAGACAACATGAATAATGTACCTTTGGCCACCATCGTGTCTTCTCTCTGAAGCAGAATCCTCAGTATTTCAAGAGGTACATGTAATCCTGTACATACAAGCACATGTATATATCTATTCTGATATCTATACATGCACATGCACAGTCATAAGACAACATGATGACTGGCTTCATATTATTCTTGTTTGAATTATTTAGGCCCAACTAAACTAATATAACCAAAATAACTAGAAAATCTACACCAGCCAATCAACCTAAATTAATACAACTAACTAACCTAAATTAAATTAAATAATTAGCACTAAAGTAAGCAGCTAAAAGATATTATTCACTATTACACACTAAAAAAATCATGACTTTAAGAGGGTGACACAGTATGAAACTTCATCAAAGAGGCCAGTTCATGGAGTTTCTCTTTGCACAAAACAGCATCTGCTTCTTTAAGTTTGAAGAGAGTGGCTGATACCTTGCTGGTTTTGTTTTGGTGCTGGGTTGGGGTTTTTTCAGATTAATGACTGTCATCACTAATGTTTCCATTTAAAATATTCTAACCTCCAGATTAAATCACCTTTCAAGTGAAATAGCAGACAACATCCTTAGAATTCTGTGATCTTTATGAGTTCAACATGAGGCATGTAGGCTTTTCAAAAGCACTTTGTATAAAATGCAAAACTCCCAGAGATTTTAATGCAAATCTTTTGCTAACCCTAAGCTGTTCTGATAAAAATTTTATCCTCAATGAACTTACGATTCAGTTATGCTGTGCACTACTAGCCAGTACAGCTAGTTTTAAATAAAATGTTACACATAGTCAAGTTTTTCAAAAACAAACCTAAGCAGGTAAGGCTATCACTATTACCTTAGGAAGTGAAAGCATAATTGTAAAATAATAATGATCATCTTCAAACAAAGAAAGGGAAAGTATAATCGGAAGCAGTTTAATATTCACCTTCAACGAGAGGAAGATGTTAATTTCCAGCTGTTTCCATTTTTAATTGATGATTTTTTCTGTGGTGTGTGAAAGTCAGCCAATTTTCTTCAGAAAAGTGCTTCTATTCGTTTAACTCGGTAAGAACTAGATGCCTCTTATTGGTCTACTGCACCATGGGGATGGGATAAAATATGAAAGCAAGGATTTCTTTATTCTAGCTAGGAAAATTAACTGTTAAGCTCAGTGGGGGCAGAACAAAGGTGGCATTTAGATATAACTAATTTAGTATCTAACTAAAGCAGGGCCTTCTTGGAGAAGAGAGAGACCAAGGGAATGCAAAATTGTACATGAATTATTTCTGAGTCAATTCCTATAAAAGCAGAAGAACTTTCTTTTATGCTCAAATGGATTACACACTTCCTTTTATAATATGCACATTGTTCGCATTTATTAAAGATAATATAATGAACAACTACTGCTAAGAAAGAATACATTTTCTTTTTTTTTTTTTTTTTTTTCAATACATTGAAGTGCAAGGGTCATCTGGAGATGAGGCCTGGACTGCTTTTTAAAACACAGGTTGTAGGACAGATCCTCAGCTGATATGAAATAGTTCTGTCAAGTTTATTGTTCAATTAGAATGCAATATAACTATGATTACAGATTGCTTACATTACCATATCTTAATAAAATAGCAAACATGACTTGCAAATTTTGTTCTTTGCTTTGTTTTGGCTCCTTTTAATTGCTTGCATTTTCTTTAATTGTGAAGAGTGTATTTTGAGGGGATAAATTGTCACTTGTGCTGTCAGACCAGGCTAATCATTCCCTACTTAGCTACATTTCTAAAGACCTAAGATTTTGTTTGAAAAGGGGCTTAAAACCAATTGATTTGTGTTCATTAATACATAAGCATTTGATTTCAAATCAGATTGCCAGCAGACATAACCTCTCTGCATTGCTACAACAGAGACTTGATTTGATTAATCAAACAGCTCTGATTCACTGGATTGTCTACAGAACAGTTGTCCCTGACAATACTATGCAAATAGCTGCTGCTGGGGTACTGGCATCCCAGATTTCTAAAACTGCTATGTTTTCCTCCATGAAGACATCAACACTTTACATCTAATTCAATTTTATTCTTCTATATAAATGCTTATGCATGGGAAGTACATAGTTTTTAATCCATGTTCTGCCATTTGCTTTGAAAATAAGAATCAACTATAAGATTTATTTCTCAGTTTACCCTTTACTGAAAGAGTAATATTGATATTTCTGTATTCTAAAACACTTAAAATTATATAAACAATTATACATATATATATACTTCTATGTACTACTACTACTACTACTATAGTACCACTATAAATAGGTTTTTACATTTTTTTTTCAGGAGCTATGCAACAACATATCTCATGTAACTATTTTTGCCGTTCTGTTCAAAAGAGCTGTCATTGAGTTAAATGCATTGGTTTAGGGACCAGGAAATTTTTATATTTTAAAATTCCAAACCAAACTATGCTAATTAGGTCTACATATTTAATACTGACTGTTGATAAAACAACACAAGCCAGTAACATGCAACAGATGTATGATTCACTTCCTAACAGATAATGGCTACTCCACAGGAGTATTTGTTCATTCTCCTGGGAAATAATGCAAAGGTGAAAAAAAAAGTAGGCCTGCAGTCAGGGTAAGAGAGAAGAGTAAGAATACTTTTGCTACATTCGGTTAGGTAGGAAGAAAGTAGGAGGAAAAGCCAAAGTGCCCCAAAGAAGCAGAAAAGCTAAGCCTGTAGCATCTGCAAAAAAAGCAGGGGGGCACAAAACTTTAAAAGGTGACAGTTCCCGAGCTGCAGAAGAAAAAACTTCGTGGACTTCGCAGTTCAAGAAGAATCATGGACCAAAGGCTTTGGGGCAAGCAATAAAAACTGTGAAGGAAACAAATACCTACTTTTTTCCAGTAATGTCTTAAATATTGCAGTTCCCAAGTGTGGGCTAATGCCTTCAACTGGTTCACTCTGCTGGTTCACCCTGAGGAGCATTGTGTAACTACCTGCCAATAAAGACCTGTCTGAACCTAGAGTTTTGCTTTCTGGGAAAAAATATTCTTAATTAAAATGGTCAGTTCTTAAGTATTCTGTCAAATAAATACATTAGCTCAGAATAAGCAAAAAATCCTCAGCCATCTTATCGTGACTCTGCCAAAGTGCAGATTGGTTAGATTACGTTATTTCTCATCTTCCGTTTGAAACAATCTGTTTCTTCTTATGATTCAGACAACTGAAGGATGGACCTTCTGGTATGATTTTAGTCTAAACCCACCATATTGTGTTGGTAAGCTTCTTAGCAAGTACTTCTGTATATTAAACTGAGTATTGTTGGTACTCCTGCGAGATAAATTAGCTTACAAGCCTTCAGTGACTAGGCAGCTTCCGCTCATTCAACATGTGATAAAATGATAACTAGATCACTCATGGGTTTACTGACAATGTATTTATGTTTCATACTTCATGTGTTTTAAAATGAAAAATAAGTATGTTAGTACTTGCATCAGTTACTTGTTTATGATTCGTGCTAGATTTTTCTTGCGGAAGTTTTATGTATTTACAGTGTTTTAAACCACAGTGTGTGTATTTAATGGTAATTGCTTAAAAAATTACAGAACAATTGTTGATTTTTATTCAGATTTTTGGCAGAGCTTGAAGTCTTAGTACAAGTGGAAAAAAATAATCATTTGTTTGAGAAATAAAAAGTGCAACTTAGCAGCATTATTACACTGGCAAAAACATGAGCAATTTTCACAGAGAAAAGAAATCAAAATGTGAGGAAAAAGGTTTTGAGAAAGAGGTTCAAGACCTTCTCCACAACTCTAGCAGTAGCAAGCCTTCCTACATTAGCAACCTTGATTCAAAACTGGGATGCGGTCAAAAGTGAAACTTCTTTTAGAATTTCAGCTACTCTGAACTGGACTTTTTCCCAGCATGCAGATTAGGATAATACCCTGTCTGTGTGAAAAGAAAGGTCCACAACTCCAAACAGCAGGAGTGCTGAAGTCAAAACAGTATTGCTTGACAGAACTGAATACAGAAGTCTGAATGCTGCACTTATTTATTTTTGTTTTCATTAACAGGAAAGATGTGTCCCATCATGCACTTGTATTCATTCCAAGCATC
Organism: Ammospiza caudacuta; assembly: GCF_027887145.1. Taxonomy (NCBI): domain Eukaryota; kingdom Metazoa; phylum Chordata; class Aves; order Passeriformes; family Passerellidae; genus Ammospiza; species Ammospiza caudacuta. Next base: position 67,816,232 of record NC_080594.1, read on the forward strand.
TATCACCTGAGTTTGTGTATGATGTTATATTGCTTGAAGAAGATTCTCACAGCCTGAGCTTAAAAGAAGAAGTTTCGACTCAAATGAAATGCAAAGACAAAATACAGCATTCCTCTCCCAGCTGAGCTTTTATTTAATGAGCCAGATTAAGAAGCTTGCTCTACATTACTGGATCAGAGTCACACAGTTTGTCCAAGAAACTCAGAGATAAGGGAGAAACAGTTCTTAATCAGACAAAATTCTCAATAAAATAAATAGGCACTTTGCCCAAGTATGTTCTGTAGAATTTAAAATCATTATGTTTGCCTTGGCTGAGTCTGAAAAAGTGGACTGCTGCTTTTATACCTAAATTTTAAGACAGCTAACTCAATACAGAAGAGAATAAAAACAAACTTCACCCTTCCTGATGTCAATTTTTATCACACTTTAATCAACTAGGAATCCTCTGAAGAAAATTCACACAGCAAGTTGGAACAGAATAATCTGAAGCTCCAGTGGGTTTGGATTAAGTACAAGGCATTTTACCATTGTGTTAAAAAGTGTCACAGACCCATGGATTAGAAATGTGATTATTTCATGCCCTGTGATTAGAAAATAACATCTATTTTATAACTGTACAAGTTCCTGTTAAGGGCACAGCCTATCATAACACCACTCAGAAGTATTTATTTTCTTAAAACAGTGGATGTAGTCTGTTTAGCATATTCAACCATTTTCAGTTGAATATGCCTCAATCTTTTTTTTTTCTGCTAATTTCATGCTGTCCTGTTGATCTAAACATGTTAAAGTATCACACACACCAAAACCTGAAACTTAGTTTTATAGCTTGGAAAGTTTTTTCCAGAAATGTTTATCTTTAGACAATACTAAAAAATGTTGTCTATATGCATAAGTAGCTCAAAAGTGGGCCATGATAGACAGTGTCTATGTAGTATCAGATTATTTCAATGTGCTTAAAACTACTCCTGGCATATCACCCTGCAAACAGAGTAACTCAAGAAGTCAGAGCTGTGTATTTGTTACACAGCTATAGTAGAGCTATGCGTATAAAAGAAGCAGCTTGGCAGCTCAGATGTTAAAGTGGTAATTGTGAGAAGGGACTGAGCTTCAGCTTCCATAATTCTTGCTATTTAAAGTGAATTACTGCTTCTTGTTTAAACCCAGCTATTACTCAAGAAGCTGCAAGAGAAGGATGCGTGCCACAGGACAGAAAAAAGTGTTAGAGATCTTTGCATCTCCTTCAGCCTGTTTGTGGGAGGAAGAAAGAGGGGTTATCAAACAAACATGAGGAGACAGATTCAACTCTTGATTACAAGCAAAACCATCAGGGAAACAGTTGTGATTTCACAACTACAAAATTAATGAATATGAAATAAGAATTGGGTTCAGATAGCCTTTACTTAGAGTAAGTAGAGTTACATGCAGCCCTAACCTAAGGAAAAAAAATAAAATAACTTGGGAGCAAATGATATTAGCATCTTTTTGGCCTTTGTCCATGACTATAAAATGGCATTAATATAAATGTGACTCAGACTTGAGATCCCAGGTCACTATTGTAGCCAAGAGCCTAAGTATATGAAATCTCCTTGGCTCTGCTAAAGCACTAGTGCTAAATTCTGGGAAATGATAACACTGATTCATCTCAAAACAGTCTATATATAACAGCAAGACTAGGCACACATAAAATTATGCACTATCTTGCCCCAAGGTTAGTAACATATTCCTAGTAGAAGGAAGAATGTTATTTTCATTCCCTGCAATCATGTGATAAATAGCTGTAGGGCAGATTCAGCAAGATCTCGAAGGTTATGATTTTACAATATAATGAATGTATGTCTAGCTCTCTGCCACCTGAAAAAGCAGCAAAACAAAGAAGGACTTGTCAGTATTTTGCTTATGGCAGAAATCAGACATTGTCCAGGACCCTTTATGAGACACACTGCTCCTTCTTAACTAGTTTGATTATAACATTCACTCCAATACTTCAACAGCTCAGCTTTCCAGCATATGGCATAATTGGAAGCAGCAGCCAGCAGGTATCACATGTGAATGGAAAATGTCTCACACTGAGTCACTACTGACTGTATCAAATATGTGGTCTTGTAGGTAGGTTGATGGGGGAAATACTGCTAATAAAAGTATATTGCAAATGAGAGGATAGGTGGAACACCTGTACAGGAACCTAAATTACCTAGAAAGTTCGGAAGTAGAAAATATCACAAAAAGTCATTGAGATCAGCTCAAAAATAAAGAGATGAGACAACACAAAGGAACATTTTAAGAAATATAAATCCCTATGGACAGTTTCAGGAGAAACTTTCAAAAGGTGGAAGACATACACTGAAAAGAGCATTCTTAGGAGAAGGCAGACTCAAGCTACAGAACAAAAAAACTCAAAGAAGGCAACTCATGCCCAGGACTGCTTACCTCACTTGTAAAGGAACTGACATTTGTTCCTAGTCTACTAGGAACATTTATTGCCAACATGGAGTAGACCATGGATGGAATGTTCTATTCTGATCATGCTTCCTATAAAATACTGTGTTTTACTTTAGTAAAAATAGAATACAGGCACATCTATACCATTTCCAGCACAAAGTAATGGCCTGTGCTGAATTAATGTTTGATTTTGGTGACTCATATTACTCTGCCTTAGGGGGTGACTGAGTTATAGCCATTGTATGCAGCTGCAATCATTGGCAATCCAGCACAGTTTGCAGAGCAGTAACACCAACATTGAAGATGTATGAAAATGCATTGGAATTACACCAGATGGTGATGCAAGCCTGGCAGGAACACTTAGGGGTACCTCTGCTAATATCATCAGTATTATATGCGAAAGCCCAAGGACTTTAATTCAACCACAGGACCAAATTGTATGGTTTTTCTAGACAGTAGGACAGACTCACTTGGCATCAGTTGAGAAGTGTTAAACAACCTAGAGTAAGTACACACGTAAATCATATCCTTAAAGGCACCTTACTCCAAGACAGAGCAGCATGATTTCACACTGAAGTAGGTAAGGCAGTAGAAAATCCTGCTAATGATAAGGTATTGTAGATTCATCTGTACAGAGCCAGTAGAGATCAACCCCGAGTGAATTGTTCCAGGCTGACCTTGACCAGCTACAGTAAGGTACAAAATACCTCTTTCTTGTCTCCACAAGGATTTTACATTTAGGCAGATATCTCACAACAGCAATTGTGATATAAAACACTTTTTCCTTCAGTGAAGATAGAATCTTAAAAAAATGAGAAAAGGCACATCACATTCAGAGTAATGAGTGTACGGCACAGTCCAAATGTAAATGAGGTTAGGTCTACCTCAGTCAATTGAATTGTGCAAAAAGAGACAAAACTAAGATTTCTCCCTTTCTATTTCAAAAGATTTCTAAGAGCAGCAAAATTTAGAGAAGAAAATGTCAAACAAATTTGCTTCACAGATAGATAGAGACATATGATTTCTTTGTTTACAGGACTGAATCTTCTGTTGCAAGAGTTAATGCGCTTTTTGAAAGTTACTATGGCATGGCTTATAAGCTTCAGTGAGATGGGGTGGCAGTTCAGATTTCATGACAGAATGCCAACTTATCTCTGATACTGAAAAAACTAATGAGGTGCTATATAGTTGCAGAGCAGTGTTACATGCAGAGATATGCAGGCTTTTTTTTGTTTTTCATTATCTGTGTAACTGTATAAACATAAAAGTAATGAAAACCCAAAACAGGCAGCAAAAGCTTAAGGCTTTAAAGCTGGAATAAAATTGTGTCAGTGTTTTCTAAAAGAAGTATGATAAATTTAAGCAATCCCAGAAAAAGCCCCTGATACTCCCACTAGCGTTTTCTGCTGGGTCTAAGGTCTCATGGGTAGTGCTTAGGTGAAGATCACAATTAAGCTAACACAGGCAATTTATTCTCATGCTGGTTTTATTCAAGTCAAAGCAATGGCATAATGTTAAGCAGTCTTAAGGATTCTCTTTGTTATGTTTGTTGCCTATGGCTTTTAATTGAAGGTGCTATCACAGCATCCCTATCAGATGCCAAATGTCATGAGCAGTAGCAAGCAGGAGCACACAGTGCAGAGGGCTATCCTGACCCCCAACTATCTTTACTGAGGACAGCAGGATGTAAGATATAACACTTTTCAGTAGCTAGAGGCTTACTGAAATGAATTTCCACAATACTGAATACAACTAAGGCTGCTATTTAGCACTAGGACATGAAAATGTTAAATAATACCAAGTGTGAGACAGTGAATGCAGAGCGTTTTTTAATGTGATCACCACTGATCCAAAGAATGAAAGTTCTAAAATTGGGAATGACTTCTGTGACATACTTTTGACACATAAATATCATAGTTGACAACGAGAAGTACTTTGTCTGGAGGTGATCTGCACCATCTATAAAGCTTCAGCAGGCACTGAATAGAACTCCTCTACTGAAAAGTGCTCAGCACACTGCTTTGAAGAAGTAGACTCAAGGATCACTGACAATCTGTATATCACAGCAGCACTGCCAGCTTTCTTACTAAAGAATAAGTTTTCCAACAAGTTCAGTCATCTTTAAACCATTTTGAAATGTAAAGATATATGAATATTTTAATCTCTCCTCCCAATCTCCCTTTCAAATTGCTGAACTCAAGAAGCACTATTCAGTTACTGAGTTGCAATCTCCGCTCTTCTGCTTTGTGATTAACATTTTTTTGTTCTTATTTTCTTTCAGAATCAATTTTCTATCATAAGTCTGTGAGATAGCATGCTTATTACAAATTGTAAATGCATTATGCCATATATAAAAGTATGAATGGTCTTATAAAAAGAAAAGAAAAAAAAGTGAGCAAATAAAAACATACATGAAATAATTATTTTGTCTACTTTTTTTAACTACAACACATATGGAATGGCTTGCCATAATATGCTGCTATACAGATATGCTTCCAAATGTTTCAAATCCTTGAATCTTTAAGACCATGGTTTATTAAAAGTCTTTGTGTGGACACAAGCAGTGCGTGGTTACGAGTTGGGTGTACTAGAACAGATTGTGCATAAAATGTGCCACTTCTGGATTGTGATACTATGTATTTGAGGGTGAAACTCAAATTTCTAATATGTGCATAAATATGTTTTACAAAAATAAGTATTCTCAGAGAATAAAAGAGAAAAAAAGAGAAACATGAAAGGACAGAGACAGTATCTCATAAAAGAAAGAGATGTATTTAAGCATCAGCCAAATGATACTATTTTTCATATCATTTATAGTGGAAGCCTGAAGACTGAAATACTTCACAAGCCATTAGTTTCTTGGTATTCTGTGATGGATTAGAATATTTCTTAATCAACTGCTAAAGCACAGAAGAGGCCCAAAGCCTAGATTCAGCAAAGCTGAGTGATACTGAAATCCAGGGACGTTCAGTGAGGATGCTATCAATAGACACATCACAAAACCATAGAAGTGCATCAGTTTCTCAAACCTCTTAAAAGGCATCTATGCTTTTGTCCATTTCTTAGTCTGGAATTCGGAAAATCACATTAAGAAACAAAAGTTCTGATTTGTATTCAGGGAAGCAGATCAAAAATCCCACAAATTTTACAAGATCCAAATTACTTGCTGAAGGTTTTGGAGCCTGCTTTGCCCAGTGGCAGCTTGAAAGCCTACACAGCCCCCCCAAAAGTGGTCCTGCCCTACTGGTTATGCCCCTACCTTGGGCTGCATGAGGTTTGCTGCAATGCATTAAAACCACAGCGAGAACGAAGAATAACAAAATCAAATCTATTTAAGTCTCATTCATATTTTCATCTCATTCACACACAATGGACATTCATAAAATTCATACAGATAGTCACTTACAGCTCCATTGTCCACCTGGACTGTACCAGTGCTTTCAATAGAATGGGCATTAGAAGCCAAGACTAACAGGATTGGAGTGACCTCCCTCCATTATATCAATTTTTCTCATCTGTTACCCCACTAAAGAAAAATACTGCCATTTTTAAGTTTAGAAAAGAAAAAAGATGTTGTAAAATAAAAATAAAATGCCAGTCACAGCAGCAGATCACCTATCTTGTCTAATTTTGTACTTCTGTTGATTGACAAGCTGGTGCTCTTGTAGCATACAAAGGCAAAAAATCAGGCGTTCAGTTCAAACTGAAATGTTTGACAGATGTAACAGCTTTCTGCAATGAAACTGATGAAATCTCAAATAGCAAAGTCCATCTCCTGTACAGTAGAGAGATTAAATTTCAACAGGCAACGTTTACCATCTTAGCAGATGCAGATTTAATTTGGGGGGGGAGGAATGTTATTTGTTTGGTTGGTTGTTTTTGTTTGGTTGGGGGTTTTGCTGGTTTTGTTTGCTTCTTATTTATCTGTCAGTAGTTAAAAATACAGGCTTTGCAACTGGTACACAGCCTACCTCCTGCTGCTCTGGATGCTGCAGACTTCAACACCATCCATGTTTCAGAGTACTGTTGTGACAAACTCAAGGCAATTTCAAATTCTCTTAGTGGTAACCTAGCATGTCACTGACATTTTGGCCTGTATTTTTGCAATGGTGAAAGTGAGACAATCTGACAACTGACTGAAAATTCCTGCTGCTATAGACACATACTGAGGGTATGGCAGGTTACATCGCACCGCAACAACATACCTTTTACCAGAGAGGTAAAAGAAACATTTTTACACTATAATGTGAATGGTCTGTACTAAAGTTCACAGAATCAGGTAGCAAGGAACATGCATTTCTGAGGAAAGACAGAAATACTCAGATCAGCACCAAAATTATTATTTTAATTGATGTTTCATTGCACTGTCTTACTAAAATAGATAGATGATGGCCACATAATGATTTAATAAAAAGTAGTGAAACTCTTTCTGCAAATTTGGAAACCTTTGAATTTGAGTTGTAATCTAAAGAAGACTTCTCAAGGGCAACTGTGCACATGCATTTTTGTGCCCACATGCACTATTCAAATAATACCTTCACTCTAAGAAATACATAACCTTAAAACCCTTCTCTTGACCTTGGTGAGAAAAGGAAAGTGAAGAATACGGATCACACCAAATTATACTTTTCACTGGATGTGGGATGCAACTCACCGAGCTGTGTTGCTCAGCTTTTTCACTCAGCTTAAAGCACTCTGTTTTCTTCAGGATGGGGTAAATCACAAACTCACTGAAGTAGACTGGATTTGTCACAGAATTAGAAGTCAAACAAGATGAATCCCTTACTGGGGCACTACCAGCTATGTGTACTGGTGAAAACTGTACCAATTGTACTTTCTGTTAACATCACTTACAGAAATAAGGTTAGATCCACCACCAGAAGCTGGGCACCTGAAGCAATCATGATAATATTCATCACATGCTCTAAGAAGAGGGACTGGAATAAAACAATATTCTGAAAACCTAGCTCACTGAATGGAAAGCTACTAAAACCAGGAGCTAAATATAATTCCCTTTCAGGCTGTGCAGCCTGTCAACACAGGAAGGAGGTGTTATCTTAAAATTCATTAGTCTTCACCTTTCTCTGAAGCTCCTGAATCCCTTCCTGTAAAATCAAGCTTTTGTGAAAACTCTCTTCCAAAAAATTTTTGGTAAGAGAAGATAGACCTCAGTGGTCAAAGCATTTCACCATCAAGTTCAGCAGAGCAGCTACACAGGTCATATGTAGAAACATATGCATCCTACAGAACCTTTACATCAGAAAGACAATTGTTTCCATAACTTTATGTGTTATGAAGGAGACAGGTATTTACATCTAGCAGGTGTAGCCATTTAAGAGATACTACTGCAGGCTAAAAATCAACAGAATAGCAAAGAAGAAGAGCAAAAGAATAGCATAAGAATTTGGAAGAATAGTAAAATACCATTCATAATTGAAGCATGGTTTCCTCTTGACTTTTTCAGTGTTTTAAAGGCTCTATGACCTTACAAGGCATAGGCTAAATTAGTTCATTTGATGAAAAATATTGTATAGGCAGATATTTAAAGAAAACCAATAAGAGATTTTTCTTGCTAGTAACACAAGAAAGCCTAGGAGGTGATAAGAACATCCTTCAGAACTACAAATGATGCATCTGGCAATTTCACTGGGAGGAATGAGAGCGAATGAGCGAATATCAGTTTCAGGCTACAAAGTATTTTATAAATCAATATCAGTAGTGATTCTCTTTCAGCTACCAGCCAGTGAGAACATCCGATTTCATTTTCTGGACTGGGAAGAGATGGTTATTTTAAAACCACCTTTCTGCAAACCTGGGGCGAGAAGCGAAGGAAGAAAGAAAAAAACTGCTGATCTTTCCCATTTTATCACATTCAGCTCAAAATAAAAGGATTTCTAATTCACTTCACTTCTAATTAATTTTACATTTTTTTTAGATTTTGGAAATATTATCTAAATATTATCCTATTGTTTTTATAAAGAAGTTTACATTAGAAAGAGCTGCAGATGGAAGAAACCAGCAGATTTATCCCAGCTTGGATTCAACTTGAAATGATGAACTGTTACTCTAGAAAAAGGCTCTATAATCCTCTTGTAACAGGAAGTGTGCATTTTCTGAACCAACTTTCAAGTAATAATATTAATATTTGTGCACAAAAAGTACAGAGTGACTTTTACAAAAGAAATGGCAAAACTACAACATCAAGTCATAGGAAACTACACATTCTACACACCAAAAGCCTCTGAACATGAATATTTACAATGAAATGAATAATTACAAGATTTTCTCTCTGTGCAACAGAACATGCAGGACAACCCATGTCAAGACTTTAAAACAAATCTCCCCCCCCACCACCCTCCATTTCACTTGCTGCAAAAGAAAAAGAAGCTGAGGGGTAACTTTTGAGATTGGTAAAATTTAAACATCTCAGTATGATCACAAATCTAATTTTTAACTGCCTTTCTCTGTATTATCACATATAACTCAAAGTATATGCAAAACCCAAAAATTAAATTGGCAATGAAGGCCAAATCATTCCAAGATTTGAATGTCCAGATACTTTTAGAAAAATTAACAAGAATTTTGTACCAACATTGTAGCAGCCTTTATGTTTTCCTGAAACACAGTGGTCCCAGGAATAATATATACACAGGTTTGTATGGCTACAACAATACTGCTGTTCAAAACAATTTATTTTCTTATTTCAAATTTTTGTAATTTCACAACCAGTGAAAAAGTAGCAATATCAATTTAAGTTGTCTTCTGCCAGAAATAGCTATTTCTTCTTCAAGAGAGAGTTTATAGCTCACTAGAAAATAACACATTGCAAGAAAATTATTGCAACTCCTTTAGGAGGAATTTTTTTGTATGGTGTTTTAATTGTAAGGGAACAGTGAACATGAATTTTGTGTCTAGACTAGCACTTAAAATCTCAGTTTGGTAAGATGCTAAAGCCCTTTACATAGTAAATGTCTTCCTAAAAGACAGAAATGAACAAAAGATGTTCTCCTCCCCCCATATTTCAGTAAAATATGATAGCATCCATTCATCTCTTATGTACAGTCTGGTAAATCCTTCCACTCAAAGGAATGTTATCTCATGTAAACCAGAAATGAACTGATTAAGTGCCCACATCAGTGTACGGGGATAAATAATTTTACATACATTTTGCCAAAGAAATAAAAAAGGAAAAAATGATACATGATTCTATGTATGTTCTTTTTCTTCAGTGAAGACATGGACATTACAGAATGCATGCAACATGGCCACACTTGGAAACTTATGAGTATAGATTTTACAGACCACCATGATGTTCTGTGAAAGAAATTATACCAGAATATCAGGTAGCACCTTTAATTTCTGTTAGGTCTTTCAGAACACTTTATGTCTATTCTGTCAGTTAAATCCTATATGTTCAATGCAATTAAATGGTAGAGTAAGAAGATACAGCATCTCCTGAACTAAATGAAACTTGAATCCAGCTATTCTTGAACAGAAATTGCCTAGATGAGGATCTACCCATAGGCATTACGTACCTGGCCCTTGACAGTATTTGTATAAGATAAACAATATTGAAAAAGTTAGAATCCTAGAACTGATGGAGCAAAATTACTCAGGACTTGAAACCTGCACTTCAGACAGGTAGACTGTTCCCGTAAAGAGCCGCTGAATGTAAATGGGTCACAGTTTTCATATCTTTAACATCTGTTGTTTATACCCAAGAAAGCACATCAGGGGCAAGAAAATTAATTCCCCAATTGCTGTCAACTGCGTTAGGGAACAGCAATAAACAGCTTACTGTAAGCCTCTAGCTACAATAAAATTGCTGTCAATAAAGTGTGGCTGATATGGTTTTGCTGTGCTAGAAGAAAAGATTCTTTGGAACTGAAAATCTGAAATGGAAACTAAAAAGATTCTCCCTTGTTCCTATATACAAAAGAAAATTATCACAAAATTGCAATAGCATAAAACTCTCAAGATGCAGTTCTCACTCACGTGTGTGGCACAAATTTCTTAGCATATGTGAAACTTTGGCTTTGGATATTCGGGACAGATGAGACTCCAGTGATTCTGATAAAATCTCATGCACAGGAAACATTTAAAGAGAAATGAAGATTACTAAGCTTTTACTGCCTGATCTGTATACACAAAATGTTCCCTACTCTGGTTGAGCACGTCTACCGTCACTATTGAAAATGCATAGTGTTACAGCTTAGGGTTATGTTCAGATATCCATTATAGCTCCCAGTTTTCACATGCTCATAACTTTCTGAAAAATTCTTCTTTTCAGCTGAAATTTTCCATGCTTGGTCTCAGCTCAAAGATGGATTTCTTTAGACAGTTCAGCGAAATCTGTTAACCTATTTTTCAGTTATTCAACAATAGAAAAAATACACTGTACATGATCACCATTTCTAATATTTTAGTACACATATACAAATATTCAGAACTTGAAAACAATTGAATTTTACATGCAGACACTTTTCCAGATGACTAGTCCTCACTCAAGACTAATATCCATGCTGACACATAAACCAAACTAAGCATACAAAAGAATGTATGTGTTTTTTTATTTATACTAAGTGATGAAACAAGGCCACTAAAAATAATACAGTACGCAGAATTGTGGAATGCTATGGTTACAGAATTTTAATATTTGCAGGTGACGTAAGCTCTGCACTGCTGTTCCAATGCAGATTTCCATCAACTTATGCACCTTGAAATTGCCACTCTCAGCGTATCAAATTAAGAGTCATTAATGTTTTCAGCTTTTCTTTTCTTTTACATAAACTCCAAACTTACAAATTTAAACACTCCAAAGTAAGATAACATCAATTAGATTTGCCACATAAAGCTTAAGTGATGTGCATTGATCAGCAGGAGCCTGGCTACTTGTTCCTTGATCAGGCAAGAAGTCCATTGGCTAAAAAAGGAATAAAGCAATCTCTACAGAGCTTATGTTATCAAGGATAAGATTAAAAATATACTTTAGTATGGAATGTAGTTAATGTGTCATTCGAGCCCCAAATCCCTAATTTCTGCCACTAGAGCACAGAAATACAAGGACAGTGTTAACATATATTCAACTTTCCTGAATCTTCTAGAAGTGTGCACATTTCCAAAATTTCTAAATTATCACTTTGATTCAGAAAAGTGCTTATAGTGTGCTTACGACTTTTTCTTGAAGACAACATCTCAAGTCACTTGGACTTTAAGGATCTGCTTCAGTTTTACACATTAAATGAAAGTTAAGCACATGCCTAAATGCATTTTGATTAGGAATGAAGACTGAGGGTTTTGCCCATAACCTATACTGATACATATTTTTAAACCTGTGTTATTTGTCACTGCTGTGCTTTAAATCTGATTAAATGAAGTTGTTATAATTTAAAATTGGGATAACCACAGTAAATTTGCCTTAATTTCTTTTATTATTTAATCTATTGTTAATCTAATGACATTGAGTAGGAGTTTTTGTCTGTTTATTTGCTTTTCAAACGAGGTCTTTCACATAGAAGAATACAACATGTCGTCTTCTGCTGTATTTCTATGTAGCTGTTTGGTGTAATGACTTACTAATTTGAAGCGCATTTTAAAGTTCAATCAAATACTGAAAAGAACACTGATTGAGAAGCCTGCATAGATTTCAGTATTCTTTATGAGTCATAACACTGATTTTGGAAGCTTAGCTATATAAGCTGGTGGTGTGCAACATCCTTTCCATACTCCTAATTACGTGAATTAGCATTTAGAACAATCCCAAGTTCAAGTATTCAAAAATGCTCTTTTCAGAGCATCCACCAGGTTTACTGCAAGATAGGCACTTGAAGGAGGCTTTGGTTTTCTTACTGGGTACTTGTGAAACATCAGTCTGTACAATTCAAAGTCACATGTAAAAACTTAACCACAGAATTTCCACTAAATTAATTGATGATTGCACAGAAATTGCCCACCAAAAAAAAACCCCAAAACCCCACAACCCCCCCCCCCAAAAAAACCTAAGAATTTTTTATTGAACAATATATTTTAAATTCTAAATGCTTTTTGATTTAAGACCCAGTTCTAAGAGATTTCTAGGGCCATGTGCCCAACAAAAGCATTGGAATTTTGCTTGAATGAAGTCCAAGCGCTGACTTATGTCTCAGCTCTTTGCTAATATAAATGTATCTGCAAGACACACTGTGTGTGTGTGTTTACTTTGAATTAAAGAAATTGTAAGTAAAGGTGGAGGATGCTAGTATTTCTTAGACATATATTTATCCTATATTTCATCTTTCCTTATCTTAACATCATCCACAACAATTCCCATGCATTTTACAAAACCCACCAAGTTACTGAATATACATAAGTAACCTAACTCAACATTAGATGCAGAGAAATTAGTTATGTTAAACCTGAAGAAAACAGTAAAATGCCACAGAACTAAGTATCTCTTCCTAAAAGAATTTGTAAAAATTGTTTTCAGATGCTGTGGCATTAGCACACACTACTGTTCAGTAAGATCTTTAAATCTGAATACTTTGTTTAAAGGCCATACTCTATCACTATTTTTTTAAAGACCTATGAAGGTGTATTTCACTGCTGTGCAAATGAATATTAGCTAAGATGCATCCTAATTTTAGGAATTACAGACAGAAGAATAGGAAGATTGTTGATGATTACTATCATTGATGGTTATACTACTCCTGCCAAAATTGAAAAGGAAGCCTAAAAAATTACATCCTGTAACACTCATCACTGGGAGAAAAAAAAACAAAAAGACACTATATCATTCCCCACAGAATAAAAATCTACAAACTCAGATTAGGTAACTGTCTACCTAAGAAAGAATTGTATTTTCATTTACATATAATAATACAGCTTTTTCAGGAAGCAATCCAAATCATGAGTATCTACTGACTTCAAAAAGGAAACACTAAGACCTCAGTGAAATTTGAATCAAGTCCATATATAGTTATAATTACAGATATTATTAAATGGAGACCAGGATATTTAATGTAATTAACACAGGTAACTCTGGAAATACTGCTAGTTGTTTCTGTATGGCTGTGGGAGTTTTATTCTCCTCAGGTTCAATTTTGCCATGCAGAGCTTACACATTCTATCAGATAAAAAATTCTGGGTGTCCCAACTGCCTCTAGATACTATGGGGAGTTAAGTCTGAGTTTTCTGATAGAATTTGGAAATTGATGCCGAAATTAAAATAATCTCAGAACAGAAAAGGAATGTGTGGTTTAGAGGGATAACATTTTGCAACTGAAACTGAGGAGAAAACTTCAGACAAGCAAGCACATATTTTGCAGAGCTCTTCTATAATTTTTGGGGGTTGTTTGGATAGCTTTTTTTAACTTACGCTGACAATGTGTGTACAGTGCTGTGAGAAGGCTTAGGGAGTAGACCCTTCTTAAAATTCCCTCAGAGAGGTTAGGGGTTCGCGAGATTCTCCTGCGGTGTTTTCAGCGTCTCATAAAGAAGGAGCTGTGTCAGAGCAGTTACTTTAGCAGAGCTGCCTCCAAAGCGCTCGTTTTATTCTTAGCACCTTGTCGGTGTGACACCTCACAGACACGCAGAGTCAAGACACACTTCTGGGAACGGTCACCACAGCTAAGGCCAACGCAACAACCACAGGATGACTTTGCCCTAAACTTGGCTGCCGTCAAAATCCCTCTGCAAGGACGAGCCTAAATGTGCCTGGCCGGGCTCCCTAGGACCCGCATGCCTGACTAACTCAGACAAACCACGGTCCCTCGGGGGGGGCTGCGAGGAGCACGGACACGGAGGGAGCCGGCGGGCCCAGGCGCGCTCCCGGCCCCCGCGCGCTCCCGGCCCCCGCAGCCTCCGCAGGGCTGGCGCGGGGCCAGCGCGCGCCGCGCGGTGCCTTGGCGCCACCTACGGGCAGCGCGCGCGCGCGCTCCCGCGGCGCCAGCAAGAGGAGCGCCCGTAAAATGAATTAAGACAGCGACGCGTTTAAATCTTTATTAGCGAGGAGTTATTAGACCTAAGTAGGAGCACAAAAAAACAACCAAAAAAAAAAAAAAACCCACAAAAAAAAACCCCCAAATCAAAAAGCACACCTAATGCTGGATTTGGCTGAAATATGAGTCTCTCAGCTTCCTAATCCCTCTTCATATGGCGTGTTCCACAGTTTAAAATGAGATATGTCAGATCACTTATGCATTACTAAGATGAGAGAATATTTACAATGGGCTGACGTTTTTTTCTTTTTTTCCTGCATAATTCAGATGTATTCAGAGAACGCATTCCTTTCAAAAGTATGCTTTGGCAATTTTTTTTTAAATATGCAGCAAACTGTCTATGCAATACCAACTTTCATCTATTACAACAAAATCATGTTGAACTCAAACAAGAGGAAGACTTACATATGGCTTAGTTATATCCTACCAATAAACCACGTGCTTCACTGATGAGTAGCTTGGAAATTTGGCTGTCTTTGTTAGGGAAAAAAAAAATTAACCCTTTTAGTAACACTAATTTAGCAAGGTTCCAAATCAGCTCGAACAGCAAAAGAAATTGAAGCCAACTCACTTTGAAATTTGAAACAATGTACATATCCCTTCAACCTTGAAACAGTCAAATTTCTGACTGAAATTTAGCACATACGGAAACAGTTCTTCAATAAGTTTTACAATTGGACAGTTAAATACTGGGGAGAAAAAAAAAAGTCTTTATTTTCAGTTTTGCTCATGCACATGTATGTGCACATGCATAGTCCTCTAACAACCAAAATTCTTCAAAACCCAAAGTATCAGAGGCATTTTGCAAACACATGTTTAAGCCCCAGGTAAATGAAAAAAAGGTCAAGGTTTTAGTTTGTTTGTTCTTGTTTTTGGTGTTTGGTTTAAGTTTTTTTTTGTTCCCCCCATAATGTTAACTAAATTAAATTAGCATGAAACAAACAAAAAAAAAACAAACAAACCGCACAACACAGTGGCACTTTCAATACTGGTTGATCGGGCACTTGTATGCAGTACTTATAGACCAGTAAAAGTGCTCGTTTACCTGTCTGGTGTGTAAGGGGCCCTTTGTCTTGAAGCCTCCTTGGGAACTGCACTCTGAGGCACTGAAGTGATCTGAACTAGTGGAAGAGCGTTTGGAAAGGGTGTCACAACCACCAACAAAGGTGTTGTCCAACGGGAGTTCCTGAATCACATGGTGCTTTTTCACTGAAACTGGAGTGTCAGGTTTGAGATGAAAAGCAGACTGCGGAGAGGCAGACTTGTAATGCTTGGCAAGATCAGGACTGTTAGGCTTAAAGGTTGATGGTGGTGCTGTGCCCCAATCAAATCTTCCTATACTTTGCTCCTCCAGCTCTGCTGGAAGGCTTATTGTCCCGTTGATAGGTTCATGAACTGCATCATCAGGTTTGGACTCCTCAATGGTCACAAAGTTCAAAAGAGAGCTCTTTGGAGATTTCCTTTTCTTCCTTTTCTTTTTCTTGTTTTGCTTGTTTTCCTGATTGGGAGACATCCACTCAGCACCTTG
The DNA here is from genome assembly GCF_027887145.1 of Ammospiza caudacuta. NCBI lineage: Eukaryota > Metazoa > Chordata > Aves > Passeriformes > Passerellidae > Ammospiza > Ammospiza caudacuta. The sequence goes on from NC_080594.1 coordinate 67,832,174, forward strand.
CTTGCTCCTCTGGGCAGCTTTGAATCTGGATGCATGTCGACAGCGAACAAGAACCGTGACAAATATCACCACTATGACAACCATGGCACCCGCCACGACAGCGATCATGATTGTGAGATAGTCCTCATTTTGGTAGGGTTGGCTACTGTCCCCTATGTTCCGATCCAAAGGGGTTTCCATAGTCCTGCGTATCAAGTCATAAATGTAAGAGGCATTTCCAGCAGTATCATTTACATATAAAAATACAAGCACAAGAGTATGCAGGGATTTGGGATAACCCAAATCACTTATGTTGACAACTAAGCGATGCAGGCCCACGTCATTAGGAGTTGGTTTCTCTTCCAGAGTTATATTACCTGTCACTGGATCAATCCGAAACAAACCCTTGTTATTGCCGCTTACAATGGTGTACTTCAGCTCAGCGTTCATGCCAGTGTCTATATCCACAGCAAAGACTTCGGCTACCACCGATCCTGGAATTGCTGAGAGTGGCACCAGCTTAAAAGAAGTATTGGAAGGTGGGTAGATGACAACAGGACTGTTATCATTAACATCCATCACGTTTATTGTTACTTTTGCTGTAGAAGAGCGAGGAGGTTGCCCTCCATCCACTGCCTTAACATCAAAGGTGTAAGAGCTCTGCTGTTCTCGATCAAAAGAAACATTGGACTTTATAACTCCAGAGTACGGATCCAGCACAAAGTTTTCATTGTCATTCAGGATGGAAAGGGTCACTGCTTTATTTTCCCCAGCATCTGCATCAGTCACTGTGATCACCCCCACCGTGCTATACTTTGGTAAGTTCTCTGATACGAAAAACTGGAAATGATTATGAGTAAATTTGGGACTGTTGTCATTTTCATCCAACACAGTAACAATTACAGCCGCCTGACTCTGCAAAGGAGGGGTGCCGTTATCTCGGGCTGTAACAGTAAAAATGAAACGTTCCTGCTCTTCTCTGTCAAAAACTCTGGAGGCTGTCAAAACTCCTGTCTTTCGATCCAGATCGAAAAAGGAGGCATTAGGACCAAGCTGATAAACAATGTCTGCATTTTTCCCACTGTCTTCATCTGTGGCACTAATAGTTGTTAAGTATAGACCACGCCGGTTGTTTTCAGAAACTGACAGCTCAATTACAGGCTGGCTGAAAATCGGAGGGTTGTCATTTTCATCCTCCAGCTTAACTCTTACCAGGGCAGTCTGGTTCAAGCTGGGCTTGCCAGAATCAGAAGCCACAATTTTAAAGCTGAATTCTTTGGTGCCCTCATAGTCCAACAAGGAAGAGGTCTCTAACAAATACTGGTTGTCGTAAACTGCTTTCAAGTGGAAGGGGACCTCTCGCTCAATGAAACAGATCACTTTGCCATTCACATCAGTGTCCTTATCTGAAACCGTAATTAGGGCAATCTTTGTATTGATGGGATCTTTCTCAGATAAGTACACTGTGCCATTGATGGGACTTATTATGTACCTGAGGTCTATGTTAGGAGGGTTATCATTTACATCAGTGACATTGATGGTGACAGTTGCCCGGGCTGGTGTAGAGCTACCATCACTAGCCAGCACTGTCACTTTGTGAATAGCAGTCTCTTCTCGATCTAAGGACCTCTGAACTGTAATCAGCCCTGTGGTGTTGTTTAAAGCAAAAAATCTTTTGGTTGCAGGGGCGACTTGGGCACCAAAAATGTATCTGATTTCTGCATTGCTTCCTATATCAGCATCTGTAGCATGAAGCTGAATTACAGAGGTGCCTACAGGGGCATTCTCTGGTATATGGACCTCTACTTGACTCTCTTTAAAGACTGGCCTGTTATCATTGACATCACTTACTGTGACTTGCAGGATAGCTGTGCTGGATTTCTGGGGGGTACCTCCATCCTCCACTTTGATTTTCATCACGTAGGTGTCCTTTTGCTCTCTGTCCAAGTTCTGCTGCACAATCAGCTGAGGCCATTTCTCCCCTTCTGGAGTTTCTACAATATCCAGTCCAAAGACACTCTGCCCATTTAACAACTCATAGTGCTGCACACCATTGAAACCTGTGTCAGGATCTGTTGCTGATGGGATTGGAAAGCGACTGTTGATCAGAGTGTTTTCTGGGATGGAGATATTGATGACAGGGGATGGAAACATAGGTGCATTGTCATTAGTATCCTTTACAATGATTTTTATTTTGATCAGCCTAAAAAAGTCATTGGGGAGAATCACCACTTCAAGTTCAAAGAAACACTCGTTTTCTTCTGCATAGGAAGCTCCAGCACATAGTTTTTCTCTGTCTATTCTGTTAGATGTTGTAAAGATTTCCCCCGTGTTACTGGACACTTTGACCAGAGGTGCATCCCCTGCTTTAGACACCAGTCTGTAAACAAGGCTGGCACTGGTCCCTGTGGCAGCATTGATATGAGAAATGTTCAGGTCCTTTGGTATGTTCCCTATGGGCACGTTTTCAGGCAGCTCCTCTCTAATAGTGTAAATAAGTTCTTGAGCTATAGCAGAATCCAGCCTTAAACAGGCAATCAAAGCGGCCAACAGGTAAAAATCCCTCAGGTCCATGATAATGTTTTTATTCTCTTTCCACGGATTTTAGGACTTAAAGGTTTCCAGAGAGGAATGATGCGCGATTTGCAAGAGGAGGCATGCATGGACTGCAGGATGCATTACATCTCATTTCTTATTTGGAGACATCACTGTCAACACAACCACACAGAACAGCATTATTGTTTTTTTTAGGCATGATAAATCCACAATCTCCAACTACTACTAGTTTTTGCAATGCATGCTTCCAGCAGTACATTTTCCTACTGCTCCCTTTTACAAGCAAGCCCTCCGGACAAATGCACCAATATCCCATTGGCTGCATTTGCTCAGAGCACGAATGAAAATAACTACTTGCAGGATTAAGGGCAGCTACTGTTTCCACGCGTACTTTCTGAATAATTTCTTGGTACACCGTGTAATCCCTAAAGTGCATTCCCCCTCGACCCTCCTCCACCTAGTCATTGGTACAAGTAAAACACCTTCCCGGACTACTTCTAGATTCGAACTGCTATGCCAGCTGCCAAATGTAATTTGCTGTTTGCTTCCATATGTATTTTTTAGCTCTTGCTAACCAGATTCTTCTCTGTTCGCTGTGCCTTGCGTGCCCCTCTATAGCTATCGTACTGGGAAATAACCACCCGGACATGCCGCTGCTGCAGCAGTCGTCACTGGCTACTTCACATCCCTGTTAACTGATGAGACAATAACAGGACTTACAGTTTCTTACACTCTCAGCTCAATGTTTCTTCTCCAGATGTTGGATACTTCTCCTTCTGTTTAATAACCTAAAACTTTATTTTTTTTTAAACACAGTCTAAATCAGGAGGCTGGAAATTCCAAATGTAACTTAGAAGCAGGAAGCATGTTTACAGATGGGGAGAATATACATTTTCTGATGACATGAGGAGGAAAAAAGGTGCAGCCTTTCCCCACTGACACTGGTTTCCCTTCAGGATGATATTAGCAGCTGCCACATATAAATACTGCAGACTAATAATGCAGGTGGAAGGGAAAAAAAAAAATAAAAGGAAAGCGACTGACAGACTTCTATTTGCATGCACTGCTAACCGCACATTATAGGGGTGCAAGGCTGCCAGCACCTACAGTTTGACGGAACTAGGCAGCCCCGAGCACTAATCTTATCTGCATTAAGCTGCACGGTAACTGATGCCTGTGATTACTTCCAGCACAGTAATGCAGGTAGGGATGCAGAGACAGCGAGTAGGTGAGCCTTTCCCAACAACACCAACAGAATCCCAAGCACTGATTCTTTCCCTAGATAAATATACTGCGTGCTGGCTTTTTTTTTTTTTTTTTTTTTTTTTTTTTTAAAGGAAATGCATCCCAGCTTAAGGGTAACTTTGCACTTACGTTAGTTGTCTACCTTTGACGATCTGCTGCAGCTAAGCAATGATCTGTTCCAGCAGATACAGCACAATGCATCTGGTAAACCACCAGTTTTGGAGAAATCAGCAGCAGCCAAACGCTTCCTCCTCGAGATATGTGTTGCTTCGGGGTGGCAAATTATCAACTCCAGGGAACAAATTCACAGTTCTGTCGTTAGTCATCCTCTCCACGTTTCATTCCTGTGAAGCGGTGATCCTTTGGGTGCCTAACGGGCACGCAACAACCCAAACAAACAGCAAGAGAAAAATCCGGTGCACTTCTGAGAGCGGGGGTATTTTCCACTCTGCACTGCACACCATTCCCGTCCCTCTCTCGGCAGAGCAGAGGCAGCTACATGAAGTCTGCAACTTCTGACTGGAAATGGCAAGAGTTGGTCTGACGGTGCTTCTCCCTCTTTAGCTCTGGGGTGACAGTTGCCCAAAAAAAAAAAAAAAAAAAAAAAAATCAAAAAAAATTAAAAAAAAGAAATCCTAATAGGTTATTGCTTTAGTGACGGGAGGAAGCGGCGGCGCTTTCCCTCCTCCCTCCCTCCTTCCCTCCCTCCTCCCTCCCAGCCTCTCTCCCTCGCATACGCTCTCTCCTTCTCCCTCTCTCTCTCTGAACTGAAATTCTTGATATAACTCTCAATAAGCCCAGAGGGAGGGTGGGAGCGGAGCGAGGCCACCCCTCCCGCCGCACCGCATTGGCCCGCGCCGGCGGGGGCGGTGGATGGCGGAGCGCGGCCGCGGCATTGGCCGCCGGGCACGTCGCTCCCCGGCCCGGCCGGGCGGAGGGGACTGCGCGCCGCGCGGAGGGACCGCCGGGGCCGGGGGACGCGGCGGGCGCGGGAGCGGGAGCGAGAGCGGGAGCGGGAGCGGGAGCGGGAGCGGGGCGTTCCGCGGCAGGAGCGCGGCGCACACGGGCGGGCGCTCCGCGGCCGGGGGCGCGGAGGGGGCGGAAAGCAGCGCCGGGTTTGCGCGCGGCTGAGGGGTAATTTGGAAACAGGGGCTCGAGGTGCGTTTGGGCTGGCGGCGCGGTGCGGGGCTGTGCGGGGCGGGGCTGCCTCAGTGCGGGCTCGGTGTCGCTTGCGCGGGGCAGCGCGGCCGCCCGCGGTGCGGTGCGGTGCGGAGCGGTGCGGGCCCGGCGCGGAGCGCAGCGCTGGCCGTGGGGCCGCCGCCCGGCGCCGCGCAGGTTCGGAGGCAATCGCCTGCCCCGGCCCGCCTTCGCCCGGTTCGGCCTTATATTTAATACATGCCCTTTCATCTATAATTCAGGCTGCTCTGACTCCAGCCCTGTCTCGGCTCCCATTTACGCCTGCACACCTTTCTCCTTCCCTTTCCTGAAGGGTCAGAGAGACACTCGCCAAGGGAGGGCGAGAGCTACTCTGCTGGTTTGGGTTTTGTCTGCTTAAACATTGAACTGGAAAAGATTCCTCCTCTCTGTGGTTTGATAAATAATAAAAGTGATCGTTTCGCCTTCCCCATAAATGACACAGGTAAATTATCCAGCTAGCCACAAAGAAGCATCACATGCCTGGAAAACACTGTAATAAAATGCCAATGTATTATGATGTGAGTGACCTCAAAAGTGTGACAAGAAGATGATTATAGTGCATTATCTATAGTGCATTATATGTAGTGCCTTTTTCAATGTTTTCTGAAGCATGAATGAACCTTTATTTGACTGTGCTTTTATTGCTGGCTTTTCTCAGCTTGAACTTACAAGCTGTATGCTAGAACCTATCCAATTTAGTATGCCCAGGTACGTGGCCATGCGGGCTGCTGCTTCTGGTTAAGCCTTTCAAATATATATGCATAGAAAAAAAAAAACAAAGATAACATCAGCATTTGACTTTTTCTCTAAGTGCACTATCTCATTTGCACATTTTCTGTGGATAGCATTGGTGAGCTAAAGATTCGAGTTTTACCTTGAAGATTTTACATTTTCAGATGCAGGCTCTTAGGCTCTGATATGTGTCTGCACATAGGATGCACTATTAACAAATGGTGGGAGCTGCTTGTACCTCTCAGAGCTCAGTAATTTGCATGTGTGCTACATACTGATAAATGTACATATCCTTGCAAGTCATATGGATGCAGACACTGTATGTGACCATTGCACATCCTGTAATCCCATGATGCGTAAACATTAAACACTCTCAGTTTTGCTGTGCTTTGTAGTTGTGTCCAAAATACTCTTGTTACTGTTACACACAGAAAAAAAAATTGATCCCGGTTTTGATGGCATTGAGTAACATTAGAAAACGGAACTGGATCTAATAATAGTTTAAGAAAAATGTTCATTATGTAATACAAGAAGGATGGCTGGAGCCCCAGCATTGAAAGTCAAGCAAGTGACATGAAGGAGCAACCTTACTGCCAAACCACTTGGAAAAAGAATTCTGTGAATGAATTAAGTATGCAGTTCTTTTGTCTTTTAAAATACAAAGCAGAATAGCCATTAATAAAGGAGATAATTAGAACTGCTAGCATTCTGTGTAATGCAGTCTGCTTCTGAAATACGGCATGTTTATGTATGCATTAATAATACACACATTTTTCCTGACACTAGTCATATCACAGCAGTATGGCATCACAGACGTTTTATAGCCTCATTCTAGTAACATCACAGGCATATAACATTCTTATTCTAATCACACCACAGTCATTTCAATGTCACATTGTAGTCACATCACATAGCCTGGTAATAATTATTTAACTTTATTGCTAAGCTGAATAGTTTTCTGTTTGCTCAGGGATGACTTAAACTTGTAGTCAGAACCGATTAGCACATGCTCATAAATGAGCTCTTCTCATGTACATAGGGTTAGACTTGTGAGAAGTTAGGAAGAGAAAAAAAGAAATTCAGTGAACTAGTGTCTGTTGGACTTAAACCCAATGCAATCACAAGTCACAATAATAGCACATTTTTGCTGTTTTCAGAAGTAATTCTAGAAAGCCAACAATGTTTACATATAGATCTGTCATGTTAATGTTTATGTGCTTGCTTTAAAACGCTGTAGTACTTTAACTAATCATACATTATTAACCTCATGGAAGAGGCACGTCTTTAAACTGTTGTATTTGCACACCAGATTGTAAAATTGAGGCCCAGAGTACCAAAGGGGTGAGAACTGTCACAACTGCTTCTAATAATGGTAGAAAAAGAACAGAAGGGGCTGAATTCCTGAGCAGGAGTTGGAATCACCCAGTGCAGCATTAACGCCACCCCTGCAATGTGAGGAACTGCTCTGAGCCGTGTCCTGTGCTCACTTGAGTAGCCTCTTGTTTCCCCTCTGGTAGATGTTTATTCCATAGCTCTTACGTTTGAGAAAACTGCAGTATTTGATGTCACATTCCCCTCAAATGCAGCTGTGGTGACATTATTTGTGCTGTTTCTTAATAATTGCCTTTCCTTACCATTGTGGATTAGCCTTTTGTCTATGTACAAGAACACTGGGTTGGCAATCACATCACACCTTATTAAAATGACTTCTGTATTATAACTCACTAACTATTCATCCACATCATTGCTTGTTATCTTCGCCTCCATATTATTATGTATCAAATTCTTTTCCATATCATATTTGACTAAAATTCTAGCATGCTAGAAACTGACTCCAATTATTCTGTACTAGCTATAGTCAAATTGCACTAAATGGAATTGCTTACATTGTATCACAGTGGCTACAGGCTCACACAATGCATTATACATGAAACTGATTCACATTATGCTTAGCTAACTAAAGACTTTAATCTTGAAGTGTTGAGCATAAAATGCTATCATTCTTCACTGAACTGGCTCTGGTCACTTGATCATTTTGTACCTGGGATTGCCTCTTACAGGCTGTTATTATTAAAGCAAAATGGCTTTTCCTCTCCTGCAGTTCTACCACTTTCTGTAGAGAGCTGATTCATATGCTAATGAATGAGCTTCCTTATTTCATGGCAGAGCACTGCAACACTGGAACCTGACCTATGGTGCACCTTTAGGATGTCCCCCTCAGTGCAGCGTAGTGAAAAAATGCATTATAAAAATCCACTTGTGTGTTCAGATAGCAGGTTATGTGCTAACTATTGAGCAATCCTTAATATTATCCCCAGAGGCCTTATTTCTGTATGTTGCTGAAGTCATTAGGAAACCCATCCTTGGTCCCATCTGCAATAGGAAGTATTCAAGGCCATATTGCCAGTTCTGCTGAGGTCTCTCAGAGTGTTTCTGATGTGGCTGTCCCTGGAAGGAGAAGAGATTAGGAGTTCAGTGTGGCAGGTAAAGCAGTGAAGACTCTCCCTGTTACAAATAGTTTTTAATCCATGAAGGAGTCCACCTCTACAGGGCTGACATTGTCACTGCTCCAAGTGGCACTGGCATTGCTATATCCTTGATTTTGGCTCCTGCTGAGTTCAGCCTCATAGTAACCTCAGGAAACCCACTTCTTACAGGAAGCACTGGGCCAAAAAGTGATGCCTGTAATCTGCTGCACTCCTAACCACCAAAATGGTCAGGGTTTCTGTAAAGATGAAAGAGGAATGCTATGGAGTCAAGAGCAGCATCTGGAGAGGATTGTGGAGACCACGTTTTCTTTATATCCTTACAGACATGTTTCTCCTTGCAAGCATGATGCTTTGGTCCAGACTTTGTACACCTAATGGTTTGTAATTCAGGAGCTTGCTTCAGAGTGACCTAGTCTTCTTGGGCAGAAGGATTGGACCTGTAGCCTTTATTTACATTAATGAAGTCAATAAAAGTGTTTTGGGTAATGTAAATCATATGTAACTACAGCATTTGAATAAGCCAGGTAATTGTATTATAAATACTATTTATTTAATATACCTTTTTTTGCAATTTCAAAGTGTATTTAATTGTTTTTCAGAATGGTTGTGAGAGCTCTAGGAAAGGAAAAACACTTATGTGAGCAGCTCAGGACTATATAATAATCTGTACTCTTAAATAAACAGCAGTAGCTAAGTCAGTTAATGATTAATAATTTAAGCCATTGAGCTGCTGAGATGGGGAAGAGTTGCAGAATTGGGACCTTTTAATGTGTCTTTCTTCAGGAAAATAAACTCAGTCCCTGGATAATCAAATCACAAAAGGGGCAGGTGATGACCTTCATTCCATTTGAATGGCAGAACTAAATTTAAGTGAATTTGCCATTTTTTTTTGACTGACAAAGATTGCAAATGTCAGTTCATGGCTCTGAAGGGTCCAGAAGTGCACAAGCTGAAAGCTGGCATTTTGCAGTGCCAATGTTTAATCCCTGTCACTGTACGATACAACAAAGTGCCCAAGTCCCCTTAATTATTGCTGTTTATTTAAAGGTACAGATTAATATGCAGGTTTGAATTGTTTGCTTGAAAGTATGTGGGGCTTTTTCCTCCCTCACAAGGCTTAGTGTCTATTTACTATAATACTAAGAATCCATTTGGATATTACTAAAGGAGAGTAATCAATGCTGTTTAAAATGCAATAATTGGAACACTTAGATGTAATTTCATGTGGCACAAAAAGAAAAAAAAAGCTTAAATCTTTGCTACTCTCATGTCATTTTTTATGATGGAAGTACCTGATGAATCAGAATGCAGAAGCAGACTCCAACCAATGAGCTTTTGTGTAAGGCAAAAATATTCCAGAACATGCAAATAACCTGATGTCTTATTGATGCTTTATTGTTTCAAAAGAGTAGAAAGGAAAAGAAATTAAGGCTTTCAGACAAAAAAAAAAAAAAAAAAAAAAAAAAAAAAAAAAAAAAAAACTCTGAAGAAAGTTTTACTGAAGCATTTTCATTTCCATCAGAACACTAATGATCAGAATGAGACCCAAACCATGGAGTGACACCTCCTTCAGGCATTGTCATGGTTTACCAAAACACACATTTCCTTTTTTTTCTGCTTTCAACTTATGACCTGCTCCTTGCTTGCACAGAATATAGAAAATGCTCAATTTAAATCAATATATATACTCACACTAACTTGCATTAGCGAGATTGACATCTTTACACCTGGGTTTGAACCTAAATATCTTCTTTTTTGAGTCCTACTCTTCTGTCATTCATGCCTCACCATTTACAAAAGGTTACTAAGGTAGTAAAGCTTGATTAAACCCTATGTCCTCTGGGGGAAAAAAATGTACTTGTTTGACGTAGACATAGCTTTATTCTTTAAATTACAAAGGCAGACAGATGACTAATTTCTCTTTAAAAGCATCATGCTGTCATAATCACTTCTTATTTCTAACACTTTCACATTTCTTAATGCCCCTGTTAACCAAAGCATCTATGGTTTTGAGGTTTTACCTTTTGGGAATTGTATGTTTAGTGTCCTGGTAGTAGAAATATTGCAAGAGCTACACCCTTTCATTGAGCAGATGATGCCCATCTATTTGCCAGGCATATGCACTGAAGGGAAGAGCACGGATTCCTGGCTGCATCCCTTTTCTGTGCCCCACTGGCATGGCTGTGGTTTTCAAAGACCCTTTGTTCTTCTGGACTCAAAATCTATAAAAGACAAGGTGCGTGCCCTCCTCCTATGGGCAGCAGTACCCCAACTCTGTACATGCCACCATATTCTGAGGAAGTACTTTGATGTAATTTTGGCTTTCTGGAGGCCAGTTCCTCTCTGAGCTCCTCTTTATATGGAAGCCAGAATTCTGCACAGTGCTCATGCAGAGCTGAGCCTGAAGGAAAGGATTAATCCAAACAAAATTACTCTCACAAAAACAATGGGGGAGAATTACAGGTCTGTGTTTGGCATGTATTCACAGAATAGGAAATGTCACCAAATATCTTTGCTGTCATTTACATTTTGTTCAAAATCCTAAAAAAAATATTAGGTTCTAGGCAAGAGAAAAAATCTAAAGGACCACAATATGACTTCTCCATAGATTTTCACTGTTCCATTTAGCAACTTTTTCGTCCAGGTTTCTTAATGGGCAAAAGTCACTCAAAGTCTTAAAGCAAAAAATGTGTTATCATGTAAGTAATAATGTAAGCAAAGTAAGAATATACAGGTTACGGGGCATTATTTTCCCTTTATGGAAACTAACTGGGCATTCTTAGAAAATAGTTTAGAGGAAAAATAAATTGGAGTTTCATGTGTTTTCCTTCTTTATTACTAATAAATCACTGCTTCTGCCTCCCATGTTGACAAGCAGCAGATGTTTCAACACAAACTCCATCAAAGTTAGTCATTTTGTCCTCTCTCTTATCAGTGTTTCTGTCGCTCTGAGGACGACATGCATCAGGAAATAAGTAAGCACCTATCTACAGGGGCATCACTCAGTCATGCTTAGACAATTATCACTGCAAAACACACTTCAGACTGATCAATAATTGCTTTCCTTGTCAAATTTCAGGATGTCACAAGCAGCACCAAAGGAAGGGATCAGACCTGTGCAAAGCCTTGTCTAGACAGGTAGATTAGATTGCTTTTAGTCCTAGCAGAGGCAGGAGGATGCCTCAGTGGTCTACAGCAAAGCCTAACAAAGCACCCATCGCCCTTTTTCTTGCAATGGACTTGGACAGACTCGGGTTGTGTGAGCAAGGAAAATGCCCCCTCCAAGGGAAGGCACCTTATAATCTGAAAAATTCAATATTAGGAATAGCTTGGAAGTGCCACAGTTTTTTTTCCCTGACAAAGTTTGTTTTGACATAGGCCAGAAAGTTGTTATTTTCAGATGGATTTACAGGGATCAGTTCTTAGATTCTCTTTCATATCTCTGTCTTTCCCCTTTATCTTTTTAAAGCTTAGATAGACTGAAGGCCTTCTGTCTGATTCATGTATATCTGTGCTTGCAAGCCTCAGGTCTGTGATGAGGAGAGGATACTTGTTTCTAAGACAGAATATTTTGAAAAACAGTAAGTTGAGTTTATTCACAGTCCTCTTTAGACATTCTTCTTCTGTATAGAATATATCTGTATAACTATTTGTCACTGAAGACAGTAAATCTGAGCAATAGAAAAAGAAACCTACAGATTTTCTTGGACTGAAAACTCAGGTAAAATGCACCTGATGCCAGAATAAAAACACATTAAGGTGTAATACAAAAATGATACATTTATCTGATTGCTGTAATTGTGAGGTCTTTTACTTTAAGGCATAACCATGTTAGTCATTGTAAAGCCAGATCCACCTTACATATGCTGTTACCATACCCGGGAGGAGTAATAATTATAAAGCCTTTTTCTCCCTCACTGCTTCAGTGCTGTCAATTCCACAAAACTCCTGTGCAATTCAGTAAACTTGATACACTGAACACTAGTCATTTTAAGATGTGCTTCAGCTGCTGCTTGGTTTGCATTCCTGTTCAGCTGATTCTTGACTGAGAAATGTAGGGAGTCTTACTGAAATATTAGTATTTGTTTAAGAGCATGAGTGCCAGAGGACTTCAGGATACGCAGTGAGACAGCCATCTGTATTCAGCGCAATATTATGCTTTTCATTACTGACAGAAATAATAAAAAAATGCAAATTGAAAAACTATGACATTCTTATTAACATGATTGAATTTAAGTGAACAAAGAGACTGTCTGCTAGCCCAAAAGATGCACCCATTGAAAAGATGGTATAGCAAGAATCTTTCTCTGTACAGACAGAGATGTGTATCTCTGTACATATCCTACTACAAGACAACCACTGAAATTGTGAGCTTTCAGGTTTTATCCCCATTAAGTATTTGATCTTGGATCTAAGTCTGTGAACATGAGTGAAAATCTCCATTCCATTGACAAAAGTGTTTTTGTCACTCTGCTTTGGTCTGTGGTAACTCAGTGCCCTACACTCTCCCAATGGAATAACAGTGCAGCTATTCCTCAGCCAGACCCTACTGGTGCTTTGAAACATTTAATGTAAAATACTGTAAGGTGAAGGTTTTTGCCAAAGCTTGGATTCTTTGGCAACGATGCATCTATGGCTAACGAGTAATCTTTCTGTCTTGTTATTTTTTTATTTATTAGTAGATATAAGATTTGAATCAGCCTTTAAAAGTTGAACATAACTGGTTCTCTTGCAGAAGTTCGTATGTTTCAGTTTTCCCAAAAGTGGAAACGAAAAAATTGGTCATGAAGCAGAATTATGCTGTGCCTGAACATGGACTTTAATGCATAAGAAACCCATTTAGTTTTGGATGAGGACCTACATGTTTTAATAGTATTAAGAGGAGGTCATATCAAAAATACAGCTCCTCCCCACTAAATACAGATAGGAGGCTCATTTTTAGAATTCGTTCTTTAATTCCATTCTTTCAGTTAGCATTATAAATTATTATGTCAGTGCTCCCACTTAGCCTAAGGGAGCTGCAATTTAAAGTGTGCAGTCACAAATTCTGTTCTTATTAACACTGATACTACTTGTTCTGATGTGCAGTAGATCTTGCATAATATTGGAGAATATCTAAGAAGATATAAGGTTAAAAAATGCCAAAGTCTCAAAAACAGGTCTAAAAATATCTTAGTTGTCTCAAGTAAGTTATGGACAGTACCTAGACAGCTACCTCACAATGCAATCCTGAAAGTCTTATTTTTAATGTCATCTAACTGAAGGAAGTTTGTCCACTATTTAAATTGAAGCTTGCTGAGAATTATTGCTTAAATAGCTCTGAGAATCTACATTTGTGATTTTGTGGCTGTTGAAAAATCTCTTATTCTCGCCCTATCTAAGCAATGCATATCTCAAGTCATTTCAGGATCTACAAATAAGATCCTGTTTCTTTTCTCAATGGATAAAACAGTGCATGCTTACAGAATCAAGCTTTGTGTAAAGCATAGTGCATTTTGTTTTGCTCTATTTTTAAGCACAACCATGAAATTTATGTTTAAATGGTTTTAGTATTCCTCTAGCCTAGAACACGCTTACTTGGTTTTTGTTCTTATAGATTCAAAATCACAACTCCTAACTTCTGGAAGAACTTCTTAGCTGTGTCTTGGCAGGTTGTATATGTCTGTGCGTGTGTGTGCTGATTCCCAGGCATAGTGGACAAGAGTAGAGTGTGAGTCTTGACTTGCATTCTTTATTCCATGAGCAGTGTACATCCCTTGCATGAAACTGTCGTTCAAGAAAATCCTTCATAGTGTCAGTAAGCCTGGCCCTCCCCAAGCAATCAAGGAGTTGCAGGTGGTGTACAAAAGGGTGGTGCATGCTTGAGTCACCCAGGATAAGGAAAAAAAAGCCTCTCAGCTCTCCTGCTTCCTCAGAGCACTATAATGAATTTCTAGCCTGTGATACAAGTGCTCTTGGTGGCTCGTTCTCCACTTCTAAGAGGTCTATAGCAGGTAATTCAAAAGCCTTCCTAATGAGAATTGGTAACAGATGCATTCAGTATGCCTAAACAGCTCTCTCTTGTTCTTTGAGAGAATCTGCCAGGAGGTCCAAACTGAGAAGTTACATGTGTGAGTACATACTCTCTATGTGCTAGTGGATAGATCACCATGCTAGTCAGAGTTTCTGCTTTTCTGACAGGTATAAAGGAAAGAGTGGTCTCTCTTTCATTTCTGAAAGGTAGCACTCTGTGATTCTGCATTTTTCCTGTGTTGTAGAGGGAACCAAGAGGCTCCTGTAAGGAATATGCAACTTGAACATGAACATTTCAACTACTAAATGGCTTCCTGAAGCTTTGCCTAACCTCTTTTATTAGATTAAATGCTATAAAATTACTCATATACTTTCCAAAATTTTATCTGCTGTGAACTGTGTTATATGGAGGCTTAAGGGGAGTTTCTTTTTGGTTATTTTGGTGTTTTCTTTTTTTTTTTGTGTTTGTGGGGGTTATGTTGATTTATGAGTGTTTTTTAATTATCATATAAGTGTCAGAGAATGTCTTCATTATCCCGATTAAAAAAAAAAATAAAAAGAAAATCCAAATTAGAGAGCAATTAATCTTCCTTGAAGACATTTACATCTAAATAGCAGTAACTGATCTAATGATCTCAAATTTACTGTGCTACAATGAATGTAGATCACGGAACAAAGAATAGTTGGGGGGAATAAAAGGATTAATATTGATACAGTGTCATTTTTAAACAAAGACATCCAGAATAATTAAGTATGTGTGTATGTGAGAAGGAGTTTCTGTAATTAGGAAGGCGGAACATTTTATGGCTTGGGATGCCCTGAAAACTATTTTAATTGTATTTCCGAGAGCGATCCTATTGGAAAAAGAAAGTACAAGTTTGGGGGGTTTTGGGGTTTTTTTTTTTTTTTGGGGGGTTGAGGGGGCGCTATTTTTACGGATAAATATAGAAGCTGTGCCTGTTTTCCTGCTGCAGCCCCGGCTGCTGACGCGGGGAGCGGGGTTTGGGCTCGCACGATTCCCGCCGGGCGCGCTTCCCCCGGGCCGCGGCGCCGAACCGCAGTAAACAGCGGCATCTAGAGGCCGCGGCCGGGAACTGCAGGCAGCGCTCGGAGCCGCCGCGCGACGCGGAGCGAGCGGCCGGACAGTTGCCATGGCAATCGGCTATTTTATTTACTTTTTAAAGTGTTGCTGAATGCGTCCTGCTTTTGGGACTCCAGGCATCCCAGAAAGCTGTCACAACAGAATACTTGGTGCGTCAAGGTTGTTCCTTTAGTCACGGGCATTTAAAGCAATTAGGCTAATGTGTTATTAGTGTGAAACCTGGTTTTTGGTTCTGGTGTAGTGACAAAATATTATGTCAAGTTGCCATAATAGGAAAAAAAAAAAGGAAATAAACTATATATCATGTATTTTTTACCGGTCACCTTTAGTTATTTGTGCTTCTTATAATGTAATTCAAATTGCAGTAAGAAATATATAGAAAATATTTTTAAAACCTAACTAGACCCAGTAAATAATAATTCCTAATTCATCAAATAATTGTTTGAATCCTGTTATAGGAAACAATATCTGTGAAAAGATGTAAAAGAGAGGCACACTGTGAATGTCATCTTATATTCATAACTTGACATTACTAGATTTCCATCTTTCACCTTAGATGCAGTGAGAGGCAACAATTAACAAAATCCATTTCACCGAAAGGTGATGAGTTATACGGGTCTGTCTCTCTTTTTTTTAATAGTTCAATCCTGCCATTTTATAGGTTAAAATATTTATCAGACCTTTTTATTAAAAACATGCAAGCCACAAACCAAGATTAACCAACCAGAAAAAATACCTATACATAAATAAGAAAGCAGTAGGAAAATCATTATTGTTTGTCTTAACTGAAGTTGTAGAGTTTTTTCTGTCTAGACCCTAAACATTTTAGCATTCTGCAGCTCTCTGCTATCCTGCTTTTCCAAAGAAGGATCTATCCCACTTCTTTTTGTCAGAGTTTCTTATTATGTTGCAAGAATTAAAATATCTAAAACTGTGCCTAACTTCAGTCATGGGTCAGACAAGAGTGCAATTTGTATAGAACTTGAATGCAAGAGCTGCATTAAAATGTAACTCAAATCTGTTTTAGAAATGAGCTTCATTTAAAAACATATCATTGCTTAATGAAGCTATACTGTTAATTAAATTAATTAAATATTATAATATGAAATGAATTAAAAAATGTGGTATGAAATAAAACCAAGCAAGACATAATACATTAATTAATCATAGCAAAGTTTTCTTAAAGCTGTCAAGTTAACCACTTAGATAAAATCTTTGGTATGACAATACTGGCACAAAAGGCAATTTTCCTTTTATTATGTTGGGTTTTTTGGAGTAACCATTCCATTTTGAAGGTCAACATCACTTACATCCAACAATAAGCTTACATTCATTTGGGTGTGTATTATGGGCATGCTGTTAGTATTAGAATGGTGACCAAGTTAATGAAAAATGCTGCTGCATCCAGTGCATTATTCTCTGACAAGAAAAGTTGCAAGCATTTGCAGGAATGAATCTAAAGGAAAGAAGATGCCTGTCAGATGATGCGTTCCCTATTCTAGTGACTCTCTTGTAAAGTTTTGTGAAAAGGAAAATTGGACCATAATTTCATAGTGATCAAGTAACAGGACTATTGGTAAAATAATTAAAAATACTGTTTCAACCTATTCATACAATAAAAATACCTTGCTTTCTCAAGTAAGAAAGAGACCACAGAGCTGATGGCAGATGAAGGCAGAGGGGATGGAGGAAGTGCACACCATGTTCTACCTGAGGAGACAGAGACCACAGCCTTGCAGGATAGGTGCCTCATCAGCCACAGCTCCAGTGCATTTGGGTGTTTGCTCAGTAAATGCATTTAGAAGGAGAAAAAAAACTGTGTTGCTGCAGTTGCACAGAACTCTTCTTCTTTCATCCACTCTTTTTTATTTTCAGACAGAAGAACGCTCCTGCGCAGAGCTCGAGAGGCCACATATGCAGCAGAGGGTAGGTTTCTGCACATTAGTGCTTCTAACATGCTCACTAATGTTTATACATCTCCAGAGGCCTTTGGTGTAGGAAGACAGTTGCTCTAGCAGGGTATCTGGAGGTAAAGTGTGAACTCTAATGAAAGAAGTGAAAAAAGCAAACAGCTGGGCTTCGTATCTGGAGATAGCTGGGGAAATGGAAGCAGTCCACAGGAGCTCCAAATGGGAAAATGTGATCTCTTGCAGAAGATACTATATTTTTTTTTTGGTAGCAAAGGAATTCTTTATGCAATTTAGCTGTAGAAATGATACACATTTTAGAAGTACTAGGTAGCAAAAGATGTGGGAGTATTCTGACAAGAAAGGGCTGTAGTCACAAAGGCCAAGACTGAAGCAAGAAACAAAGGTACTACAAAGAAAAAGGTTATGAGTTAGGAAACCAAAGGAGAAAGAAAGCAGAATGTGTGCAAGTTTGTTAAAATATAACTGGGATTTTTGTTTAGTGGTTACACAACAAGCCTTTTATGCTTAATTGCTGGGTTGATGGGAATATTTACATTCTATATGTGCTGTTATTTGATAGTATCACAGTGAAGTTGCACAGTTGTCAAGTTGTCAGTGGCCTAATGCCTTGACCTCTATTGCCCTTGGGGGGTGATACAGCTCAGTGTTAAAGGCGCTGCCAGATTGTCTCAAGCTGTCCCCACCAAATAGCTTCAGTGCTTGAAAAAATGGATTCTGTGCTCAGTGGAATAGATCACACAAATACAATTGCTCCAAGTGTGAAACCTCAAAGTGAAACTCTTGCTGTTACTACTTTCCAAAATGCAACTTTTGAAGAAAATTAGTTTTCTTAGCACATTACAAATGAGTACTTTTGTTAAAGTGTGTTGGGATGTCCATGAACTATCAGTCTATCAGTAAGATAAGTGTCCTGTAATCATCTGCACTACTGCCCTATTATATGAAATGTTGAGGCATTGTTTCTGTTCATAGAGTGTTTATTTTTCTGGAGGGAAGCCAGGAATTTCCACTTCCACAAGTACAGTTCACTGGTAAAAATACTATAGCCATTCATTAATTCATTTTTGGGAGAGACGTGGTGCTATTTAAAAATCTGTAGGAAGGAACAACCCTGACAAATCACATTTTTACCTGCTACACTTAGTTTTTACTTTTTCAGTAATGGCTAATTACATGCCGTATTGAAAATCCTCCACTGCACTGGCAAGCAGCTGAGAAACAGCAGGAGTTTATGAAGCAAATACCTGCCCTTACAAACCAATTCATGGAACTGGGAAGCTCTCTTATAGACAGCAATATAGATGAGGGTAAAGAAGATAGTGAGAACAAGCTTTAGCTGAAGGTGTCAGAGGATTGCTGCTGGAACCATCTATTAAATGTGGATTCCCAGTACTGGACTTGATAATCATGCTGAATTGATAGGATAGCACAGCTTGCAATGGCAGGAATATGTTTGCTGAAAATTTATGTCAAGGTTGCCTTGGAGCTGCCAGCCTCATACCAATATAAGATTTCCTTGTCTGTGGAGATTAATTTTGTCTTAAACGTCTGAAAACTTACCATTCCTGACTGCTGCTGGCCAGCTGCAAACCCATTTGAAACCCCTGCCATGCACCCCTAACACCAGCACCAACAGAAATGCAGGCCTTAATAAGAGGGAGTCAGGAAGACGCCTTATGGTTTGAGGGCATGAACAGCTTCATATTCTCAAATGACAACTTTAGAAGCAGCTTTTACCTGTTTAAAAAAGAAAAAACAATCCAAGCTTTTCTTTTTTTTTTTCTTCTAAGGAAAAGGCCCAAGTTTGATATTGTGTTTTTAGCTTTTGGCAAAGTTTACTCTATTGGGAGGACTTTACACAACCACAGATCTATCTGTGAATGTGAGAGCGCTGCTCTTCATGTTGCCAATTTTAAAGCATCTATGTTCATTAATAATTTAAAAAACATTTCAAGTATGGAGATTCACATTTAGACTTTCAGACTTATGCTTGATTCCCATCAATGCAAGAAGCTATCTTTTATGCTTTTTTCTGCATATTTTTAGTTATGTGGGGCTCAGACAAGCTGAGCCTGTCTCAACAGCAGGTTAAGGCAGCTGCAGACTCTAGCATGTCATGAAGCCCTCACTGTTGATCTCCTGGTTAAGGACCTTGCTGGGGTGCTCTGTGATTCCCATCTAGTCTATATATTCAGATTTCTTTTACAAATTAAAACATAAAGTGAAGAAGAAGGGGAGATAAGTGGAAAAGTTAATTTTCTGCTCTGAAGTTGAGGCTTCAGCAGACCCATCCACTCAGCTAATAATGGAAATCTAAAGTGGAAATATCCCAGGTTTATATTCCCATATACCAGTGGGATTCTGTTTCTGAACATCAGATTCAAAGTCAGTTAAGAAATGTCATAATCTTCTGTATGGGCTCTCTGAAATCTGAATTCTTTACATAGTGTATTACTTGCAGAGAGGGGCCCTGGTTGAACTTCCCTCTGCATTCGCACAGTAAGACATCAAGTGACTAAAAGAACTCCAAGAGAGAACAAAAGAGAACAAAACCAAAGCAAACTAAAAAAAATGTTGCTTAGCAATGCATCCTGTAACACTCCAGGGGGATGGTCTTTGTCACAGATATTTACGTGTTGTGAGTAGAATTTATTGAAAAGCAGAGAAACATTTGCACAAAGCCAAAAACATAAATAAATGGTGAATTGCATTTTTTTCAGCACTGAAAAGATCAAACTAGAAGAAAAGACTCAAGGAAAAAATGCACATATACATGCATTTTTAAAAGTTACTAATTTGGAAATAGGTGGGTTTTGTTTAGTTTTTTTTTTAGATTTTCCTTACTTGTCCTTTCTACTCCTACCTTATTTGTGCCATTTGGTTCAGTGCATGGAGTGATAGTTCTGTTAGGGTTTATTTTTATATTTGTGACTTCGGGACTATGAAAGCTTCAGAATGATGAAAGAAGAAATATTTAACTTTTAAAAATGAGTGTGGAAAGAGGGCTGACTGAAAATTTTCAGGGTTTAATATTTCTTTCAGTGCTTTCATGACTTCAGAATTTTAAGAAACTGAGGAATTGGAAGACTGGAAAAGGTGGAAAAAAATCCATCAACATTGCTCATATTACTGAATTTAATTGCAAGGAACAGGAAAATAAAAATATGTAAACTGAGGACTTTTCAACTTTTACATTACTGTCTCAAAATCTTTTGAGGATTATAGTTGAAAAAATCTGTAGGGGAAAAAAAAATCTCTATCAATTGTCTGCATTCTTCCAGGTGTTTTATTTTAGTTTCTTTTTTTCTAGCAAGGCTTGCCTATTTGGAGGTCTCTTTTTCCCCAAACATGGTTGGTTCCTTTGCAGCAGACTGCTACAGACCTCATTCCAAATTGGTGACAGTGTACTTTTTATACTTCCCCTTCTAGTAAAGCACATTCAAATAATAAAAGGCCTTATCATGTCAATGTACTCACTGAGTACACAAGACCCAGGCATCAAGCATATTAGTTTTTCTTATGGATTGATTGGTGCCATGCTTTAGGTTACAGGTTTCATAGTTTCCTGTGAGGTACATTTCCTAATTCAGCATCACAGGGCATCCAAGGTATATTTCACAGCTTTTTTAATTCCATTTTATTTTAGCATCTTTATCAGGTATAATGCATAGCATTTTTTTATAGCAAACTCTTGCTATGAACATTTTACAGCATAAACTTGCATATGTATGAAAATATATAGAGATGGCAGGGCATAGATGAGGCAGGAGGTAGAGAATATTTTTAACCTCTAACATTCTCAACACTTGGTGCAAAACTCCATTTATTTTATAGTGGAATTTGTACATGTCTTCCAAGGACAAAAAAAATTGAATTTAAGGCACAGAAAATGTCATATTTCGGCTCTAATATTACAAGGCAGAGACACCTTGCTGTTTGTGCCAGTATAGATAACTATGATCTTTTATCACCTTAGAAGGAATCCTTCTGAGGAATAGAAATCCTCAGTTCCTTACTGATCTGCTCTTCTTAAACAAGCAAGTCCTCTGCTTCCTGGCTGCACAAGTGAATGACATTTTACAATGTAAGAAATGTGAGAGAAATACACACAGGATTAGTTGCTTGTCCCCCAATAATCCCTTAAATTCTTTTAGCCTTTCCTCCCGCTCACCACCATGTCACAGTGACATGTTAAACAGCCTGAGTTACTTGTTTGTTCACAGTTTCCATGAGCAGTGTGTTTTTCTAAAAGGCTGTGCTGGACAGCAAGGTCAAAAGCTGCTGCTTTGTTTTGTCCTGGATTTTGCACCCTCTGAAGGGAGACAGAGATGGTGTTATCTCTGAGAGTGAGTTTACAGGCTTTGCTGGACAACCTTTGGCAAGTGCAGGGTGGAGCAGGCAGGGAGCCTGCAGCTGGCGTGCAAATCAGTGAGAAAACAGAAAGCACAGACACAGAGGTGACAGAAAGGAAACTTTCAGAGACCGTCAGAGGGACTCTGCTGCAATCCACTGTGAAAACTGCAGGATGGAGAACAAGGTCAGAAGGAAGGACGGGCACAGCAGATAGGGGAGAAATTTGTTCTCAAACAGTTTAAGCTGTGTTCCCCAGAAATTTTCCTTTTCTCTATTATAATGGTTACTTCATCCTACCCTGTGACCTAATGAATTATGTTTTTCAGGACTAAAAGCCCTGTTTTGAGGTTTGACGTAGGGAACAATGTTGGCACACCTACCTCATATCTCTGGCTGACTCAGCGTCACATCAACTTGCAATTTTCACAATGAACCTCTCGGACACAGGACAAGAGGAGAGACTTAGCACGCTGCCAGTCTATATCCAGAAGAACTGAAGTGGAAGAAGACTTACAGTTTCCCAAAACAGGGAAGGGGATATGAAGGTAACATTTCTGAACTGGATGTAGCATAGAATATTTCTCCTCTAGTGCCAAGTCAGCTGCTGCTGGGAGCTTATTAACCTCTGTGTATGGCCATTGAGGAATGAATTCCTATCAGTTTACAAGGCATAGAAAATGTTATAAGGCAGAAGATGGAAAAAGACATGATAGGACAAACTGAGAGCAGTCTGAAGGGCACATCTATTTATTAAGCCTGCTGAACATTGCCTCCTGTAATAAATAGCAGGCTGGAGATCTCTCCAGGTTTTGTAAATAACTTGGTGCTTCTTTCCTCCATTACAGTAAATATACAGCATATGTTTAAGACAGGGCCTTAGAATTTCTTTAGCCCACATCCCCTGTTTTCCCATAGTTGCCTGTTCTCTGGCACAAGCAACATTACTAATTACACACTAATAGCCTGGTATTGATGTATATTTTATCCAACCATTCCTAACTGCCTTTGGAAAGCTGGAAATGTGAATAAAAGGGCAAATATGCTCATAGAACCAGAAGAGAGTCAGTCAGTCAGTTGTCAATCACAAAAATGAGGCTGATATGGGAAAGAAAAATACTGCCTTTCAGTAAATTTGCCCCTGCCAAAGTTAAGTATAACTAGTTAGATAATGACTGTGCTATTATTCTAAATTGAATGTGGATTTTTTTTTTGAAAAGTTGGAGGAAACCACATGGGAAATAAATGCAGAAACTTAGACAAAAAGCGCTCAGTTCCCTGGTGATGCATCCTTCTGAAACGTCCACAAATGGCTTGAGACAAAATATCTATGCATCTTCTTATTGTGTTTATCTAGTAAAGCTTTCTTCTTTCTTGACTTCGTTTATTTTTTTCTTCCATGTCCCCCTCTTTGCCACTGTTTGGGTGGAGATGTGTAGGTTTGTAAAGGATGAAACAAGTCAGATGATGATTACTCAAAGCATGAAACATGTCTTCCACTTGAGCACAATAAGCTCAGAAGGACTTTTCTACTGCCTGCCAGGGGGCTGAACAGACCTGTGCCATGATTTCAGGGGCTGCAGGGAATAGGCAGGTGCAATCAGCACAGGTTTTTCCTTCCAATGAGTGTGACAAAAAATAAGTTTATTGTAACAAAGTTTGGGACCTTGATTTCAAGGGGGAACATAATGCAAAGTCCCAATGGCCCACGGGTTTCCAGAAAGGAAGTTAGGCAGAAAGTCCATAGGTTGACTGAACTGTAAACTGAACTTCTGTGCCTGTGTGCACTTTGGTGACTTGTGTGCATTCCATTCATCATAACTTTACTTCTGTTTTGCATGTGTTTTTATCTCAGGCATTTTTTATTTTTTAATTTAAATTATTATAAACTTTTGAGACTTTTGCAGTTTAGAAGAACAACCTTTAGGAACTATTTTTTGATGTATTAAAAAAAATCACTTTTCACATGGTGTTGTTACGTAAAACTGAAGTAAAGCAGTGCAAATTTAGTTGGATAAAAATGAAGACAAAAAGCCAAGAGAATCAAGCTCTTTTCTTCAGTACTATAAAACAAGATAGCCTTTGTGATTGTTTCTCAGTGTTTTGGAGTAGTCTCTCACCTCTGTCAACTGAGCTGTGGTGATGCTTTCACAGATAACATGAAAACATGTTATCACTCAGTAATTTCTGACCTTATTCAAAGATATCTCTTTCTTTACTTTGTTCATCAAAAAGCTCTGTGCACTGTTGTGCAGCACCCTTGGTGCTTGCTGTACTTTGTTGCTGGTAAGCTGAATCTCCAGCACAACAGTAGGTAGCTGCTGATCAATAGCAACTGAAGGTGACACATTTCCAGAAGATGCTGGCTGTGAGCTTCTGAGCCCTCTGGAGAATGAAGTTTGGCATGACACACACGCAGAATCTTAAAATGCCTGTTTTATCCCCATTCTGTAGTCATTACTGACCATGCATCTCTGAAAGCATTCTTTTTCCACAAAGCCATGCTTACTTTAGGAACGTCAAAATGGCAGTTTCCAAAGTGAATGGGATCCAAGCAACACTCACATTCTTCTTCACAGAACTCGATGCTTGTTGCCAAAACTATTGTTTCTATCATTAGCTTTATTGCCAGTCTAACTTAATTAGCTAAATGGCATTATTTAGTGGCAAGTTCTCCAGTACATCTCCTCTAACCATTGCATATTTGAAGTAGATTCTATTCATGGAAATATTCTGGCAAGTGGGCAAAAATGAGATGGACAGAGGACAGAAAAGGAAGCTGAACAGAATGGCCCTTCCTACGGACTTTGACTGATGTGGAAATCTTTTTCATAAAGGAAATTAGGTGGCTCCAGAGGGGTAAATGCATTCTCCTAAGCATAGCACAGCATGCATAGTACCACTTAGCATGAGGCTGCTAACATACAATGGTAAATGACCGCTACAGGATTGCATTTTCTGCCAGTGCTGTTCAGTAGCATCCAATGCTTGAAAACTATCAAAGGGTGGTTTATGTACTTTGCTACACTACTTTGATGGATATCATCCCATGGCTTTCATCTGCCTTCTTTTTAATATAACTTGTAATCCTGTGACATCGACTCAGATCAGCTTTATGTAGAAGTGTCTTCAAGTTCATTCACTGTGTATTTCGCTGTTGCTTCTTTACACAGAGGGTAACTTTCATAGGTATTTCTATCTGGATGTGCCTCAAAAAATAGAGTAATGACCCTGTTAAATTTAACTCAGAAAGAAATCTTACCCTCTTGCTGCTATAAGATATGGGCAATTTTTCCAAATCCTGTTAAACATAAATTGTGTGCAGATCATCCCTGGTGTATTTGTAGGGATGTGACCAGATGTATATTTTCCACTGAGTTGTCTGTTTATCTACTTGTCTACAGTATGTATAATAAGTTCACATTGAAAACAGTTTCACATCTGTAGAGGAAATGGAAGAGTAACAGTGAATTTCAAAAAATTGAATGAAAATTTAGAAGTGTAGAACAAAACAGGTCTGGATATGGACCACCTGGAAATGTCACAGAGGTCACAGCCCACTTTCTCATAGCTGTGTCATGTGCAGAAAAGAGGGGTTTGGAACCCACAACTCAGGCGAATTATTTGAGACATCTGTGGTTTGTGCACTGGTCTTCCTGTGAAAGGACTTTCTATTTCATTGAATCAAACTTTCCGTGGACAATATCCAGTCAAGCAAGGCCTCTCACGCACCAAACACCCATCCACTGTGCTAAAGCAATCAACAGAAGGACTAGCAGCATGGGAAACTGTAATGCAAGACAGGGACTGAGCAGGAAAGACTGAGAACACTTAAAGTTCTTTCAGTAGTGCTCTCATGGACTCAGATGCTATTTTAGTAGAAAACCCTTAGTGGTCAGATTTTAAATGTTCTATTGTTTTGTCTCCACACTTTGTGCTTCATAAACTGTAGCAGAATTCTTCAGTTTTGCAGCTGGTATTGTAATTAGCAAACTAAATTACTTTTGCTTATAAACCTGTGAATCACAGCTAACTGCTAAATGCCACTGCCATAAACATGTGCTTTATTGACGTCTTAAGCCTTTTCATTGTGTGAACTCCTTTTCTTCTCTCAAACATTCCTCTGCTAGTAACAGTCACCTATCCCTACCCAAATAAATTGCTCATCAAGCAGCTCTCAACCTAGCTGAGATGGCTAGTGATCAGTGGGTTAGTAAGTAACTTTTCTCATACCCTTGTTTATATGTTAAGGGCCTAATTTAGCCTTCCTCTTTTTTGAAACTGTGACTGTGGTTGTCCCTAAAACTTCACAATACGTTTTGCTGTGTTCAGGAAATTAAAAAAAAAAATCAGTGCAGACAATTTATCTCATCTCTGAGATTCTTTTCTACTATCAGTGCCAAACTGTTAGGTAAATTTAAAATTAAAATAAAAAAACAGAAGAGAAAATCTGCTTCATGTCATCTGTGGTGATTGCATTTCATTGGTATCTGAACTCATCCCTCTGCTTATAAAGGAGATTGGATGCTTTCATATGAAAGAAATGCAGATAAAAGTTGTGGCTACCAAATCATATATATATCTGGTGAAACTCCACTGGTTTTGTCACATTCCAAGAGGGTGAATTTGTTATAATACTTTGAAAGCCATTATTAACTTGAGAAGGATTTGAAATAAAACACTTTTGTATTTACAAATACTGTGTATTGGTCACTGATAAAGAGGAAGCATATTCTGCAGAGCTATGACATTTCACCTGCCTCTCCATGTGGATGTGAGGCCATCAGAAATGGATACCTTGAATCTGCATCTCTATGTGCCTAACTATAATTACATTATAGTAATGTGTTGAAATTCAGATGCTGTGCTTGATATAAATGCAGTGCAATTTTGTTCTTTTTCAGGTCATTGGGAAGATTGATAAGGATCCAGAGAAGAATATATGTACTGCAATACCTAATTTCTGAGAGATCTGCAGAAAAACTGTATTTTCTCCTTCTTTCAATGCATTGGTAAAGGGAGGTGTCCCAGAAACTTGCAAGCCAGTCAGAGTCACTTAAAATAGTAAAGCTCTTTGAAAATACTGAGGGTAGAGAAAAGTATTAAACCCTTACTCAATAAGACATACTTATTTCTCTGACACAAGAATTCTTTTATGTTAAAGCCTGAGACACCACTTTCACACACTGCTACGCAAAACCTGACAAATAAAAACTGAACAATAAGAAAGTCTACAGAAAAGTCCCAGCCACTCTTAATACAGTAATAGAGTATTCATCTCAAAGGATGCCAAGGTTAGAGGTGAGGATTCAGTTCTCAGAGTCTCTGTCCTAGGAGACTACTAAGATACTGGATAAAAGTGTTTTGTGTGATACTGTTCAAACACACGGGAGAGTTGGCCACACTGGAAGTCCCTGATGAGACCAGACATTTAACAGCCTTACCAGGGTATAAGCACTGAGCAGTACAGTAGGATGAGACCTTCTATTATGGAGATTGCTGGACAGGGAATAAAGGTGGCCTGTGGATGTCGGTGGTAGTCCAGCAAAAGGTTTCTGAGTAACACAGTAAAGCCACAGTGTCGGTGCTTGGTTTGCAAGTCCTTTTGCAAATGTATCCTAATATGACAATAACACTGTTACAGCCCTTCTCACACCAAAATATGTTTAGAGCAGATCTCTAGCATAGAGTCTAAATTTGTTGTGAATCCTCAGCACTGCAGGCTTCATTTTTTCTTAAAGTTGCCAGATTCCACAAAACTCCAGTGTAAGCTGTTGTCCTGTTAATGTTACATATAAGGGTACGGACAAATCTTTTATTTCTAAAAAGATGAAAAAGTTGTGCTTGTCACAACTGTAAGTAGCTCTTTGTGATCCAAGCAGCACTAAAAAGAACATTTTCTTTTTCTCCCTGGTTTATCTGTATTTAAGCAGACTAAAGAGGAAATATAAAGAATATAAGAGGCTCTCAGAAGTCCATGTAGCTTGTTCAAAGATCATGAAGAAATATGTAGCAATATTTAGGAAATGACTAATACCTTCTGGAACAGAGCTTTCCTTTTCACTAAAAGGCATTTCTGTTTCCTGATTGGATTCCATGAGATGCCAGAAACATGAATTAAAAGTATGGAAATATTCCAGAATAAAAGTAAGGCTTTTCTAAGTCTTCTTAGATCTGTCTGTCTTCTCAAAGAAGTCTAGTTTCTTTCTTCACTTGAGAAATACCAGGATGAGCAACAACTAAAAATGACAACAAGAATGAAACAAATACCTAGCAAAATGTGAGCAAGAAAGGATTGCAATGCCTCTGCAGAGCCAAGTATTTAGATTAATTTTTGAAATTCTGGAATTTGTGAAATAAAGAATTATTGCTGCTCTAAGATTTAAAAGAATTTCTAAATGCCTAAAATAATTAAAAAAGGGAATTTCATTAAAGAATAAAAGTGTTTAAGTGTTCAATCTGGACAATTTGTCCCAGCTCATTCCTTTAGTGATTGAGCTATATTTAGAGGAAACATCAGAACTGAAGGTGTCAAGGAATCTACATTTATGCAGATATTCTATTTACTGCTACTCAAATATTCAGAAATTTAAATGACAAAGAGCTATAGGAAACAATGTACCAAATCTGTACACCATAAAATGGTGGTGTTGAGCTCAGTGAAACTTTTAGGTGTAAAAAGTGTCAGAATTTAATTCCATACTTTTGTCTTCAGATATCTCCAGCAGGGAAATGATTTTTTTTTTATTAATTCTTGGAGGACCTGTCTAGCCATTAGACAGAACAACTAAATGGATCAACAAGAAGCTGCAAATGGGATTTTTCTGTAGCTTTGGTATTACTGAAAATGGGATAAAACTGCCAAAGCTATTGCTTGTGTTGTAGAACAAATTCTCTCCTGATGTAAAATGATACAAATCCATTGACTGCAATGACGTTACACACAATTTATGTCAGAAAAATATGTAGCTCTTTATCCATTTATCTATAAGCTGGTTGCTGTGACTTAATTTCAAATGAATTATGTTACTGTTCTTGGTCTGTGCCCTCGCAGCACTTTATTACATAGAAGACTAGTTCAGCAGAAATAAATAAATATGTGATTTGCAGTCTCAGCAAATGTCCTAGCCAGGAACAATGGCCTCTCTGCAGTGTTCCAGACTAATTGCCCCCAATTTTCTGCTTTAACCTTCATATGCAATACTATTCTCCTCATTCTTTTTCCACCCAGTCCTCATGTTCAGATTTTGTCCAGTGTCAGCACAACTTAGGTATTCAAATTCCTTTAGAGTATAGCTTCCTCTATGTGACCCTCAGTGATCATAAGAAGCATGTGTTACATTTCAGAAAGTGCATTACTTAAGAAAAGGATATGCTTTAAATCTTTCCTTCTTAAGCTCTTGCCCAGAATTTTCGTGTTTGATAGTATACCCTAACATTTATGGTAACAAATGCTGTCATTATAATTGTGTCTTATGCTCACTAGTATATCATCATCCAATATTTTTCTAATTTCACAGTCAAAACCTGCCATCAAATATCATAAGCAGTTTAACTGATATTAATACAAGTAGGAAGATTTTTGAGCTTATTTTAAGGCTGATTGGCAGCAACTTTCTGTCCAAAAACTGAATGCAGTAGTATGAAGTTAATGATAAGCATTAATAAACCATGCTCGAGGTAATTTCTTAGGTACTAAGGACTTTTTGATGATTAGTGAACATGTCTGAAAATTGTTCTAGTCACCTACTTAACAGCCTGTGGCTTTGGAAGGCATTAATCCAGAACATTGACTTCATTTTATCATTAAGTCTTCTACATTATAGGAAGTTGTTTGTGAGGCCTATTGGATTCAGTGGTGTACAGGAAGGATGTAATTAAAGAATCTGTAAGTAGTTAGTTTCAGTTAGAAATAAGTATTTTGTTCCCAGCTACTTACTTTAGGAAGCACCTGCTGAATTTAACAGAATTGGTTCCCACAGTCCAGCTGTATTTCTGCTGAACAGTTCAACCAGATGAGGAGCCATAGTCTATGACCTTTGTGTGCTTATTCACTATGAGAAACCGTGGACCATTCTCTTGAATACAATACATAGGTAAAAGTAAAATAAATGTCCACAAAACCCATGATATTTGTGAAATGGAACTGTGTTGTTGCTGAAATCTTTTATTAAGTCTCGTATTAGAACAAAAAGCACATTTTTTATGCACATACAGGTTTTAGGTAAATATTCCTGATGGGACTTGCCTCTATCTGCTCTATGTTGAAAGTCAAATTTTAAGTTATCTATTGTTGATATGTTTTTCAAACATGCCCCTCTTTTCCTTTATGTTTCCTCATCTTGCCCTGTTCACCTGCTGAGCCAGTCTGGACTGGGGGAATCTTTTTCTCAGTTCCTACCTTTTGGATCATAACTCTATCTTCTTTACTGCACCATTAAAATGACTATAATGTATTTGCATGGTGGCTTATCTGACCTGGTGTACTCCTTCTTGTGTCCCCTGTGGACACTTAAAAAAGAACCATTATGAAATAAGATTATCACTGTGGAAAATTTTACTCCTAGTCTCATTTAGTTAACATTGATATAACTTTTGATAAACTCAAGAGGAACAAAATAGAGTCTTGCATCATCTTTCTCATATTGTATGCAGTTCTGTGTCTCTGGGGTGCTCCCAAACACAGAAGCACAGTATAATGTTGTATTTCCTTTAGTCTTTGTGTTCAAGGTCTTGATAAGTCTTTTCCTTCCATCCTTTGTCAGTGCATCAGGCTGTATATTATGGGTAATCTTTTGTAGGCATATCTGGATTCAGCAGAGCTGAAAAAATTCCTATATATCTTTTCTGGGAGGGGAAATTTTGTAGATGTTTTTTATCTTTAAAACAGTTTTTAAAAAGATTATTCTAGGATGTTTCTGATAAATTCTTAAGAGTATTACATTTCTTTCAGAGAAACATATTTGAAAAATCAAAAAAAAATTTTTCATTGTAGATTGTTGATATTGCATTTATATAATTGTTCTAAATGTAGTCAAATGTATTTTAAAATGAAATTATATTGAAGTTTTAGACATGTCAACGTATTCATGATACTACTCCTGTACTTCAATTGATGTGACTTGCACATCAAACATCTTTCTTTGGCTCTACCCTAATGTTCTCCCTCTCCCTAGGGCTCACTAAGGCATGTGCCTCTTCTTTCCTGCCTGTGCCCCACACCTGACTGCAGCAAATCCTGTCTCTTTTCACTAACACACTGGATACATTATTTGTGCTGTACAAATAAGTCAGTGTCCTGACCAGAATGAGTGAGGGACAAGCATACCTGTAGTGCAATAACCTGTGTAAAAATACAGAGTCCCAGTACACCAAGAACCATTTGAAAGTTTGACATTAAACAATTTTTGCAATGTTGCTACTGACTTCAGGACAGCTATTCAATATGTTTGCTCTGCAGGAAATCATGCACATGAAAATATTAACTTACAGAATCATAGAATCACAGAACAGTTTGAGCTGGAAGGATCCTTTAAAGGCCATTTAGTCCAACCCCCCTGCAATGAGCCTGGACATCTTCAAATAGATCAGGTTGATCAGAGCCCCATCCAACCTGTCCTTATGCAATATTCATCTGAAGAATGTGCAGAATATTCACAGAATCACAGAATCACAGAAGTTCAAGACTGGAAGAGACCTATAAGATCATCAAGTCCAGTCGATGTTCTAACTGTTCACTAGATCATGGCAGCAAGTGCCACATCCAGTCTTTTTTTGAATTCTTCAAGGGATGATGACTCCACCACCTCACTGGGTAAATGATTCCAGTATCTGACCACTCTTACTGTGAAATATTTGCTTCTTAATTCTAACTTACATCTCGCTTGACGCAACTTGAGATTGTGTCCTCTTGTTCTATCTGTTGTTGCCCGGAGAAAGAGGCCGACCCCCAGCTCACCACAGCCACCCTTCAGGAAGTTGTAGAGAGCGATGAGGTCACCCCTGAGTCTCCTTTTCTCCAGGCTGAGCAACCCCAGCTCCCTCAGTCGCTCTTCGTATGGCTTGTGTTCCAAGCCCCTTATTAGTCTCATTGCCCTCCTCTGGACACGCTCAAGTAACTCCATGTCCCTCCTAAAGCGAGAGGCCCAGAACTGGATACAATACTCCAAGTGAGGCCTCACCAGTGCTGAGTACAGGGGAAGAATGACCTCTCTGTTCCTGCTGGCCATACCATTTCTGATACTGGCCAGGATGGCATTGGCCCTCTTGGCTACCTGGGCACATTGCTGGCTCATATTCAATCGACTGTCAACCAGCACCCCCAGGTCCCTTTCCACCTGAGCACTGTCCAGCCATTCCGTCCCCAGCTTATATCGGTGCAGGGGGTTATTGTGGCCGAAGTGCAATACTCGGCACTTGGACTTATTGAAGTTCATCCCGTTTGATTCTGCCCATGCGTCTAACCGTTCCAAATCTCTCTGGAGAGCCCTACACCCCTCTAGCAGATCTACACTCTTTCCCAATTTCCTTTTTTTCCCAATTCCTTTTTTTCCCCTCTGTACATTATTCTTTATTAGAGATTTAAATATCACTATATGAAAAGTTTGTTTTTGCTATTGTGGTAAAAAAAAAAAAAAGTTTAAGAATGCTTTTATTTCATTGCATTTTTTATAAAGGTGTGATATTTATACTTTAAGCTAATATTGCCAAAATAACCCAACCAGTTCATGCTAAGTTTAATAAGTTAGAACTATGGAAATTCTGCATGGAACAAAATAAATTTCCCTACTTTACAAGAAATCTCCTTGTTTTAGAACAATTTAAATTACAAGTTTTAAATATTTGTTTCATTGATACAGGATGGTTCTTGTAAATTAATTTGGCAAGAAAATGTTATTCCCCTTATATTCCAGGCAGTTTCTTCCAAACCTACCATTTCTGTCCACCCAGCCCTCACTAGTTTTCAAATATACACTCACTGTAGGTCAAGTTCTACATTTGGCTTTAAGCCTGGGACTCTCTTGACAGCCTCCTACATAGAAGGTGATTGTTGACTTTAATTTTTTCTGTAGGTATGACACCAATATCAAGAGGGTTAATTTGTTACGCTAAAAGTGTGTGTGAACTTAGTCTGTCAAGTTTTTTCCAAGTCTGAACTCCTATAAATATTCTTGACATTAAGTATGAAATATGTGGCTGCCTTGGAACAGATACTTCATTTCTGTATTCGATCAGAAAGTCCTTTTTGTTTACAGTTTTCCTGAGTTTTCTTGAGTGGCCAATTATACTGAATATATAGTGAGAACATGTTTTAAAATCCACCAAATTCTGTGCTGTTGCTCTATTTTCAACACAGCTTAATTTGGCCCCTTGGCTCATGCATTCTTACAGGCTTTCTGTACAAAGTAGCCTAACTCTTTTCTTCCTAGTGTAAGATTTATCTGCTCTAGTTTTGGCATTTTTAAAAGAAAAAAAAATTTCTCTAACCTGCCCTATTTCTTTCTTTACAATCAGTGAAGAAAAATGGATACTTCAAGGGAATTATTTTTCTCATCCTAAGATTGGTATCTAGCATGGGTCAGATGGATTTCTCTTTGGAGGTGCCAATTTCTTTCTAGTTACTATCAAGGGAACTTAGGGTGACTGACTCACTCTTATGTCTGTAACTTTTAGTTGTCTGAAGGTATGTGACATAAATTGTTCTTTCTTATCATAACATTGTCTGAGGATGTGAATAATTAATTATCTTCAGAAAATATTACCTTGAAGACAATAGTGTTTTGACTGAGACACAAAATGTTGAAGATAATTCAGTGTACATATGTTTGAATGTTTTGTGCTGCTCTGGCAGAATCTTGGGAGATTTGATGAAAGAAGCAGAGTGAGCACTGGTGCATTACCTGTACTACTGGACACATGTAACCAGGATTTTATACAGAAAAGTAAAGTTTTCAATTATATTAATAGAATTAACCTCATTTAATGCTAGAAAATATCCATGGAGACCTCTATATGTGTTTTAGCCTTTTTAGGCTCCTTTTCTAATCAAGAGATAGAAATAAGACCTTTCAAGGTACAATACTTCTGACCTATTTTAGATGTTCACTTTAAAATGAGTTGAACAATGGTTCAAAAGTTTCTGGTTTTCTCCACTGATTTTAAAGCAAGAATGGTGAGTCTTGCTGGGATGAATTCAAGTGCAGAGATCAAATTTATTCCTCTGTTATTCATAAATAGATCACAAGGAGAAAATAGATTCAAACAGCTTCAAGGGGACAAAAAGCTGTGCTGTGAAATCTTAAAACTGTTTAGTGGCCTTCAGCTTTTTAGTGTCACATAATGCTAATTGTTGTTGTGACATTGGACAAATATTTATGGCTCAAATGTGACATTTATTGATAATAAAGTCAACTTTATTAAAAATTGTATAAAGACAATTATTCCACACACTGTTACCTATTACATTATTTTTTTTTTAGAAAAGAGCTCTAGAACTAATTTACAGTGCTGGTAGAAAATTAATAACTAGATACTGAGATTATTTTGTTAATATCTCAAGATTTTGAATATAGATGCACATTATCATAAATACTTCTATTTATAAAATTATCTTTGCAGATTTTGCATCTTGGTTACTGGAATTGTTTTCTCTATGAAAGCTTCTTCCTTTTTCAGTGCTATAGGCATATTCTCATTCTGTATGAGTTGTATTATTTCTTCTTCCTAAATTTGAGGAATTTATTGCTTTTATTGTTCTAAAATCCTTCATCAGCCTGAAATGGGTGAGAACATTGGCATGTTATTGTTTTTTGTTCTTTATTTGAAGTTCATATAGATATATAAGTATACTTAGGAATAAAATATTTTCCTTTTTTATCTCTTGCAAGAATATTGCTATGTGATCCTTTAAGTAATTTTACCTTCTGTTTCCAGATATCTTTCCTTTTACTTTTGTATACTGTTCCCACAACCAATTGCTCAGCCTCTTCAAGTCAGCCTATAGACTTCTCCCTCACAGTGTCTTCATTTTTTTTTTTAAGACAACAATTTTACTCATATCTGTACTTATATATGTGCTGAGAAAATCTTGACAAGACAGAATAAAAGTGTAAGAAAACTAAATAAAGTGGTGACTTTATTCTTTTTACAGTGGGACTTGTATACATTTTTTTGTGTTTGAGTATTAATTTATGAACAGGATATTATTTTGTTTTGAGGAGTGCAAAGAAACCTTGCTTTTCGTAGTCTACGAATTGATGCATCTAGGCTCTGGTGATACAATAAATAACAATAATGTGACATTAAGAGAGAATATGGTCTAGGGTCACTTGTGAGGTCCACTGTCACTCACTAAATGAAAGTGATTGAGAGTCTGTTAAATAGGGTGACATATGAGAGCACAGCGTTTCTCCACTTTACTAAATTTTTGGAAAAAAAGATGCCAAGAGACAAGAAAAGATTTTTCCACAATACAGAACAAGGTGGAGAGGATTATACAAACCACTGAGTGATTTTTATTTTAATCTCTCTCTGCTATTTCTATCACTCCACTGGATCCTTATAGACAAGTTACAAAAAATTACATGACCAGCAATCTGTGGAAAATGCAATAAAATATTTTCTTATTTTTGCTTGGAAGAACATTAGGCCACCAGGAAGAATGAAACTGAAGGATAGGAGAGTAATTTTTTTCCATTTGTATATATTACTTTTTTTTTTTTTTTTTATACCTGGAGATTAAGAAACGACTGATGAGGTGCAAATTAGGAAAAGTGAGCATGACAAAAACTGCCACCATATGTGGATATGCATCCCCAAAGCACATGGTTTATCACTTGCCTTAAATTTGAGTTGAATAATTTAATAGGTGAGCACACATGCACAGGAGAAGTGGCCCTAGGGAGTGAGGTGAGCAGCACTCACCTCTGCTACACCGTGGCTTGGGCTGGTGACACAGGCACCTCATACAAGCCTGAGGCTAGACTTGGTTGAGGTGCCTGTGTCACCAGCCCAAGTCACAGTGTAGCAGAGCATGCACAGCATTCCTGAAGTGCACACAGAGCATGGACCTTCTCTGGAGACTAGCAGCTGTGGGCACTTCCACTGAAATGCAGGGCCAGAGGAAAGGTGTCCCTTTCCTTTTTACTCAGCCAAGCAGCTTCCAGCTCAGGCAATTTGCAGTTTATGTAGGAAATGAGAAACTTATTGTCAGTCTTTTTCCCTGCTTAGTATTTATATATACCTGTGCCTTTCTCCTGCTCCAGTTTTCTGGTGAGGGAAGAGCCCCAGCAGTTTGCCTTTTCATGGATGTTTCCTGCTATTGCACCCTAACCAAAGTACAAAAAGATGTGGGATATCTGGAACCAAATGGAGGCAATTCAGAAACCTGGACTATGAGATGAGTGAATGGTCGCTGATAAAAACAGATCAGCTTCCAAATCCTTATGCCTTGCATTGTTTATGCATTTCACACTGCGTGGTGATTAGAAAATCAGAAGCAAGCTGGTGAGGACCAGAACCCAAATTGCTCCACACTCAAGCAGAGGACACAGAACCTGAATGTCAAGTGATTTTTCTCTCCTCACTTGCCACAAGTCTTGCATTTCTTTTCATATACTCAAACAGTTACAAATGAAAGCAAAACTTTGCACTCAGGCAGACTAAACTGCGTATGAATTTCTTTCAGGTGAGTTTCAAACCCAGCACGGATCGCTTACTGGGCAAATGCACATAGCTACTAAGGTAGTATATCCAGTCAGAGACCACCACTGACATCTACTCTTTAACAAATACAAGCCTGCTCAGCTAAGCCTCCAAACTGTCAAGAATGGACCTAAACTGTGATTCTAGATTGAAAGAGGCTACTTATCCCTGAGAAGAACTTCTGCATACAGAGGTATGCGTGGAGTGTTACCTATTGACTGGCTTTATGCAGCTCCTTTATGATTGCAAAATAGTTTTGTAGATCATCTTTCTCAGGACATATTTAGTCATTTCAGAAGAGTCTGAGAAGGGGCTTGAGTCAGGATCTGTGAGCCATTCACTTAAAACAAGCTGTCTGTATCTGGCATGAAGTGAGGTCAGTAGGGTCAGGTCATGATGTTCACAGAATCACGGAGTATTCTGAATTGGAAGGGATCCATTCCTCAGTGATCCTCAGGATCATCGAGTCCAACTTTTAGCCCTGCACAAGACATCCAAAGAGTCACACCATGTGCCTGAGAGCACTGTCCAAGTGTCTTGAACTCTGTCAGGCTTGGTGCTGTGATCACTTTCCTGGAAAGCCTCTTCCAATGCCCAACCACCCTCTGGGTAAAAAATCTTTCCTGATATCCAACCTAAACCTTCTCTGACAGAGTTTCAGGCCATTCAGTGTGGTTCTGTCACTGGTCACCAGAAAGAGATCAGCATCTGCCTTTTCTCTTCCCCTCATGATGAAGTTGTAACTGCAATGAGGCGTCCCCTCAATCTCCTCTTCTCCAGGCTGAACAGACCAAGTGATCTCATCTGCTTCTCATACAGCTTCCCCTCGAGCTATAGCTTCCCCTCACCATCTTTGTTTCCCTCCTTAGGACACCTTCTAACAGCTTTATATCTTTCTGACATTGTAACACCCAAAACTGTCATCAGCACTTGAGGTGAGGCCACCCCAGCCCAGAGCAGAGCAGGACAGTCCCTTCCCTTGCCCAGCTGGTGATGCTGTGCCTGATGCACCCCTGCACGTGGCTGACCCTCCTGGATCCAGGGCACTGCTGACTCAGGTTCAACTTGCCATTGAAAAGGACCTTGCTGGTCATAGATGTTGTATAGGTACTAACCAGCATTGCACTGGTGCTTTACATTCCTCTAATCAACTATGTCTCCTTCTTTCAATCTTTGCAGCACTGACACCTCAAGGGGTACAACAACAAATTTCCTGAAAGGGGTAAACACTCAATACTGGGATTCATGTCAATTCATGTCAACCATAATTACTTTATGTATGTGTGTGTGTGTGTGTGTGTGTGTGTGTATCCAGTGACTCCTCAATCTACTAATTCTGATGGCAGTACAGTTCTAGGACTCAGTATAGTCTGCTGCACCATTCATAACTGAGTTAAAGGAAAATAAAAGTATTTTTTTACTTTAGCAGCTTGATAATAATACAGGGTTTAATTGAACTCACTGCAGCAGAATTTCTAATTCTGAAATAAAAAGGGAAAAGTCAGGGATCTTAAATTTTTGTTAATAGATCCTAATGAATCACCCTGAAATAGCCGGCTCAAACAAGTCAGAACACTGTCAGCCAGCTCAGTTTGCCAAGAATCCATTTCTCTTCTAAGAGATAAATGAGGTTCCTCAGTGTGGAGAATGCAGAGTGCTAGTGTTATGCCCTTTTATTTTAGAGTTGATTTATTCCAGTTGCAATGAAAGGTCACAAATTTCAGTGTTCCTTTTTTTGTTTCCTTCAGTTCTTTCAAATGAAATTTTCTTGAGTAAGGGTAATACGACATCTGAGAGTACACTTTGTGTCAGTCAGTTCTCCTACCATTATCTTTGTGATTCAAATGACCATTATTAAGATATAATTTAATTTTTGTCATTAATAATATCTATATTCTAAAGTCCTATCTAAAGTCTAGTGAGCTAATACAAAACTTCTGGATCACTTTGGGGTATTTTGAATCAATCCTTGTGTTACCTATCACCCCTGATGTTTTTCAACATGGCCCTTGTATGTTGACCTTATCATGTCAACGAATTCCTAGGGAAAAAAGAGTCAATAAGAGTCTATCTGCCAGCCAGGTGACATTAGCTGGTATGACATTGTATTCTGAAAATGCCACTTGGTCTTAACTTTGGAACAAAATCAAATTCAAATGCTAGCTGATAATTAAAACTTTCAATGTTGGAATGCCACATAAGGAAGAACTTATTAGGAATACATAATCAAGTTGTATTCTTTATCCTGAAGAATGGAATTATAGATTGTGATCATGAATGTGATTGGAGATAGGTTACAAAATCAGCTTCAGAGCTATGAAAGAAAGGAGATCTGAAGGATCATGTAAAATTATTCTACATTATGCTCTTATTTAACTTAATAGTGACAAGCAGAAGAAAGGGTTGGGGGTAGGAAATCCCAGAAGTGAAGGACTGATAAAATTTCAAAACCTGTTTATCATAATTTTAAAAATCTGGACTAGGGCTTAATGTTAAATAAACCACGTAAGACATAATAGTCTTCAGAAATATGGGGCAAACGAAGATGCTCTAGGAAAGATATAAGGTGGAAAATTTCCATTTGCATCTTGAACAAATGTTAAGGTTTGCCTAAAATACAGAATCCCCTGAAAGGACATTGTCTTCAGGATACCTAGTTTCATTCTTATCTGTGATTCTAGATATCTTGAGATGAGTCATTTCTTGAGCCGTTTTTTTTGAAGTCTATAGAAGAGTGAAAATGGAAATTGCAATGACAATGTTTTTAAGCATAGTTTGGTCAAAATATGAGAAGAACACAATAAAAATTAGCAGCTATAGAGCTCAAACTGTGAAACTGTGACTTTTCTGCACAGGTTGCAGATCCAGTGAATAACAGAAGAAATAATCAAATGGCACCAGATATCTTAAGTACAGAGAACAATTTTCTCTGTAATTAAGATGTCTGGTACTTCAGAGAACAATTTTCCAAAATTAATTTTGAATATTTGAAATTACCTGTTGCTGGGTTTGCTATGTATATCATTAGCAATACATTCTAAAGCTTCACTTTAACATTTTTTTGTTCAGTTAAAGACTGTTCTTTGTGTTCAGTTCACTGACTTACTCAATTCAGTTCTTTCTCAATTTTACTTAACTTCTGACTTGGAGACTGTCTTGTTCCTCCTCAGCTTTTTTTTCTTTAGGCTAAAACAGAGAAAAAAGAAATTTTTGTCATAAGATACACCATTTGGGTATTTGATCATCCTTGATTTTCCTCTTTTAGACTACCACCAATTAGTCCACCTTTTTGAGGTCTGGCACAGAAATCCTATTGTTCTTAACCAGGGTTGTGTTTGTCAATGTGTTTGCTCAATATCAATGCAGTTCTTGTTACTATACCAAACAAAAGACAAGTAGTAAGACAATTTCCTAAGGTTACTTTGTTAGTGAAACTTGTGCAACTCTTGCTAAAAGTCTTTCAATTTCTCAAATCTTTCTAATAACCCTAAAGGGTACACATGACCTTATTTATTTCTTTAAATTTTATGATGTTCATAGTTCATTTATGCATTGTCTGAAATAAGGCCCAAATTCTGACATTGAGTCATCTTCTATTAGAACAAGGAAGCCCTTATAACTTCTTTTGTTCACAATATGCAGAAATCCAAAATCCGTTTCGTGCAAGTGAAGTCAAAATCCAGCATTTTAACTGTAACTGTGCCCTTTGCTATAATATTCATAGCTTTTTATTATTTTTAATAGAATTCCTTATGTTAGAATTTGGCTTAAAAATGTAAGTTATTTAACAGATATAATTAGGTTGCTAAGCATTAACAGTTAATTATCATATTAATAAACAGTTATTACTCTCGTTCTATACTGAACCATGCCAAAGCAGCATTATTATGTATGCATTGCTCTTAGGCAACGTAATTGTCCTTAAAGGAAATCATTACAATTTAAATGAAATTGGGAGCTACTGGTTAGGGATGGCTGTAGGGCATGCACAGTACATACTAAGCAAGGAACTGTAATTTCCCCATATCACATCTCTTCAGTAATTTCACATCACAGGGTTATCTGTGTTTAGTTAAGAGGAAAACAGTTTATTTTTGCCTTGCAATTTTACAAGGGCATTATTTAACCAAGGACAAGCCAGTCCCTAAAAGGAAGGTAATGCAGAGTCACTGAATCTTAGATTTTAATATGGGTTAGTAAACTGTTACCATGACCACTTTGACCACGATTTAAAACTTGTGTTTCAGACTATATTTCTAAGGAATGGATTTGCTGTGGCACTAGCAGGTGCTGCCCAAGCAATGTGAAGCATAGAATGAAGGCTAGAAGCACAGCCTAAAGGCTAGAAGCACCCCAAGTAACATCCAACGTAAAATATATCTCTGTACAGAAATAACTGTCTCTTTTTGCTGACTAGATTTTTGCTTGCTTTTGCATATTCTTTGTGTCTAAAAGGTACACTAAGGATGTGTTCTCCTCTATGACATTTTTTTGTCATATGAAGGTTAATTGTTTGACTTAATCTCTTTGACATCTGTTAAAATACAAGGAATTTGAGCATTAGTTCCTGGTATTTTCTTAGACTGATAACTAATTAATGTTTTGCACTGCTATAAACCTTTCCTTAGTTTCAGTAAATGACTCACATTTACAAAAAGGTTATATCATGCGTGGGTGCTAAGGATTTTTCAGATGAATTAGTCAAAAACTCAATATTAACTTTATTAATAAGTATTATTTGATAAATATGACACATAGCAAATGATGTGTCTCATAAAGTACTATAACAGAAAACAATCCCTAGCCTGTCAGAAGCAAGGCATTAAAACTTTATTTTTTGCAAAATGAATGCCAAAATAGCAAAGACAATTCCTCTAACCCATATTAACAACAAAATTCTGCCTTATGTTTGATTCCTCATACAGTTTGAACTCTTTTCCTTCCAAATATATTAGGCTAAATTAGAAGTGACTCATCAGTACCCAGTTGAATTGTGTCAATATAAAAACAGAGCAGTGATAACGATCAAGACCAATACACACAAATTGAAACCAAGCATCTTTGAAAAGAAGCTCTTTGTCATGCCTTTAATATGAGCTTTTAAAGGTGAAATTCTTCCTTCCTTGTCCCCGGGGTCAACCAGGAATACTGCTTTGAGTCCTTGACATAAACAAGAACAGAGTCTGACCTCCTTTCTGCAGAGGCTGCTACTACCTGCATCCCAAGAATGTGACTTTCTGAATACATGTGACTTTCTGAATACATACTTACATTGCTTTTAAGAAGCATTAAAAATGACTTTTTTTTTTAATATTGAGAGCTTCTGTCAGTGGCATTCCTTATTTCCAGCTTCATTGGCATTTGAAGCCTATAATTTATGCTAGGATGTGAATGTGTGACCTTACACAACAGCCTCGACATTCCCGGGTTTTAACTTGTGCAATTGGATTGCTTGTAAAGGAAGGTCATCAAGGCTGTCAGGGAGGGGTTATGGCATTGCCATAGTTGGCATGAGGTAGGGAGAAATAACTTGTGATTAGACATGTGCCACTGCCAAAAAAGCCAGCTGAACTGGGTTCAGCTCACTGCTCTGAAATAGACAATAGACTCCTGGCTGTAGTATTGCAATCACTCCGATACTCATTGTGCTACCAAAATGCATTAGGGACTTATAGAGAATATGAACAGTTCACAGCACATGTTCTTAGGCCTTTTGGCCACCACATCCCCATTTAATTACAAAAGTCCAGGCTTGGAGATAAATTCCAGATTTTTTTGCATCAAATCAAAGACCTGGGCAGTAAATTCTAGTCATGGAACTAAATACTGATAGAGCTACTTGATGGGATTTGATTCAAGATTTTATTCCAGAAGGAATTGCACATTTCTATCTCATTCCTTAGGAGCATGTATGGCTCATGTGCATCTGTTTACGGTCTCCCACTTGATGTTATAATCAGGTCTTTAGATTGAATGAGATGGCAGTACTATAATACAAGGTTCAGATAAGTTGGGAATGCTTAATTTGAAGCCAGAAAACTCTATATAGGGAACCCTGGCAAATAAGAAGCATAATTAACTTGATCCTCTGGAAGGACAAGAGGTCATCTTGTGAAAAATGCAGGCTATCAATACTGTCCAATGAGCTATAGGAGACACAAGGAAGGATGGGTGATGAATAATGGCTGAAGAGGAAAAGCTTTTCATGATAATGAGAGAATATCTGTTGTCAAAACATCCTGAGGTGGAAATGTTAACAAATAACATTGGTCTATTATTTGCCATTATGGATCAATCTTCCACTCCCATTATTTTAACTTCCAGGTCAGTTTTTACATTTGGTATTTCCTGTTCTTTCTAAAGTAAGAATTATTACCAAAGATACAGTATTTATTGTTTATCAGACCTAGTCAGTCAAGATAATTTCCCCCAGTTTTCCAGAGAGAGCTTGACCTAAAATTTCTTTTTGATTTACAGGAAATACACTTAACTAAATAACAGTACAAGAAGTAGTTTATAAGCAACAACCCCTGACAAAAGGTAGCATAAGTAGAAGGGAAGTATTTGTGTGGAACAGCATATCCCTTTTTCTCTGGAGGAATGTTGCAGTGCTTCTTGTTTCCTGTAATAGTGCATCATAGTCACATTTGGGACAGTATTACCAGTCTTTCATAGGAGTACCTGCATGAAGATTGTACATTATCAATTATCCTTGATTTTGATATGACTAATATGGAGTTTTTTTCTTCTCTATGAAAGTATGAGTCAAAGGATAACCTCAGTAATCAATAATGACTGTTACTAGACAACTTCCAAAAATCTGAGTGTGAATATACTTATTAACTGGTTTTAGTGAATGTAAGTTAGACTAAGTTGTACCAGTCAGCAAACTGTACAGATATATTTCTTTTAACCCCAAGAGTTACTAAAGAAAAATACAACCAACAATAAAACTAATTAATATTTCATCAGATTAATGCTGTGGGACACTCTATGCACAAATCATCATCTGTGACTTTTCTGCAGAGGTATAAAAAATAGCATATGATATTAACTCTGAATCCTAGTGATGATTGACTGCAAATATAATGGATTTTCTTCCTTTAAATGTCATCAACAGCACTTAATTTCTTTGAGAAGTAGACATACTAATCTAAGTCTAAGCAATACTTCTCTTAAGGATTCTTTTTTTTCTGCACTTGTATTTGCATAATTTTCCTGGAAGACATTAAAATTATAATATTGATAATATTTTTCTAATTGAATTTTAGAATGCTTTTATTTTGCAATCTAATGATTTCTTTTAAGGTTTTTTGTCCAGCTAATACTATAATACTTTGTAGCTTATTCTGCAACAAAATTTCCATGCAAAAGCCTGATTTTTCTAGTTCTTTAATTTTAGAATCCTAAAAACTATTCTTCTTTTTAGATAGTTGAATTTCTACTGTATCTGAATGGAGCTAAGTAGTGGGTATTTGTGTCAATCCTAAACATCAAAGCTGTTAGTAGACTTCTAAAAAAAGTCTTTCAATTTTTCCTTCTAAAAGGTGAGAAAGCTGGAAAAGAGGAGAGAGAAACTTTGTATGCCAATGTAGCTGAGACCCATCCACAGGATCAGAAAGCAGTGATTGAAATCTAGTTTCAGACTGCACTAGGACTTAATTGTGAGAGACAGAACTATGCGCCTGCTCTGAGCAAGGATTGATGGGGCAGGGGGAGGTCTCACACCTGTTACCTGGTAGAAACTGTCCTCAGACAAAAACTTGTTGCCAATGGGGGTTTTCTGTGGAGAACTGACTATATATAATAATCATTTATGTTGTAGAACTGATCATATACAATGTTGCAACATATTAGCTATCACCATTAAAATACATCACACTCTGAATGCAAACAGTGGAACATTTTGAATTTGAAAATTGCAT
This sequence comes from Ammospiza caudacuta, assembly GCF_027887145.1. Taxonomy (NCBI): domain Eukaryota; kingdom Metazoa; phylum Chordata; class Aves; order Passeriformes; family Passerellidae; genus Ammospiza; species Ammospiza caudacuta. The sequence goes on from NC_080594.1 coordinate 67,876,395, forward strand.
GAATTAGTTTAGTTAATACTTAGAGATGTATTTGTTGGCAGTGAATACCATACACTTTTAACTCCTATATTGCTCCTAGTGTTTTGCCATGCTTGGAGGAGCAGGGTGATGTGCTGGTAAAAGCAAATGCCATGGAAGCAGTGGAGAATAAGCAAGGAGAATGCATCAAAGTGGAGGAGACAGGATTACAAAAACAAATTCTGCATGGTTTAGAAACTAAGGAAACACGGCAACTAAGAAGTTAACCTGAGAAACCAGAACAAGAAAGGGCATTCCAACACATCCCTGTTACAAGAAACATAAGACAAAACTTTCAAAATTAAATTATGCATTTATGATTTCCTTCCTTCCTTCCTTCCTTCCTTCCTTCCTTCCTTCCTTCCTTCCTTCCTTCCTTCCTTCCTTCCTTCCGCCACTTCCTTCCTTCCGCCACTTCCTTCCTTCCGCCACTTCCTTCCTTCCGCCACTTCCTTCCTTCCTTCCTTCCGCCACTTCCTTCCGCCACTTCCTTCCTTCCTTCCTTCCTTCCTTCCTTCCTTCCTTCCTTCCTTCCTTCCTTCCTTCCTTCCTTCCTTCCTTCCTTCCTTCCTTCCGCCACTTCCTTCCTTCCGCCACTTCCTTCCTTCCGCCACTTCCTTCCTTCCTTCCTTCCGCCACTTCCTTCCTTCCGCCACTTCCTTCCTTCCTTCCTTCCTTCCTTCCGCCACTTCCTTCCTTCCGCCACTTCCTTCCTTCCTTCCTTCCTTCCGCCACTTCCTTCCTTCCTTCCGCCACTTCCTTCCTTCCTTCCTTCCTTCCTTCCTTCCTTCCTTCCTTCCTTCCTTCCTTCCTTCCTTCCTTCCTTCCTTCCTTCCTTCCTTCCTTCCTTCCTTCCTTCCTTCCTTCCTTCCTTCCTTCCTTCCGCCACTTCCTTCCGCCACTTCCTTCCTTCCGCCTCTTCCTTCCTTCCGCCACTTCCTTCCTTCCGCCACTTCCTTCCGCCACTTCCTTCCGCCACTTCCTTCCTTCCTTCCTTCCTTCCTTCCTTCCTTCCTTCCTTCCTTCCTTCCTTCCTTCCTTCCTTCCTTCCTTCCTTCCTTCCTTCCTTCCTTCCTTCCTTCCTTCCTTCCTTCCTTCCGCCACTTCCTTCCGCCACTTCCTTCCTTCCTTCCTTCCTTCCTTCCTTCCTTCCTTCCTTCCTTCCTTCCTTCCTTCCTTCCTTCCTTCCTTCCTTCCTTCCGCCACTTCCTTCCTTCCTTCCTTCCTTCCTTCCTTCCTTCCTTCCTTCCTTCCTTCCTTCCTTCCTTCCTTCCTTCCTTCCTTCCTTCCTTCCTTCCTTCCTTCCGCCACTTCCTTCCGCCACTTCCTTCCGCCACTTCCTTCCGCCACTTCCTTCCGCCACTTCCTTCCGCCACTTCCTTCCTTCCTTCCTTCCTTCCTTCCTTCCTTCCTTCCTTCCTTCCTTCCTTCCTTCCGCCACTTCCTTCCGCCACTTCCTTCCGCCACTTCCTTCCGCCACTTCCTTCCGCCACTTCCTTCCTTCCGCCACTTCCTTCCTTCCTTCTGCCACTTCCTTCCTTCCTTCCTTCCTTCCTTCCTTCCTTCCTTCCTTCCTTCCTTCCTTCCTTCCTTCCTTCCTTCCTTCCTTCCTTCCTTCCTTCCTTCCTTCCTTCCTTCCTTCCTTCCTTCCGCCACTTCCTTCCGCCACTTCCTTCCGCCACTTCCTTCCGCCACTTCCTTCCGCCACTTCCTTCCGCCACTTCCTTCCGCCACTTCCTTCCGCCACTTCCTTCCTATAATTTTCAGAGCAGCTGGAGGAAATCAACCCACTGTATGCTTGAATGCTCCCTGGGCAATACAAATGAGTCATCAATGAGTTTAGTGTGCAGCAGGAGAAAGATGATACTGGTACAAAATGTTCCGGTGTGTATTTCTGTAGTGTCTAGCATAATGCTCCTGACTGAGGCCTCTGGGCATTCCAGTGATGTAAATATTAACTAATAATAATAAAAGGACAAGCACTTTATTTGCATCCATGTTGCCATCTGTTGTGTAGACTGAATCAATATCAAGTATATGTTCAGCTTCATTTACTTTTTTCTAAGCTGTACACTTCATTTGCTGCAAAAATCCTGACAGTTTGAAAAGTTCCCAGTAAATTTTTAGCATTGAAAGACATTGTCACTGTTTTTTAAATCTTCTTGCTAATCAGCAGTGGCTGTAAGCTGCAATTAGAAATTACATATTGATTTAGGGCAACAAAGATGGTTGGGGAACAGGAGCATGTCTCTAATGAGGAAAGGCTGAGGGAGCTGGGCCTGTTCAGCCTCAAGAAGAGATGACTGAGAGCGAACCTCATCACTGTCTATCAGTTCCTGAAGGGAGGGTGTCCAGAGGATGGAGCCAGGCTCTGCCCAGCGTTGTCAAGCAATAGGACAAGAAGCAATGGGCAAAAACTGCTGCACAGGAAGTTCCACCTGAATACAAAGAAGAATTTTTTTTCACTGTGTGGGTGACCATGCACTGGAACAGGTTGTTCAGAGAAGTGGTGGAGTCTCCCTAACTGGAGATATTCAAGAACCATGTGGGCACAGTTCTGTGTGATGTGCTCTAGGATGACCCTGCTTGAGCAGGGAGGTTGGACCAGATGATCCACTGTGGTGCCTTCCACCATTCTAAAGCATTCTGTGATACAGTTGCTGTGTGATGCAATTAAAAATATAAATAATGATAATTTTCACAGATGTTCTTTGCAAAGAAGATGAGAGACTACTTACACAGCAAATAGAAGCATTTTTCATAGACGATGTGCCATAACTAATATAGATTTTGCTTTCTTATTTTTACAATGTACTTATAAAGTTCAGTGCTCAATAATTAGTAGTATTTTTGGAAAGACAGAGGAGATCATCAAACTGGCTGTGGCTGTTTGCTAAGCCATTGCCCTTCTCAAACAAGTGTCCAAAACAATTCTCACATTTCTCCAGGTACATGACCTGAATTTTTTCTCCAAATAATAAAGATGCTGCTGCTTTGGGGTCAGAGGAGCATGACAGACTGTGAATACAGCCAATGTGCAGCAGGGTAGAATTAAACAGTCTTGGCATTAAACTTGGCTCAGAGAATAGAGATCTATCCATGGCCACCTAATGTGTAGATATGAGTCACAGAATCAAAGAATGGTTTGGGTTGCAAGAGATCTTAAAAATAATCTATTTCCAATTCCTTTGCCATAGCTGGAACACCTTCCACCAGACCAGGTTGCTCTTAGCCCCATCCAGCCTTGCCTTGAACACTTCCAGGGATGATGTATCCACAACTTCTCTGGGCAATCTGTTCCAATACCTCATTTCCTTCTTGAGTATAGAATTTCTTCCTAACATCTAATCTAAATCTCTCCTCTCTTAGTTTAAAACCATTCTCTTGTCCTGTCTCTATCTACACATGTAAAAAACTGGCCTCCATGGTCTTAGATTTTGCACCCATCTATTTCATGTTACTATTACAATATGGATTAAAACATGACTGATGAAGACTGGAAAATATTAAATGATGGAAAGAATAATATGTTGCTAGGAAGTGATATGGATGCATCTAAACTTGAAACAAGCAAAGAAACTTGTGTTTTAGTATGCCCAAATGTGTGGTCACAGACTGAATAAACTGGAAAGTAATAATAATATTCCAGGACTATGGGACTGGGAAAATATAAATTCAATTATCAGAGCATTCATCAGGTGTATGTAAACTCCCATTAAGACATGTGAACTGAAAGTACTGGTATGAATATTGCATATACAAGCAGAAAAACACTGAGTTGGTGTTGGAACCTCATTCAACAACACTGGAGTAGCTCGTAAAGTTCTGTCTCTCCAAAGTGTTCCCTTTTCAGAGGAGAGTTGATTACAGGGACTATTACTTACTTTATATGATAGCATGTTCTAAAATATTGTAAAAGTAGAAAGATCTTTGTAATACTCTGTAAATGCAATCGCTGTTGACTCCAGGTAAGAAAGAAAGTTAGAAATGGGTGGAAATGGTTGAATTTTGTGTGCAATCTCCATTATGAATGGTATATTAAAAATAGACACATTAGAAGGAGTTTTATATCCATGTATATTTTATTTCTTAATGGGAAAGTCAAATTTCTTTTGACTTGTATGTCTAATTTATCTGTTATAAATTTTCCCTCTGTGTGTGGTTAGAAATTTTTCTCAAATCATTGGCCAAGTAGGTGCTTTCTAGGACAGCTTCTCATTACTTTCTCATTTAAGGTAGACTCACATAAAGGCAGAGTAGATTTATTGTACTGTAGGGGATGAAATAGGTGAATTAATAGACATTTCATATTATTAATTTGTATGAGGGAATTAAAAAAATTATTCATAATGTCCTGTAAATTAGAGCCCTTTCCATGAAACTCACTTGGAATACTTTTTACTTGCTTTCATTCTTCTAATGTCTAAAGAAACTGTAAATTGGTGAACTTGTTAAGTCAGGAGGAAAGAACATCTAAGTTGTAGTAAGTTTGGATCCTAACTACATTGTCCTCAGGGTCCCTAGTGTGCAAACTCATGCAAATCATCTTTCTCCGGCCTGCTTCAAAGGAAATTCACAATTGTGTATTTTTATAAATTATGATTTTTTTTTTTTGGTACAAGGCTTAAACTGGCATAACTTTCTAACATATAACATATAAGAAATTTCAGAGGTTCATACTTCTTAGTCATCTTACCAAACTTAACACAGACCATGGGACTCTTTGAACTAATTTGTGATTCAGATGGAATAGATGCAAATTAAGGATTTAAGTGCCAATAATTTTTTGTTATTTTCAGCCCCTTGAATCCTTTCACAATGAAAATGCAATGTCCAGAGTTAAACTCTGACAACACAGCTTTCTTCCCTTAGCTAGTTCTCCTAAATTTTAAAGTGTCTGTAAACGATATACTGGAAAATAGGTTCTACAGAAAAAATATGCAGTTACATTTTAAAATTTCCACTGAGAAAAGAAAGCATAAAAATAAAGTCTGGGAAAAATTAATAATCAAAACAGTACTGGTTTCCATCCAACAGAACTTAAGGACAAGTCAGTGAGAGAAGGTGTAAGAGAATTTGATTTATCTTCACACGCCTTTTTAAAGCTTGACCTGTAATTACCATGTAAATTCTCTTGAATTTCTCTGGTAAAGGATGAAAAATAGCTATTATCATGCTAGAGGAATTTTTTTTCTTTTTTCAGTTCACAGTCAAAACAATTCTAGGATGAATGAAAGAAAGAAAATTAGCTCAAAACTGAAAGGGTAGATTTTGCTTTCTACTGTTTTTTTTGCCTTGGTATGGGTATGAATCTTACCCACTGGCAACACGAATGATTGCATTTAATTGGAGCATAATTTATTAAATGAATTTTTTTGCCAGAATTTTAAGTGTTCTTTTCTAAACCCAGAGAAAAGGCAGAAGAATTGGAATTATGTTCACATCTCCTGCCAGAGCAGTTAGCACTGAAAAGCACCTACAGCCCAGACTTTGGAATGGGGTATTTTATGTTTGTTTGCTGCCAAGGTGGCCTATTCTGATGTCACATCTTGACAGCTATCATTTAAGATGGACAAGGGGCAAGGAGCATCTGTTGTTTATAAAATACAGTAACTGCAGTAGGGAATGACTTAGGGGACAGCATGAATAGCAAATACCACTACAGAGATAGCAGAAGGGGAGACCTTGTTTTAGAATAGGTATTCAGCAGGATAATACTGAAGATACTTAGGGAAAAGGCTGCAGAATATGGCTATGAATCAAACAAAACACGAATGCAAAACAAATGCAATACCATGCTGCTAGCAGGGAAACAGGCATGTGATGTTTGCCTTGTGAATAAGAATATGTTATGACAAAAAATCGGTGATTTTGAGAAAGGTCACACTTTTCTTTCCCATTGTAGCCATCACAGGGTATGTCTAAATTTATGATAAGAAAGAAAAGAGGTTTTCTACCAGGTCAAACTGTTTGAATTTCCCACTTGATTAGTATAGATGCTGGTGATTACAATTTGAATAAAGCTCATTAAACAAAAGCTTTAGTGAAACTAGGATAAATACAGGGAATTGCAGATTTGACTTTCTGGCTTGACCTCAGACCTGATTCATCATTGTAGACCTGCACAGAAATTCCTGGGCAATGTCTGACACTTCTTGTTGTATGTGGACCTGATCCTAACCTGGGCTTGCTGATTATTTCCCTTGGATTTGACCATGGATGTTCCCCATCCCTATAAACTTGTCGGGGGATCTGGACTCTGCATTAACCATGATTATCACCCCCATTTCTGCTGGTATAAAACCAGGCATTTCTAAATTTGGAGAGTATGGGTATGATTAAAAAAAAAAAAAAGTAAAAGGAAAAGATGTTACGAGTTCTACTGCAGTGATAACCTGCCTGCAAGTCTCTCAAGAGAAGATATTGAAGTGATAAGGATAAAATAAAAGACATTAAAGGAAAGGGGAACCAAGTCTCAACATTTCAAAGTTGTGAGTAGAGCTACAAAAAGGAAACTGAGCAACAGTTAGAGCCCTTGTCAGCACATCACGTGGCAGCAGCAGCAGCAGCTGCCTTCTGTCCATACAATGGAGGCTTTCCAATGAAAGGCTTTCCAATGAAAGCCTCAGTCCCTTGCCCTTTTACTAACCTTGTGTCCATCAGTTGCACATATTCATACTTAGATTTACAGCAAATCTGTCACTGAATTTGGAATTTGAGGAAAATGAATTTTGAGTCCTCTGTACAGGTGCTATTAAAGAAAAATTATGCCTAAGGCATCAGCTTTAACAACAAAGGAGGGCTATGCATGAGCCATTTCTCCTTTATGGTCAAGCACAGTTGTAACAGTTGGATAAAGTAAACCTTGTTTTTGCTTGAATGAATCCATGTGAACGACAAATGAGTGATCAATGGGTTCAGCATGATGCAAAAGAATCATAGGGTTGAAAAATAGTAGATTCTGGTAAAAACTGTGACGTCTCAATAGCCTTCTAAGGAGATCCTCATCATGATCATAAAATGTTGTAGGGAAGGGCTTTAATGGCTGTTTTGATCATTCCTGCTGAAACTAGCTTTTGGAGAAAGAATATGCAAAAATGCAGTAAAGCACTTTGAAATGAGAGGAGGGGGAGCTTAGGAGAGCTCTGCCAAAGGCCTGTCACATTTACTAGTAAAAATACAGGCCACATTACACCCCTTAAACTACTGTTGCATGGACTCCTGGCCAAGGGGTGAGGCTGACCTCTATGCTGCTATAGATAGCTTTTTACAAGTAAGGTTGCTCAGTGTGTATCTATCTGAGTGCATTACAGAAAAACAAGTAAAGAGACATCAGAACTTATGCCAACACATTAAAAAACTTTCCAGAGGAAATTGGCTCAGAAATTATTATCAGACCTATTTCTTTTAATATTGGTATGAAGGAGGGGTTTTTTGATGCATGGGCAGACTTAGGTTAAATTTTTTTTAAATTAAATTTTTTTTTGTTGATTCAATTTCCCATTCTAGAAGACTACCCTACCAAAAGAATATAGCTATTAAATATCTTCTAGTTGTACTTACAATACTCGCAGACATTCCATTGAAAATTTCTACTAAAAGTCTGTTTACTGCTCAGACAGCAAATATATGAGAGAGTAAATTATGAATTTTTAATCTAAGGTATTCGAACCAGATACATGAATTCATTTACATTTATCAATTTATTGAATTACAATTTTGTAAAAAAAAATATTACTGCTTTTGAATAAACAGTTCAAATGAAGCATTTAAAATCCATGCAATTGAGAGAAAAGTGTGGTGAACAGGGAATGAATATAGCTGAGAAAGTATTAAGCTACTCGTGAGCATTTGTTAAATGGTAAAGAGGCTAATTGTTATTAAATTGTTCGCTGTTAATCATTTGTTCTTCTACACTCCCCAAATCACTCTTATTTTGATCTGAATATGTAGTGCCAACTACAATTATTGAATTTTAGTGAGAAGCATTGAAATAACAGTGATGTCAACTTACAAACAAGAATTTTATGTTGCTTCGGGCATGGCCAGGAAGAAGACACCATCTCCATTTAGCACAAAAATGCAGAGATCATACAGCATTAAAAAAACCCAACCAAAACAAAAAAAAACAGAAACTAACAAAAAAAAAACCAAACAAAAACCAAAAAAACAAAAAACCAAAAAAACTAGATTTTTTTTTATCGTGAAGGTAATTTTCTACCTAAATTATTAAAGAATGGATGGAAAGAATGTTTGAATATACATTGGCAAGGCAAGTAGAAAAAATATAGTTATAATATCATCAAATATTAGAAGTTTAAAAAACAAATCCAGAAATCTCTCTTACATTGGTATAAAACATTGTAAGTGATAATAATCTCTATTTTCTTGCATTCCTATTCCCTTCTCAACTTTGATACACACTCTGAAAGGATAAAACTTTCCCGTGTGTTATCACGGAGAAGAAATCACTTAGTATTTAAGTAAGACTGAACCAAGATGAAATGGATATACCTTGAAAGGATAATAAACTATTACCTATTCCACATACATTTTCCCCAGATACACAGGGGAATACATGCTCCTAAATTTCTCTTAGCTTGAATGCTCCTCTCTGCCCACTGTGAGTGTATCTCTGGTGTTAATCAGTTTCAATTCCAAGCTCCCCCTGGTGAAGTTGGAACCCTGAGCTTCTCTGCTACTGCAGATTGCATGAATGATAATTCATGCTAAAACTCACAGTGCTTCAAGCTGCTAACCTGCAAACATACACAGATCTTTTCAAGAGTCAAGCAGGTTTGTTTCCTCCCTTCAATATTATCCCAACCTCATACATGCCTTAACTATACAACTCTGGGCATGCAATCCATGGCCTCAATTTCATGCCATCGGAAGATCATTTTGCTGAGCTGCAGAAAAGCCCTCACATGATTGACTTTGTTCTGTGGGGAAAGAAATAAAAAAAGGAACCAAATCAACAACAGTCTTTACACTTTGCCCATATGAGTTTCAGTAGTGAGTAGCCCATCACTGATTTCCGTGTATTTTGGATGTATCCATTCTGCTATATGTGAACTGAATAGCCCAGGAGAGATTGTCACATTCAGGATGGGTGCATGCCCTTGTATCAGGGGATTTTTCATCCTGTTGTGGATGAAGATAAGTGAATGGTTAGAAAAGCTTCTGTGCTCTTCATTAGGTCCTCTCTCATGGATAACTGTGGACAAGGACTATGAATTTTATTACAGACTTCACCTATGCTGGAGAGAAGAGTTTGTGCAAACGTTTCTGTTATAATTGTCAACCAATTTTTTCAGTAACTGAAGCCTTTTCAAGGCAATCAGTTACCAAGTAATGCTATCTTTCACACACAAACTTTAAACAAAATTATTCTGGATTTCATGTATCTCTTTGTTGAACATTATCCCATTTAAGTCATCAAATTTTAATGACTCTTGTTGTCTGCTCTGTGATAAAAGCAAGAATTTCTCATAACACCATCTGTGGGATTTAGCTCAGTGCCGAGCTGAAAGTCAGAAGAAGACATGTAAGGCCCAGGTTCAAAGTGATGCTGGTAACCTGACACTGAATATGAAACATGGCCCATAAACTGTAAATAGGCTGATTTCTTAACATCCTCATGTATTTATTATCCACGTAATGCTTTATGCTGGAGGATATACTATTTTATTTTGAAGATCAGATGTATAAAATTAACATTTAAAACTCAGGAGTGGGTCATTCACTTGTGACCATTTTGAATTTTCTGAACACCTGTATAATTTTTTCCTTTATGATTCTTATAAAAAGTCTTTAGCTATTCCCTTCTAATAGTTGAAGTTTGCAGTTCAATCTGTCACCTATTGAAATAGGCAAGTATGTCTGGGGCAACAACAGGTATCTCATTAAGGAGATTAAATGAAAAATTAGAAATAACCTTTAAAGAAGGAAAGACATCTTTCTTTCCCTCTGCTCCCCACGACTATAATTCATAGTCATTTCCTTAAGGTACCAGTCAGTATTTTATGAGAAGTGCTTTGACAGAAAGGTATCATGTATCAGGTCACCTTGGTTTTCTTCCCATTGCACTTCCTTTTCACCCACTCTCTGCTCTCTATGGCTCAATTAAAATTTATGAGACTCAGCTGTATCGAGAGAAGGCAAACTAGAAGCAACTTTCATTTGTAATTTCTGTAGGATATTATGTATTCTGAAAACTGTAAGTGGAAGTGTGTGCTGCTGTGAAGGTTTGGCCCTTCTTTAAAGAATGTGACAAGCTTCCTGTCAGAAGCTTAGTCAAACAATCACTGAAATAAACGAGAATGTTATTTTTTATTTAACCAAGTGCATGTTCAGACTTCAGCAATGAAATGTAGAGCACCACTGTTCTGTGTCTGATCATAGAAATGCTTTTTAATCAGCACTGATCTCCAGCTACCTTCTCATCCTTCTTCAGACATAGAATTTCACATTGCTCAAAGTATCAGTGTCAGATTCTTTCCTCAGATTCAGCTCAAGTTCAAGCACTTCATCAAAGCTTCAAACCTTTGAATTTAGAGTTTTCTTCAGAAGCATGGTGCAGTTGCAGTGATAGGACTGAAAACTTGGGGAAAGGTATTTTCTGGGTATTAGAGATGAAATGTGTAACCTGTCTAACCTGCTATCCTCTGGAGGTCAAAGAGTGGGGTCATAGGATGGAAGAGGCCTGGAAATAATCTAGTTCAAATCCTACAACTATAAGTAAGTGTCCTGTAAAGGGTCTACAGAACATCTATTTTATATGACCTTGTATATCACAGACCACATAACAGTTTCTACCAGCCTGTGGCAAACTGAAGATTTATGGTAAAGGATCAAAACTCAAAACTCTCAACTATACTTCAGAAAGAAAGCAGAATCTCTATCCTTTTCCAGGACTCCTGCAGTCACAGGATATCTGAGAGATAAAATCTTCACCATGGCCTTTTACCCATATACAACCTACACATATAGCATTTCTAATACACAAGTTACTCAGTTAACATTTGTCTTGAAGTGGCTTGTTATTTAGACAGTGTACGAGGAATGAACTACCTTTGGATAGGGAAAGAGGTTTCCTTCACAGGAAAAATTACTTAATGCCTCCCAAGTGTGTAAGAAAAGTGAAAAAGAGTAGCCCATTTGAGGCAGGGCTTATGTCTTAGTGGCTTATTAGAACGCTGAATGGAGAGCTGTCCATTCTGCATTTCTTCACTTTCACAAAATCTACAGACACAAAAACCTCATTAAATTGAAATGGAACTTATTAAACTTCTCATGCCAAAAAAGATAAAGTAAAGGATTTAATAATGTTTTTAATGTCTACCAAATATGCACTATTATAAAGAATCACAGTTTCTATTTTTAACATTTAATGCCATTTGAATGTTTTTGCAGGAGGGGATTTTAAAAGAACAGTAGGGCTATTTTTCTCTGTAAGCTTAAAAAATAAAATCTGTGTACTGCAAATCTCAGTTATTAAGTGAATCTGTCATTCTAAATTGATTTGAGATGGATTCAGATTCTTTTTGCTAGTCCTTTGACAGGAGACAGTAACAATGCAGTAATTGTTTGAAGAAATATGAGTAATATATGTCAAATTGATTTAGGAAACCGTTAAAGAACACAGAAACTTTTTTTAGGTGTTTTTCACACTTGTATGTAGGGCAAGCCTTTAAATGAAAATATGATTGACAGCTGATTAAGAAGGAATATCACTACCTTGGTGTTAAAATGGCTAAGCTACAAGAGTCAGACAACTTATTGAATTAGAAAAATAATTGTAAATAGGACTTCAAATCTCTGCACAAAATTCTTTCATGCTACAAGAAACTTGTAGACTAAATTAGCTGGTTAATATTGACTCCTCCAGTAGTCTATTAAGTGTAGACATCTATAACTATGTTCAAATGTTGATATGCCATCATTTGCACATGAAGAGGAAGAGTAGGTTGGCAAAATTTACCCAAAGCACCTCTAACTTACAAAAATCTGTAATTATAGGAGCATCTCTAGACCTCAAGATTTTTGTCCTAAGAAAAATAGCATCTTAAATTTAAGAGCTCCTTCTCTATGATATAAAAAACATACCAGTTTGGGTTGGAATACAACTATGGGATAAATTCTGCTAAAAAGAAAGCAATTGACACTCTAATGCTTCCTTACTTAATCTTCATATATATTCACCTTATACTGCAACACAGTGCTGAATCATTTAAGAATAAATTTTCATTGTAAGAGGAGCATCACTGTAGTTAGATCATTATGTCTTTCCAAGAAAATGTAATACTCTAGAAAGAAGGAAATATTTTTAGTTTTCTTATCTTCAATTTATTTGAGCTATTTTGTTTTTTCTCTCTTTTGTCAAACCTTCAACTTTTAAGCTCTCATTCAGAAAAAAACCTCTGAATTGCTAAGTTTAAGCATACATGTAAAGATTATGAGACCTAAAGTTGTATTTTTTGAACATGGTTAATTATTTTACTAAAAAGCAATTATTTTCACAACTTAAGAACATACAGAACTTTCTATGCTTGCTGTCCTTGGCATAAAAGTCACTCGTTATAACTCTTTTTTAATGTCTGTGACAGTATAAGTCTTCTGCAACATAGATGGTCAGATCTATATCAAGTGTTCTCTGGGAAGGAGAATTTAAAAAAAGTTACATAAATAACAAACTCACCTGTTAGACTCTCTGTGTTTTAGCTTCTGCTTCTGAGTGTGGATGGCAATACTCTTACCTAACTTAAATGACTAAGAAATTGTGTATTTGGTTTAAACATGGCAGCTGTGTGGAATTCAATTCCCAAAGCATTAGGTCTAGTGACATTTTAAGTATTTTGGTATGTCCTGTGGTATGCTTTCAGCAACAGCTCCCAAGGGGTCTCCTTAGTTGTGCTTGCCAATCCAATCTTCATTTCTCATGTCCCACAACACTTGAAACAGAGAATCCCTATTTTGAGGAAACTGCAGTTTGTCTTGGCATCTTCAAAGGGGATAAATTGCTTTCTGGAGGTGTTCTCTGTTTTCATGGGATAATTAGAGTTTGGGACTACTGCTTTGGAAATGGTGACTAAATTTTAGGTGGCTAAAATTAGGGGAAATAATTTTCCTTCCATGCCTTGCATACACCTGGCTTAATAATCAATCTCTACTCTGAGACATAATTATAAGTTCTATATAATTATATATTCTAATATAACTGAAAATGGTATGAAATACAATATGCTAAAACCTTCAGTAAGGTGTATAAAATATTGATGTGAGGAATTGTTGTATAAAACTATAATCTTTCATTTGAATGCAAGCTGGAGGTCAATTTTAGTCTACAACTTCTAATGGCTATATTTTGTTGCCCAGTTTACAGGTTTATAAATATGGCACTTGCTCTATGTTTATCAACCTCCCTTAAATAAAATGTGAAAAATTAAAGTAAAAGATTTATATCAGAAATTATACCAATTACCAGTGATAATAATGTAATTTCTATATATGCATGTTCTAAGAATTTTAGAGAGAATACTTCATAAACTAGGGAAAGAAGAATAGAACAATATAGTTATAATTTATTTTTTGTTATAATTATAATTATATATATATAATTATAGATATCATAATATATAATATATAATATATTATATATAAAATAATAATATATAATAATATAATATAATAATATATAATTATATAGATATTATAATAGTTATAATTTCTTTTTATTGCTCAAACTTGCTGTATTTTTTCCAGTACTTTACGATGCCTATATTTTAATATTATTTTTTTTGTCACAATACAGCATGGTGGTTTATCACCTACTACATGATCATGACCTAAAATTCAAGGTCAATACATGGCATTTCAACTACACCTGAAAACTTCCTGACCAAGAGTAAAAAAGGAATAATTAAGGCATTGTACTTTGCATAGGAATGTTAGAGTTTCCGATTTTTAGATTTTATAATTTTATTTTAAAATTCTATACTTCCCTGACTTTCAATTTTCTTATTTCTTGCAGAATGTTCTAATGAAATCTTTTTTCTAAAGTAATAGAGAGACATATCTGAAAATTTGTATCAATGAATTTTAAGGGATTTTGCTTCTTTTATTTTATTTTTTTTTAGTAAGGGAAAACTTAATCTTATATCTCTGTTTATTCCCAATTCCATCTCCAACCCACGTACCAGCAGGCAAATGCAGAGACAGCCTGCTTTTGCTGAGTACCTGGTAAACAAAAAGCTCTCACAGCAGCCCAACTTCTGAGAACCTTTTAAGCTTTTGATTCTTCCCTAGCATTGGTAGATCTGTCTAATCCTGTAAAAATCATAAACTCCTCAGTCCTCAGTGAAGACAGAAGAATAAACCACATTCGCTTTTTCTACAACATGCTGTTTTGGGGATATGCTGTTCTGAAATACATTAGGATAATGTAAAATGCAAATTACTACTGATTTTCCAGCATTTTCACAAATGCCTTGTCCAATTATCCTCAAACTTTCTTGGGGAAAAAAAAAAAAAAAAAAGAAATCATCTTCTTTTAGCATACCACACAAGAGAAATTTCTAATAGAACAGTCTGAAGTTAAAATTAGATGTAAGGGCTTAATTGAGTTTATAATGGAAGGTATTACAACCTTAACCATGGAATGACTACCACAGCTCCACAATACCGTCTATTTCAGAAAATCAAAAAAGCTTTAGAGACAGACTGCCTGACAGCTTTTTTGGGAATGGAGAGCAAAACAACTAGCCAGGAAAGGTCTGTGTTTATTGCCATGTTGATATTGCCATATATTGTATATTAGGGAAAAAACCTCATGTGACTAACTAAACATTGCCACCATTTGTGTTGAAAATTTAGAAAACCAAGTATTTTAGGGACTGTGTTTACTGAAGTCAGACGAGTAATTCTGGGTTTTCATATACATAACATATGACAAAGTGTTATAAGAATCTAGCCTTAATTCACATATTAACACAGTAATTTTTCAGCTTTTGGCTAAGGTGTCACAACTTTTCTCACCTGGGTCAGCTCCATATCAATCACACTTATGGTTTGTAACACATCTGAATGTCTTGGACAAAAATTTACCTGTGGGAGTAAACAGCTTTCCTCCTACACTTTTATGCCTCAAGTTCGGCCTTAAGAGACTATTTTTATGCAGTTAATCAGGCCTGCATTAATTTCACTTAAATTTAGGCATTTAACTTAAGTGGCAAAATTGTGATTGGCACTGCTGTAGGTCATTCAGGTCTCAACTAACTGTGTGAGGAACTGACAGGAACTGTCCTTGGTTCAGTACCTAAAACCATCTGGGATAAATATTGTTCAGTGTGCTCCGTCCTCCCAAGTCAGGTGATATGTGAATAGGAACAAAGAGATGTTGACTTCAGTCCCCAGTGTGGTATCCAAGACAGATCTGTCTTATAAATAGAATTTCCTTTTGCTGCTGGATTAAACCAGCCTAGATTTACTAGATTTATCCCACTGATGAGCTGAGTTGCACAGGTATGTTTCTGAAAGCATCTCTCCCTCTTAGCATCTCTCAGTTACTGACCAATGGACACTGTGCTTCTTTCTCAGTTTTAAAATAAATCTTTAGTCATATGCAATTTCAGTTTTGTTTTCTCTTCCACATTTTTAAGATGAGTGGAACTGAGGACAGAGTCAGTCTGTGGAATTTTAGGAAATTGTGGAGTAGCAATCAGCGGATGGACGTCCAAGTGGAGACCAGTGACAAATGGGTTCCTCAGGGGTCAGTGGCAGGGACAGTGGGATTGAGTGCACCCTCAGCAAGTTTGGGGATGACACCAAATGGTGTGGTGCAGTCAACGTGCTGGAGAAAGGGATAATGTCCACAGGGACCTGGACAAGCTTGGACTATGCAAACTTCATGAAGTTAAACAAGACTAAGAACAAAGTCATTAAGCTGAGTAGAGGCAATCCCAAGCACAAAGACAAGTCTAGTGGAAAATGCATCAAAAGCATCATGACTAGCAGATCAAGGGACATGATTCTTGTCCTTTGCTGCACTCTCATTAGAGGGACATGTCTCCTCATTGGACAAATGGCTTTAAACTGAAAAAAGGTAGACTTAGTTTAGTTATAAGGAAGAAATTCTTTACTGTGAGGGTAGTGAAACATTGGAACAGGTTGCCCAGAAAAGTTGTGGATGTGCCATCCTTGGAGGTGCTCAAGGCTAGGTTGAATGGGGTTCTGGGCAACCTGGTCCAGAGGAGATTAATCTCCCTCCATGGCAGGGAGCTGGAACTAGGTGATCTTTAGGGTCCTTTCCAATGCAAACCATTTAATTCTTCTAAGATATGTTAGAGGCTATACATTTTGCTCTTTAAATAGCTACACAGTGGCACCTGTGATGGTGTCTCTGTTGTAGCTGAGCACTGACAGTCAATACATGTACTGCTTGTGGATGACTGAACAAAATGAGGTTTTCGGTTTTTTTTTTATTGAGGCCCTGTACTCTTCCTAGAGTAGTACAGATTTAGCAGTCCTTGGATTTAATTAACTTTCTGGTTTATATTTCAATACTTTTTACTTTTATTTTTAACCACTCATGAGGTTTTCATCTTATTTTCACACCTATAATGGCATTGATAGATCAACTTTCAGTCTATAAAATTGTAGATCTTTATGTTTTCTTCAATGCCAACAGGGATCCTTCTGTTCAAAAATACAGTAGATTCCCAGGTATTATAAGATATTATAGATCTTTATGTCATGGAAATAATTTTTGGTAATTTCTGTCTATACAGATATCATCTCAAGTAGCATCAAATTTGAGGTGGCAAAGATAGATGTGTAAAAATGTTTTTTCTTAAATACAGTGCATTTATTATTTATAAGTGGATTTCTCTTCTTCTAAGGATTCAAAACACATATATATTGCTCTTAATGGAACAAAAAGAATGCTAGAATTTGAGATGATTTTAGTAACAACAGATACTTAAACTTGCCAGAAAATCAAAAAAAAAAGTTTGGAAATTTTAGGATGCCACTTTCATTTATATTTTGAGAACAGAAATTTTGGAATCTCTATGGCTGGAAGTACAGCAATTATTTTTGTTATTCTCATTACATCTATGCATGCCACAGCACTCTCAGCATGAGTCTTTTCTCAGCCTTGTTGTTCTGCTCTTAGGTAATTCATTCTTTCTTTAATTTTGCTGACTCCCCTTTCTGAACCCACCAGACTAATTTATCTCTGGATACGGCACTACATGTTTTGTTATGACAAAAAAAGAGGAATTACTGATGGTCACAGCTGGTAGTTTTCTGTTGCAGGAAGATTGAGAGACTAATTCAAATCTTGAAGCAGCAAATACGGCTTTGAAATGTATTGAAGGCCATGGAACTGTACTAAATAAATGACACTACATACATTACTGATGCCTTTTCCATTTAGAACTTAACATTAAAGAGTTAAAATTAAGGCAAACCTATGTAGTTTTCAATAAAGCTTTACTGTATTTTTGCATATATAAACTATCTGTGCAGATAGATTTTTAAGTCATTTTTACTTCTCCCTGGTTCTCTTATATATGTTATTTCACTTTTTTCTATACTACATAGATCACAACCACCAAGTGGTGCCTTTGAGAATGCCATACCTTGACTATATGAATAATCTAAATGAAAATCATATTTTGTTTCCAAGACTTGCAATTTAGAATCAATGAAAAGTGGTATGGATTGCCAAAATGTTGACTTTTTAATGATTTGTATCAAGATCATGGTTTTTTAACATAAAATAATTGTATGATACATACTTTTATATATGTTTATAGGAATAGATCATACTGCCCTGTAGGAAATATTCAAAGGCATTATGACACTGAATTGTGGATTAGCTACAATCATCCTGAATAAGAAGGGACATAAGATTGGATTCTGTTTGTATCTGCAGCATCCACCTTTTCTCTCCATCAGCTAGGCTTAACTAGAATGACTCAGAATAGCTCAACAGCCTATTCAGATAATTTACCTGCACTCTGACACACTTAAGAAAGACATGCGATTGTCGGTAATTTACATGCCATGGTAATTAGTTTGCTCGATTAGCTACAAATATGGTTCACTGTGTATCACAGTAGCACATTGGGCATTTAACTCTTCCATGGTCAGCTATTCTTATGGTCCTGACCCGAAGTTAACTGCTGATCTTCAACACCTGTCTTAAAATAGATGCCTGTTTCTCTTTATCAACCAGATGCCTGGTTATAATGTTAATAATACATTTTCAAGTTACTCTGTCTCCCACTGGCTTAAGATTTGAGATTTTCAGGCTGTAGTAGGCTGCAGTGATTCTTGATGATGATAAAAAAAAAAAAATATATGCAGTATAATAGATAGCAAGTGTGCTGTGATAATACTTTACTCTTATTCATCTGTTTTTTATAACTAGTCCTGTAAATTGTGGAATCACAGAAGCCTACAACTAGTGCTTCAATCCCCCAGCCATGGAGGGCAGCCTTTAAGTGTAATCGTGAACCCCTGATGTAGGGTGAGAAAGATACCTCTCCCACAGGTCATTGGAAACATACATAGATTTATATAAGATAATGATATTCTATTCACCTGTTGGTTTGATTACCCTAGTTCAGCCCCTATCTCCCACATATGGTTAACCCCTGGAATGTTCTCTTCTCCCCACATTTCCATTGGGCCCATTTTGATGCTTTCCTCTGCCTTTGTTGCTCTGTTGGCTAGCCCTACCCCTAGTCCCACCTCTGCACCATTTTCTCCTGTATCCATTGGACCCTGCCCTTCAGCTCCTCCCCTGTCACCCCATACAAAAACCCTGTGCCCTCAGATCCCTGTCTCTGAACTCATTGTGGCTTGGATACAACTCCTGTGTCTCAATAAACTTGGTTGCTGCCAATCACATGAAGCCCCATCCTCTCCCCTTTCTGTCAGCATGGTTATTGTGAGAGGCTCCGGGCTTGGAAGCACAGGACACTCCAGGAACCTTGGCAGCACCCGTGCTGCTATAGTAAGTACTGCTAAAACTCTTGTCTGCACCAGAATCATGCCTGAGAATTTATATTTTCTCCGTGCTGCCTTGTAAAAGATGACCTTCTTTCTTCTTCCAATTTTTGCCAAAGCCAAATGCGCAGTGCCTACCTACTTCCATACAAAGCTGTCCATGGAGGAGCACCAGTGAACCAGCATCCTCAGACCTCCAGGACGCCAGGCAGTAATATTTCAAGGAACTTGCCCAGGAATTTGAACACTGAACTCATAGTCTTGCGTCTGTCGCCTGTAATCACCAGTTCTCTCTGCATGAATGAATTTAAACACACACATATAAATATCAGACTAGTAACAAATGGACTAAGGAGCTCCTATAATTTTAATAATTAAATCTCAGAAATTTTAGTATAACAAAGAAACAAAAGTTTGTTGCTTTTTTTCTTTTTGTCTCTCTTTTATCAGTGAAGAACCTTTTCAATATGTTAAAGATGACATTTCAGTTTTCAAAATTTGGACCTTCGTTAGCATTGTGGTTATTTAATGATTTATTCTCAGTATGCATTCAATCACAGACATGAGAAAGAAAACATCTTAGAAAGTCTTGGGTACATTACCACAATATTTGTATCATCAAGGACTTTGAAACGCAGAATACATGAAATACGTGAAACAGAAGAACATTCACTATTCACTGAAGAAGGTGCCAAGGAAAAATATCTATACTTGCGCAGTAAATAAGGTCAAAATAGGCAGAAGGTAGAGGGAATTCACTGTCAAGTCTGCTGTGCAGAAAATGGAAATTGTTTTTCTAAAGTGCTAGTTGTTTGTGTTTTTTTTTAAATAGATTCTTTTACAGATGCATTTTGCAGAATGTTGATACTTAATAAACAGATGGCTACATAACAGATTTCAGCTGGAGAGTACCCATCAAGGGACAGAGAGTGGAGATATGACCTTGTGTTTCGAGGCAGGAGTGAGAGAAAAAAAACAGTGTGCATCCATTCTAAGTACCTGTCTGGAAGCCTGCAAAGTCAACTTGATTCAGTGAGCTTTAGGGAAGCAAGAAGTGGTTAAAGGAGTCACCAGGTAACTAAATATAGAAGGTATCTTAATATGAACCAAGAAATTCTCTTCTTGAATATAATTTTTGTCCTTGTTTTTAATTCTCAAATAAATAAATGAAGATCTTTGCTTCATTTGCAGCAGGCTGGGTTGTTATATTTCACAGCTGTGCTGAGACTGACAGTAACATCGCAGGAAAAATTAATATGGGTTTGATTTGGGAATGCAGATACTTAAACCTTTGTAATCAGGCTTCAGAAAGGAAAATAGTGGTAGCTGTTTGTAACAGTGCTGTGCCGGGGTTGTGTCTTTCTGAATCAAAGGGATCAGATTAAAAAATCTTTTATTATTTTTAAAATGCTGATTTAAGAGTTTGTCAACATCTTGAAACACTTTTCAGTACGTATGTTCCATTGTGAAGACAGCATTCACTGAAAGAATATGAGAAAATATTTTTATTCAATATAAGTGGTAGCAAGAATGACTGACCAATGCCATCCTTATAGAATAATACTGTATATTGCATTAGTAGAAAATAATTTACTCTATAAAACATTCTTCTACATTTTAACAATAAAGAGGAAGTTTTATTCTCCACTCACTGTTTCAGAAAGCCTTGTGTTTTTGTCTCATGAGAACATGAAAGCATGGTATTTTAAAAGGTAAAGATGTTGACACTTGGTCAGATACAGAAAGATTTCTCTTCAACAGCAGTAGTTTTCACACTTTTCAAAGCTTTTCCTGGAGAACTTCAGAGAAAATCTGATGTGTACCATAATCAAGTAGAAATTTAAACAATTAGATCTTCAGTGTTCGTCATGTTTCTGGAGGTGCACTGAAAAATTCACTACTTTTTTTGCAACTTAATAGTTCCGAGAAAAAAAAAAGAAACAGCTTTGTAGTGATGGTTTAGGTGTTGATGATAAAAAAGGCTGATTTAAGCCATTAAAGCAGGAGTGTTTGCCATCTGGAAGAGCTATATACTATATAACATCTGTTGATTTCAGTCTCCAAAACATCACTAACATACAATTAAGAAAAGCAGTGACTATGTATAAACATAGGTGACCATTTCTGGAAGAAACACTCTACAATAGATGTAATTTTGATACCATGTAATTCAACAATGCTCCATGCAATATTAATGGCCCTTTGCAATTTACTCTAATTTTAAAATTCATTACTAAATTATTCAGCAGTATATAAAACAGATGTGTGGCCCTGAAGCACACAAATTGCTGTATCTGTTATAAATTTATGTTTTTACAGTCTGCGTGCAGTTTGTCCTTTAAGTCTCATACAGAATCAACGGATCTTTCCAGGTGCTGTGACTCACCTTCAGTTTCCTTATTCCCTTGAAAGGTTTCACTTGTGCTCCCTTATTATCTGTTTCAACACTAAATGTCAAGATTTTATGTTTTGTTTAATTGGAACTGTTGCTCACACCTTGATAGGCATATATTATAGGAAAACAGAACACAGAGAAAACGTTTTATTTTTCTTGCAATACCTATTTGCATTTGCTGGAGGTTAGAACGGACTTCTTTATCCAAGCTTCCTTGGTCTTTTTCTCAGAAAAGATATGAACAAGGAAAAAGCCTTACACTTTTGAAAGACTAATTCAGATTTCTCCTATAGGTGACAGTACATGCTTGGATGCTTTTTGCACCTTCATCTCCCATGAATGTTGTGGAAAATGTTTTGGAGGAAATTATATGACCTGGTTTATAATTCTGTATGACAGTTTTGGTAGCAATTGAGAAGGAGAGGTTTTTTTTTTTCCCCTCTGTTGTGTGTGAATTGATGACAGGATGACATGACAGAGAGTTTGGTTGAGCTGTTTGTCTTAATACATGGAATAACAAAAGGTGAAGAGATATTTGTCCAGTTATAGTGCCTGAAACATGTAAGCTGATGAGGTAAAACAGGCAAAGCATAAGGCCACAGGATAAGGCTGTCCAAAGTACAACATGGTATACCAGCAAAGAAGGGAATGAACACCCATCTGAATAAGAAGGGACATCCATGTCACTTCCTTTAAAGTCCAAGCTATGCATGACATCCAAATGCAAAAAAAATTTTAAAAAAATGAACATCATATATATATATGTCGTAGGAAGGGGACCAGGACACCAGGTGGTTCATCACAAGTCCGGTTTATTGAAGAAAGCATCAAACACTTATACAGCAAATAATAAGCTTAGGAATATTCTGTAAGCCGAGCAATCTATTGGTTAAACTATACCATGAACTCTTCCTCATTCCTTAGGGGTTACATCTCTCTTTTCTGATGTCTCTTTCACTATTTGTTATCGTACTACAGCTAGGCCCAAGGACACGCTATCTAGCAGGTGCAGAACTTGGAATTAGCCACGGCTTTGTACTTTTCCATTCTCTAGTCACCTAAATTTCCCAACATATATATATATATATATACACACATATATATATATATATATATATATATATATATATATATACATACATATATATATATATATATATATATATATATATATATATATACATAAATATGGTCAGGTTGCAACTTTACTGTTTGTTCGTAAACATGTATTCATGTGTGGGATGGGTCTGCTCTGTTTCAAAGTCTGTGACCACGAGATCGGACTCTAAATATGCCTAATGAAATCACAACAGAGATGAAAATCAATTTTCTTCTGAAGTACTTAGGTTTGTGTTGGGGTGAAATAAATTTGTCAAGACTGAAGCATAAGGGTATGGGAAAACCCATTTCAGAGAAGAGACTGGTTCACTCCCAGCATCCCCTGTGCTTGTATATTAATCACCTGCAGAAACTTCTCTGTAAGATTATTGGTTTGAAAGTGTTGCAAAATTCTACATATTCCTAATCCCTGTTTCCTATTGAACCCTCACCCTCAAACTCCCCCTCTATCCTGTCTTACGTAAGTTGTGTTCACCCTGGTCCTTGGCTCTTTTGGTGCACCCCTTTGTACAATGTTCACCTTCATCCAGTTTGTTATTTTCATATTAGTAAATCTTCCTTTTTGGGTCACCAATCTGTGCCTGTCCCTCATTTTTAATTGCCAAGTTTGAAGGCCTCTCACAGATCTCCCAGGCAGTCCAGGAGTCTGTCCATCTGGGTCAGACCCCAGGCAGCTGAAGGTTTGATCTTTAGATTTAGTACTGAAATGGAAATCTTACTGGGCTAGTCTCATGTATAGTTACCCTGTTGTGGGTGTGATCAACAGAGACAGTTCCAAGTTAACTCCGTGGGACTGGGTCTGGCTTAAACTGCTTTGCATAGTTTAAAGGCTGTATAGGCACAATACTTTTTAAAATTGCGTTAGAATGCTTTTATGTGGTCACATAAACATTTCTATTGTTTGCTCTAGACTTGAAGCAAGACTTCTGCAGCATGGTAATTAGCTGGAGTGCATTGTAATACACAGAAGGTGTGCACTAACTATGCCACAGCACAAGTTTAACCCAGTTGGCAGTCTGCACTTCGAGTAAAAATATGCCCGATGCAGGATTCATTCTGTATAATTTCAGAGAACCATAAGTTCTGTGTCTGAAGCCGAATGAATCATCTTAACTCTCCCCATTGTCATTAGACAAAAATTAGAACCCTCAGGAGGCTTTTTTTTTCTGATTTATCTTAGATGTCATTGGGTGAGATGAGTTTCTTCTTGGAGCTGTTTGCAAAGAACTTGAGGATGACTAGGACAGACATAGAGTGAAGATGACTAAGGTAGTGCTAATAAATTACATTCCTGTTGCAACCCCTCACTACCAATTCCCATCCCCCATAATCAGAATGATTCAAATATTTAAACTTCCTCCAGTGAGTCTGTATGAAGCGTGGTATACTTCTTCCATGTAGGCCTTAATTTTGAAATGCCTTGAGAAATGCTACCTTGCTTTTCTAAATTGTTACTATTCTTATAGAAACCCTGTGTTTCCTGTGAGTGGCATAGCATTAGAAATAACATCAAATAACTTATTTACTTTTTCTTTTCCCACCTAGTACATTAGAAGTGAGAAAGATTTCTCTGAAAAAAAAAAAAAAAGTAAAGAAACCTGTCCAAAATATTGAAAGGTGAGAAAAATATTACATAACAGCTACAGAATCTGCTTTTGCTTTTTCCTTGAATAGGCAGTATAGGGAAAATTGCTCAGCTATAGAGTTAAATAGGAGTAATCCCAAGTGGTGGGTAGAAGGGCACTTCATAGTCATGTAATCAACTGAAAGAGCATTTAGAAAGAACAGACAGCTGGCCCAGTCCAAACATCAGCAGCCAAGTGGGAGAGTTTGTCATTTTGTAAATGGCAAAATAACAAACACCTGACCTGAAGATAATAGGTTAATTGCTTTAATATTACATTTTGCATTGATGTTTGTTTTAATGTTGTGATGGATGAAAAGAGGTCATTTTTTTAAAATTCAGGCCTTCCAGAACTGCAAATGCTTGCCCAGTGGCCTGATGTAAAAAATCTCTTAGGTGACAAAATGAGTCGCATGCAAATGACAAGTAGGCTTGATGTGCCCTGAAAGCATTCAGCTTGGAGTGACCTGTGATCATAAATTACTGGCATGCTGCATCAGATCCTAGACTTGTAATTTCATCAAGATCAACAAGATGCAATCTTGAAAACTGTTTGCATGATGTGAGGACGAATTGATGCCCTTGTCCTTGCAGACTGCTGGATCTGATGCTCAGGAGCCTGACTACTTTGTGTCTCTAAGTAGCAGTATAAGGCCATTGTAAATAATTAAGTAGAAATTTGTTACCCTTTTGTCAAATGTATTTGTGATGTTACTCTTCATTCGCCTCCATTAAGAAATCCCTTGATTAAATTTTAAAGTCTTAAACAATTTAAAGGGCTGAGAGCACAGGACACAAACTATGATCTGAATGTTTTGCACAGGAAAGTCATATTCTCTCTGGGAGAAAAGAAAATAATGTCAAGTATTTAATATGCAATCCCATAATTCTCTTTCCAGACTTTCAAAATTTAATTACCAACTCAGTGACTGGTGCTTGTAGGTCATTTATTTTCTCATTTATTTGCTTTTAGAGATGCAGAATTTCCTATTCAATATACTTACAAATGTTTCTGTACAAATAGAATGTATGTCTGAGAACCTAATCCCATGCAGTTGTATCAAGAGGATGCATATAGAGTAGTCCATAAAAGTGTGGATTCTTCAGAATATATGTTGCTGTTCCTAATTTAAAAGCCTG